>NC_083225.1:4736250-5046875 GCF_032191835.1 Heteronotia binoei | reverse complement strand
AATTTGTTTATATGATGTTCATATTTGCACTGAACATATTATTCCAGATTGTGTGAACCAAGTAAGATTGTGAAAAGCTTCAGGAGGTTGTCTTTTAATTGGATGAGCAAGCAGCAAGCAGTGTAGATCACATGAACAAAAATTCCTCTTTATATTGTTTGTCTAAGAATTATAGGGGCTTATACGTTATGTATGCATAAATAAATGTTAAAAAGATCTTGGTAGGGTGGGAAAAGTAAGTTAATTTCCAGGCAGACTTTGTTGGGATTCTGACAGTGTCAGAAATGCTAGATCTGCTACCTGAGACAAGAGCTAGTACTGCAGTTTGCGTTGGGGGACAGTAGAGAAAACTTTGTTAGGGACAACTGTGTGGAACTGGTAATCTATTTGGTTACCTGGCATGCATTGTAAGCATTATAGTTGCACTCATTCTCTAGATTCTCTAGGGAAGAAGGAAAAATGGCAGCATGGAATGAGAAGAGGGGAAAATAGGTACTGTTCTGATAGCTGTTTTATGGCGGCACCCGCTATCCTTTCTCAAAATTCCAGAAGTGACTGTAGGCTTCTTGATATTAAGGATCCTGGTCTATTCAGAAAATATGTAGAAAACTAAAAGAATATTTATAAAACCCTGAACACCAAGTTTAGCCGAGGGGAAATTTGAGAAGTTTTGGGACCAAATTCATTTCTATCGAGATATAACTGAATTAAACACCATGAATTTCAAGGAAACAAGCCTGATTCATTTTCAGGGGATGGGAGCTATGTACGATTGTAATTTTTTGAAGGTGCCAACTGAATGCAGATACCTGGTAAAATTTTAATCAAATCAATAAACTGCAAGGCTGTAATAGAAGCCATAAATTAGTTGGATTACTTAACTGCCTGATGAAGATATCATCAGTAATGGAAATAATTACAGGTCTCCTAATGGAAAGATCTTCACAGCCGCTGCTCCAAATGTGGTAAGTGGTGATCAATTAAAATCTAATGTGAGGAAATAGATCCATCTCTGTCTAAACTGATTGTTTTCTTTCTCTTCTATGAGGAATTTGGAGGGGGGATACAACACAGGATTCATTCTTCATGCTTTAAATTGTCACAATATGCTAATCAATTTATACAAACAGAAATTGCAGTTGATGCCTCTGCTTACAATTCACGGGAAAGAATCCTTGGGGAGCAATATAAACCATTTCCTACCCTCCATCTTTCCAATCAGCCCTGCTATTTGTCAGTTGTGTGAGCATTGTTGAATGGAAGACCCTTGGCTTGTTATTCTAGTTAGGACTGTCCCAAACTTTGTGGCAAACACGTTCGATAGGCAGATATGCTGCACTCAACAGCCATTGTCTTCGGGTTACTTTTGATGTATCCAAGAAGGCAGTATTTCAGCTCACTTTCAAAATAGGTTCACCTGTCTGCCTTGAAGAGCTGTCGAGCATTGCCATATCTGATGCTTTCAGATACTTTTCCAAACCCCGCTAGATTTCATCTGGTAATCATTGGAAAAATCCAGAACAGGATTGGGGGGGCTTATTCTCAGTTCTCTGCCTGTGGTTTCCCCCCACATTTCTTGCAGAAGGAAGGGAGGGAGGAAAGAGGGGCAGCCAATCTGATTCTAAAGATAGATTAGTGGAACTGTCTTTGGCCAAGATTAGCGGAACTGTCTTTGGCCAATCATGCTATCCTGTGCAGCAGATTTACTCCCACTGCTCCTTCTGTGATGTTGGCTGTTAAAAAGTCTGGGAACAGGGTTTTTTTTTTTTTTTTTTTTTTAACAGGAGCACACAGGAATTCAGTTCTGGCTGGCTTGGCATCAGGGGTGTGTGACCTAATATGCAAATGAGTTCCTGCTGGGCTTTTTCAACAACAAAAGAGAGCCCTACCTGGGATTAATTTTGAGACCTGTGCTGTGTTTAGTGTATGCTGTAGACTCCTATGCTGAATTCTCTATTGGACTACAGATCAAAGGTAGCTTTTCTGTTTTCCAGGATTTGAGGCTAGTTACACAGAGGACACACTTGTGTCTTCAGGAATGAACATAAAGAAGATAAGAACATAAGAGAAGCCATGTTGGATCAGGCCAATGGCCCATTCAGTCCAACACTGTATCACTCAGTGACCAAAAAACCCCATCAGGAGGTCCACCAGTGGGGCCAGAACACCAGACACCCTCACACTGTTGTCCCTTCCAAGCACCAAGAATGGAAAACATCACTGCCCCAGAGAGAGAGTTTCATCTATTCTTTGTGGCTAATAGCCACTGATGGACCTCTTCTCCATATGTTTATCCAATCCCCTTGAAGCTGTCTATGCTGGCAGCCACCACCACCTCCTGTGGCAGTGCATTCCATGTGTTAATCACCCTTTGGGTGAAGAAGGAAAAAGAAGTCAATTTGTCATTACTGTTCTTATTTTAGCTGTTGTTCATTTGTTGTGTTTGAGGCAGAGCATGCCATTTTGTTAAAAACTGCTGCTCCAGAAATTATTTTTCCCCACATAGAGAGAAAGGATGGTTGGGAGAACTTTCTTCAGGGGGCTATGGTATCAGACCTCTTTGCCCAGTTCATTTGGAACTGGTGGGGGTCTTTAGCAAAGAGGGGGGACTGAATATGCTAACGCATTGGTGCCATTTGGTGGGGAGAAACACCACCTGTTCCTGAAAACCTGCAATTACTCTTCACTTTCCCCCGAGGAAATAATCAGCAGACCTCTGATCCAACATTAATGAAAATGGAAATTCTCCTTGATGTGGTTTTCCAATACTATAAATACCCTCCAGACATTTAATGAAAACAATAATTCTGCCATTTCTGAAATTACACCGCAGAATTAAAGCAATAATTCCCTGATTGCACACCTCTACTTCTGAACAAGCCTCCATGTATTCATTTTAGACCTTTTTCAAGATGTCAGGACGTTCTCCCTCCCCATTTCATCCTCACAAAACGTGTGAATGACCTTTGTCTCAGAGAAAGGGTGGCTGCCCAAAGTTACACGGTGAGCTTTATGACTGAGTGGATATCTGAATTCAGGTTTCTCACATCTTAATACACCATTATAACCAAGACACCTGACTGGAACACAACTTCACCGGAAGTAATACAATTGGAAAAGAGACCACGGTGAACAGTAAGAGTCCAAGAATGTACAACACAATGCCAAAAAAACCCAATTGGAACCAGAGAACCATTTGGCCAAATTGAAAGAAACAAAACAGTTAAATCTCCTTGGAGGTGTTTGATCTGCTTTATTTAATATATGAAGGTTTTGGGGGGGATGTAAGTTTTCGTGTGCATGCACACTTCTTCAGACGAGGAATGAGGCACAGTAAGCAGAGCTACATATAGCTTGTGGGGTTTAGAATGCAAAGTGGTACAAAGTTAAAATCCAATAGAATAGTAGAATTAACAGATTCCGAAAACCTTTGATCTGGGTTGCATTAGCGTGGGAAACTACTGTATTTTTCGGACTATAAGACGCACTCCCCCCTCCGATCCCAGCGCTTGCTTTAAACATCACAGCTGAAGGCAGGCACACAGGCAAGTAGGAAGCACCTGCCCCCTCCGCAAACCCAGCGCTTTGCGAGCGCCGGCTGTGGAGAGGGCAGCGTGCTTTCTCCTTGCCTGTGTGCCTGCCTTCAGCTGTGATGTTTAAAGCAAGCGCTGGGATCGCTCCCTCTCCCCTCCGATCCCAGCGCTTGCTTTAAACATCACAGCTGAAGCCAGGCACACAGGCAAGGAGGAAGCATGTTGCCCCCTCCGCAGCCGGTGCTTGCGAAGCGCTGGGGCCACGTGGAGTGATCCCAGCGCTTGCCTGAAGAAGATGGAGCCAGGCAGGCAGGTGTGGGGGAAGCGCCGGATCAGAGGAAGAGGCAGTGGATCACCCCCCAGGAGGAAGGTGCGTCCTATCCTCCGGAGCGCCTTATGGTGCGAAAAATACGGGTAATAAAACATTAACATGTTATAATGTGAGAATATCTGTGAATTATTCTATTGCTAATAAGCCGGGGTCAAAATAAGGGCATTTCTTTCCCAGAAGTTTTCCTGTCCAACTAATTTACTTTTTAACATATAACATAAATATATACATCATTCTAGTTTGCCATTAGAAAAAAATACATTAAAATATAGTGGAAGATGGGTTTAGTAGATGTAATGAGATAAACAGCCAATATCCCTTGTTCGAGTATGTCAATACAAAAAAATGATTCTGATACACTATCCTAAGAGAGAAATACATTGGAATACTGTTGATATATAGCCATGCTTGGTGAAAGTGGGTTTAGCATATGTAATGGGATAAAAAAACCCAATATCCCTGTTCAGTCCTGGCGGAGGTGTTTGTTCCAAGTTTGCAGTGGAATCCTAAACACAGTTACATGCCTTCCAGATACACCAAACAGCCAGTGTGGTGTAATGGTAAAAGGATTATGGATCAGAGTTGTCCACTGAAATGGTGACAAACAGTATGGACTGCCTGCCAGAGTCTCGAGGCAGCAGGAGGAAGGTTGCGGGCCTAACTTGCCTGGGAAATTATAGATGTTTGTATACAAATAGTGTTCAAAGTAAAATTGGTGAGTTGGAATGTTTAGTGTTGGGGGAAAACATAGACATGACTGTGCTCTGGAGCAGATGGTCACAGAAGCTGGTTTTCTGCTTCTAATATATTTGAAGAAATCTTTATTGTGGGTCTTTATGTTTTTTGGAATATGGTCCTCATAGTCCCTTTTTGCCTGCCTGATAGTCTTGCATTTGATTTGCCACAGCCTGTGTTCCCTTTTATTAATCTGACTTGGACTAGCTTTCCACTGCTTAAAGGAGTCCTTCTTACCTTCCATTACTTTGTTTGTTAATCATACAGGCCTTTTCTTATACGTGTTTGTGTCTTCCCTAACTTGTGGTATATATTTTATCTGAGCTTCTAGGATTGTAGTTTTAAATAGCCTCCAAGCTTCCCAACGGTTTTGATTGTATTTACCTTTCCTTTCAGCTTCCTCTTCACATGCCTCCTCATGTCAGAAAATTTACCCCTTTTAAAGTTAAATGTGGTTATGCTGGTCTTTTGGGGCAGCTCCCTATTTATAAAAATGGCGAAATCAATAATGTTATGGTCACTGCTCCCAAGCAGTGCAATCACTTTTAGATCTCTCACCAAGTCTAGGGCATTACTTAGGACCAAATCCAGGATCACCCAACCGCTGGACAGGTCCTCTTGCGGATCAAAAACTGGAAAATTAGGGATGACTTCCGGGGTTGGAAAATGGCGAGCTGAGTTGCTTTCCCTAATGGGGGCAGGCTGGCACTTCTGTTCAGGGTAGTAAAAGGCAAATTAATGCCTTCTGCCTACATTTCTCAGCTAGAGAATTGTTCAAGATATGCACAGTTTCTTTGAGGAGACTTATCTTGGCTGAAAGGGAGTCCTGGGGGGCTCCTTTGAAAGATCTCTGGAGAGAAGTTGCATATTCATTGTCTGCAGAAGTTTCCAGAGTCATCAATTTGGCATAAGCTCGACAGGATCCAAACCTTCTTTTACAATTTTAAACATCTAATCTACAAATGACTGGTGTTGATTTGGTTAAACTATGGAAAAAAGGTACTGATTGCTATCTCTTCATTCCAGGACTAATTAAAGTTAAACAAAACAAAAGTAAAAGGTGGGAGTTGGAAATACTGAAAGCCTGAAAGAAGAAGATAAGGGGCTAAATTTGAACTTTGTAAACTTAAAAGACAGTGTTAAAAGAAGAAAGGAATTTATTGTTTAGTCTATCTGTAGTTGAGGAGGAAGCTCCAGTGTTACAGATCTGCAACGTTCACAGTCAACACAGGAAATACGTCAGATATAGTGAGATTTATCTTCCAGTGAAATGAGATTTGAAGGCAAGAAAAGCAGGAAGTATTGGAGGAAGAAGAAGGAAGTCAATGAAGCAAACAGCCTACTCTAGCATTATAATACCAGAGAGAAACATCAGTGGCCATTGTTGTTGGAAGGACTAAGTTTTAATATTGTTTTTAAAGTGATTGGGACATTAAAAATTGGTGGAGTTAACAGATTTGGCAATTTAAAAATTACTACTGTTGGATAGTAGATAAGAAGACTTGAACTGGTAAAAGGGGGAAAATATTTTTTTTTTAAAGTGAAGCAAAAGTTGTGACTGCCATTTTGGGAGAAATAATAATTTAAACATTAATATCTGAGCCTGGGAGGCTCAGAGGACAGCGAAATTGGGTGTTTGGGAAAGGGCAAGCTTCACTTTATCAAACCTGATGGTTCAAATTTAATTTGGTGAGATCAAAATTTTTGATTTTTTTTTTACATGTCAGACCTGATACAAACTCGTGCTAGGTCTACTTCAATAGAGAAAATGCAAGCCCAATTAGATGCAATGGAAGCTTGGATAAAGAAGGGGGTGAAAGAAATGATAACTGCCTCTAAAATGGTAAAAACAGACAACCTTGCCTTGTACCTTTGCTGATTATCATTTCTTCTGTAAGAATGACTATAATGACTCTTGAAATCTTATTGATGCAAATACAAGATGATGAAGAAATTGAAGGAGCGAGAATTAAAGGATTTTCCTATAAATATAGAGCATTTGCAGATGATATAATGTTTATAAATGAAAATCCTACGCAAGTAACACCTTTGTTGTTAGCCAAAATACAAGACTTTGGAGAATTGGCAGGACTTTGGGTTAATAAAGAAAAGTCAAAAATTTTGTGTAAAAATATGCAAGTAAGTAAACAAAAGGAATTGCAGAGATTAACGGGATGTGAAGTTACCCCTAAAGTGAAATATTTGGGCGTGGAAATAACAATGAAAAATATTGATTGGTTTCAAATGCAACAAATAAAAAGTTTGATGGAAAGTGATGTTAAAACTGAAGGAATAAGACGAGAACAGACAGAAACAGAAAAAGTACTGCTTGGAGATAATGAAAAATTAATTTCGAAAATCTATAAGTTACTTTTTAAATGGTCTATGGAAGATGAAGTAGTGAAATCTCAAATGATTAAGTGGGCAATTAATGTAAATAAAGAAATACAGATGGACACATGGGAATATTTGTGGAAGAACTCTATGAAACTCTCAACATGTCAGAGTATTAAAGAAAACTGTTTTAAGATGATGTACAGATGGTATATGACTCCTAAAAAGTTGGCAAAGATGAACAATAAGATGCCAAATAGATATTGGAAATGTAAAAAATATGAAGGTTCTTTCTACTATATGTGGTGGACTTGTGAAAGAGTGAAAAAGTACTGGCAGATGATTCAACAAGAGATTTCTAAGATCTTGGGATACGGATTTAACAAAGTTGCAGAGACTTTTCTGTTGGGATTACAAATGGAAAAATTTCCAAAAGAAGATAGAACTTTAATTTGGTTCCTGCTCTCAGCTGCTAGGACATTGTATGCGCAGTTGTGAAAGCAAGAAAAAATACCAGAGAAATGGGATTGGATTGTAAAAGTTATGACATGGAGTGAAATGGACAAGTTGACAAGAACCTTAAGAGACTATGATTTAGAAGTATTTAAGATGGAGTGGGAAAAGTTCAGAAGATACATAGAAAAAGAGTGGAAAATAAAAGGACATTGGACAATTTTTGATAATGACTAAGTACAAGAGGGAGGAGGATATTAATTTTGGTTCTTATTAATTAAGGGTACCTTTAATATTAAGATTTTAAGTATATAACACTGGTGGGGGTCAAGTAACAGGGGGAGGGGTGGGTAGAAAGTAATATATGGGATAGATTAAAAAAAAGTAATTATTAATGAAGTAAGAAATTGAAATTTATTACTATGTGTTACTAATAAAATTGTTTGGAAAAAAACCCCTGGAAAATTAGGAAGCAAAGAGTGAGTATAAATGGGCCGTCTTCTCAGTGGAGGATGGTAAGCAGTGGGGTGCCACAGGGCTCAGTACTGGGTCCCATGCTTTTTAACCTATTCATTAATGATTTGGAGTTGGGAGTAAGCAGTGAAGTGGCCAAGTTTGCAGATGACACTAAATTGTTCAGGGTGGTGAGAACCAGAGAGGATTGTGAGGCACTCCAAAGGGATCTGTTGAGGCTGGGTGAGTGGGCGTCAACATGGCAGATGAGGTTCAATGTGGCCAAGTGCAAAGCAATGCACATTGGGGCCAACAATCCCAGCTACAAATACAAGTTGATGGGTTGTGAACTGGCAGAGACTGGCCAAGGGGACCAATGACTCTTGGGGTCATTGTAGATAACTCACTGAAAATGTCGACAGTGTGCGATTGCAATAGAAAAGGCCAACGCTATGCTGGGATTATTAGGAAGGGAATTGAAAACAAATCAGCCAGTATCATAATGCCCCTGTATAAATGGATGGTGTGGTCGCATTAGGAATACTATGTACAATTCTGGTCACAGCACCTCAAAAATGACATTATAGCATTGGAAAAAGTGCAGAAAAGGGCAACTAGAATGATTAAAGGTTTGGAACACTTTCCCTATGAAGAAAGGTTAAAACGCTTGGGCCTCTTTAGTGTCAAGCATGCGGTTTCAAAGAATGAGTCAAATGGATACAAAAAAAAGTTTATTGATAGACCAATGTGCTGTCCTGGTACAGGACCCTGAGAGTGATACTAGAAATACATTGATAAAATTCTTTTAAGACATACTTCAAAGGATTCCCAAGGGAGGGGGCGAGGGATGCTCTCTAACACATAAACTATCATAAATGTCTACATTCTCACAATGTTATCAGTGTCTTGTCCTTGCTTTCACCAGATATCTCACACTCCCAGGCAGGAATGTATGGGAAGGTGTTGATTATTCTTTCTCTTACTAGTTTCATTTCTCACTACTCTACTTCACAAGCAATAAAGCAGGAAGTGGGAGGGGGAGAATAACAGAGCCAAAGTACTTCAGTCCACCATGATGTTTCACAGACCAGCTTTATGGAGGACCCTAAAACAATTAATTACCATTGGAATTTTACCATGCTTGACATTTAGCTTGGAGAAATGACTGCGGGGTGAGATGATAGAGGTTTACAAGATTATGCATGGGATGGAGAACATAGAGAAAGAAGTACTTTTCTCCCTTTTTCACAATACAAGAACTTGTGGGCATTCAATGAAATTGCTGAGAAGTCAGGTTAAAACGGATAAAGGAAGTACTTCACCCAAAGGGTGATTAACATATGGAATTCACTGCCACAGGAGGTGGTGGCGACTACATACATAGCCAACTTCAAGAGCGGATTGGATAAAAATATGGAGCAGAGGTCCATCAGTAGCTATTAGCCACAGTGTGTGTGTGTGTATATTTGGCCACTGTGTGATACAGAGTGTTCGACTGGATGGGCCAATGTTTATCTTGGCACAGTGTTGTATGTTCTCTGGCATACAACTTCTGCAGGGTGCTGCTTACATATATTCTTCTGCTAAAGTTGACACTGCATCAAAGTCTATGAAGATGTGCTCCAATTGTAGAGTTTAGAGCAGGGGTGGCCAAGCTGTGGCTTGTGAGCCACATGTGGCTCTTTCACACATATTATGTGGCTCTGGGAGGTCAAGGAGGAACTTAATACAGGCTTACTCTCAAGTGAGCTTGCTTAGTATTGGGACCTCAGTCAACCTAGGCAAATATTTTTACTGTGTGTGAATTCGAGAAGGACAAGGAAATGGAAGAAGAAGAAGAAGATATTGGATTTATATCCCGCCCTCCACTCCGAATCTCAGAGTCTCAGAGCGGCTTACAATCTCCTTTACCTTCTTCCCCCACAACAAACACTATGTGAGGCGGGTGGGGCTGAGAGGGCTCTCACATAAGCCCTTTCAAGGACAACTCCTACGAAAGCTATGGCTGACCCAAGGCCATTCCTGCAGCTACAAGTGAAGGAGTGGGGATTCAAACCCGGTTCTCCCAGATAAGAGTCCGCACACTTAAGCACTACACCAAACTGGCTCAAATAGGCCACCTCTGCTGTAGAGCCCCATGGCGCAGAGTGTTAAAGCTGCTCTCTGCTCATGACATGAGTTCAATCTCTGGCAGAAGCTGGATTTTCAGGTAGCCGGCTCGAGGTTGACTCAGACTTTCGAGGTCAGTAAAATGAGTACCCAGCTTGCTGGGGGGAAAACGTAGATGACTGGGGAAGACAATGGCAAACCACCTCGTAAAAAGTCTGCCGTGAAAACGTTGTGAAAGCAATGTCACCCCAGAGTCGGAAATGACTGGTGCTGGCACAGGGGGCCTTTCCCTTTCCCCTGTAGGCTGGACCTGCATTGAGCAGGCGGTTGCACTAGCCCCACTGCATCGTGAAGTAAACTGGATGTCAAGCTGAACAGCCCTCACTGTGTCACAAGCCAACTGATAGTTCAGTGACACAAACAATGGGCATTATTACATCACCCACTGCATCATCCAGCAGACTGGATGTCAAGCTGAGCAGCCCTCACTGTGCCAGAAGCCAGCATGACCGGGCCACACAGTTCAGGGACGCAGACAACGGGCGTTATTAGATCACACACTGCAGGGCTGGCAAAACTGTAGCTCAGGAGCCACGTGTGGCTCTTTCACGCATATTGTGTGACTCTCAGAGGTCAAGGAGAAATTCAGTGCAGGCTGACTCTCTAGTAAGTGTGCTTAGCATCATGACCTCAGTCAGCCTCCCAGGCCTGATCCATAAGGAGGCAAATATTTCCATCCTGTGTGGTGGGAATGGAGGGGGAAATAGGCAGGCTTGCAAGCACTTTTCCTCTACCATAGAGTGGGGAAAGAGAGAGCAAGAGCTGAAGGAGCCATTTTAGGAGCTGTATTTACTAACCTCGATGTCAAGGCAAAGAGAGATGCATAATGATGCAAACAATTGTCAATTATTTATGTGGCCCATGTGTGTTTCCTTCTCCCATTGGTGCCAAAAATTAATTCCCTAACCTTTCCCTTTGGGGGCAGTTATTTCCAGAGGTTTTATTTTTTTTAAAGTCTCCTAGCATGGTCTGCTGTCAAGTGCATACATACATATCTTTCTGTGCAAAGAACACTTAACCACTACACCATTTGCCATTGCCTTCCCCAGTCATCTGCAATTTCCCCCAGCAAGTTGGGGACTCATTTCACTGACCTTGGAAGGATGGAAGGCTGAGTCAACCTCGCGCTGTCTACCTCAAAACCCAGCTTCCGCCGGGATCAAACTCAGGTTGTGAGCAGAGCTTAGGACTGCAGTACGGCAGCTTTAACACTCTGTGCCACAGAGAGAAGGGCAGGGTATAAATCTGCAGCCGCCTTATTTGTGCTTTTTATCTGGTCTATGACGATAAAATTCAATACTCAATGCATCTGTAATTCTATTTCGGGGGGAGGGAGAATTCTGAAGGAAAAGCTCCAGTGGGCGGTACCCGCCCTCCCATTCATCTCTTCCTCCCCACACCTCCACTTTCCCTTCAGCCTCCAATCACTCTTGACACAGCATGGCACAGCAACTGAGTCGTTGGGCAGGGTTGGGAGAGTAAACAACTCACGAATCACACCTCCACCCGAATAGTGTGCCATTCGGTACAAGGCGCATCACTCTGACATCTTTAAAAAGGAGCAAGGAATAACACTCAGCCAGGGGAAGTCAGATTGTCACAATGGATAAATGCTTTGAGAAGAGCCGTGGATGCTCTTGTCAGACTGTAGGCTTCCTCTTTGCAACTATGTTCATTACAAATGGCTACTATCTGTGCCGTCGCCTCGAGCTGTCATTGGTCCCAGTTCATTAGCTGTTTATGGGGTTGTGGCTGAGCTGCTACTCTTGCTATCAAGAAGCAAAACACTGCGAGAGGGAAGGATACAAAGTTCTTTTACTGGTGGCTGCATATTTTACTTCCCTGTTAGCTCTCATGCAGAAATTCAGGGTTTGTTTTACAGTGAGCTCTATCAGTGTGGCAAGAAGATTGCAAACCAATCATTCTACTCATTGGCTCTGCAATCAGACAAGACAAGATCAGGGGTCATTTCATAGAAAAAGTTGTGCTGGAGCTCATTAGCACAACTCATTTGCATAACTCATTTGCATATGCCACACATCCCAGACTTCACTGGAAGGTGGACTAGATTATATCAGCTCAGCATCTACCTTCAAATGCTTCTTGGATTATAATTGTCATCAAAAAATCTTACTCACATCATACTTTTTAAATTATCTTTTTTCTATGTGGTCCCAGTGGCATGATGAAGATTTTCATCTGTCTGCTTGATATGTTTAGGTTATTTCCCCTTTTTTGTGGGGGGAAATATCAGAAAGTTTGTCAAAGAGTTCAGCAAAATTCTCCCAGGGGGGTTGGACAATGGAGCTCAGAAGCAAGTATCGGGGGGGGGGGGTAGGAAAGAGTGGAGGTTCCAGAGCTCCTGCCCCAAACGAGGCCAGGATGAGATTTTCTATTTCATAGGGGAAGGGAAAAGCTACTACTTTGCCTGTGTAAGTTAGAACAACACTGGTGTTTCTAGGATGGCCAGACCGTCCCGGTCTCCCGGGACTTTCCCGGTTCTGGCCACAAATTCCCGGCTCCCGGGCTGGCTATACCGGGACCATTAGAAGTCCCGGTATAGCCAACGGGGAGCCGGCGGGCCGCGCGCGGGCGGGGAAGGCGGGGAGTGAGGGAGCCAGCGTCCCTGCGCGTGCGCACGGCGGTGTGCGCACACGCAGGGACGCTGGCTCCCTCACTCGCCGCTTTCCCCGCCCACGCGCGGGGCCCGGCGGCGGTGGCGGAGGCCGGGGAGGCCGCAAAGAGGCCGCCGCGGGTCCCTGGAGGGCCTCCAGAGGCCCGCGGAGGTTGCGGAGCAGCGGCACGCTGAAGCAGCCTGTCGGTCACTTCCGGGTTCCTGTCCTGCATCTCGACCTGTGTTATTAGTGACAGGCTGCTTCGGCGTGCCGCTGCGCCGGCCCCCTGGGTCCCACAACGATGGGACCGATGCCACAGGGACGGGCTCGAAACACTCTATAACCCCCCAAAAGAACAGCAGTCTAGCTCACTTCCCCCGAGCCCTGCCGCCATAAGCCTCAAGGGGGCTCATTTTGCGGCATCTCCCAGCGGGAGGGTGGCACCCGCACGGGACACATAGCAAATGAAAGAGGGGGCGCAGGGCTATCAGAAACAGCCGGCGGAGGGAGTCGGGAGACCACCCCACTGGGGGATCCACACCCCGAAAGTGATGAAGGTGGCGCAGATAGAGCCAACAGAGCAAACAGGACAAAATAAATAGGCTGCATTATACAGCACAGTCTCACTGGAATCTGACTGGCTTCTCAGCGTGGAACCCGTTCTCTCTAGTCTTCTCACTTTGAAAAAAGTAAAAAAAGATTTTTATTTAACTTTATTTCCCCCTTTCCCTCTCTATAAATAATCTTGGTGTTTCCGGTGGTGATATTTGGGGGATTTTTGGGGACGTCACAGGAAGTGCTGTGAAGTCACTTCCTGTTCCCAGCAGTGGCATTTGGGGGAAATGATGTCATTTGGGGGAAATGATGTCACAGGAAGTGATGTCACTTCCTGCTTCCGGCAGGTGGCGCGGGGAAATGATGTCACAGGAAGTGATGTCACTTCCTGTTTCCGGCAGGTGGCACGGGGGAAATGATGTCACAGGAAGTGACGTCACTTCCTGTTTCCGGTGGTGGCATGACATCACCAGAAGTGACGTCACTTCCTGTTTCCGGCGGCGCACGCGTGGAGTGCGCGCGCACCCCTACCTTCCCTTTCCCAAAGGTGTCCCTGGCTGGCCTTCAGACATTATGGCCACCCTAGGTGTTTCCCAGGGATGGTGGTGGTGGTGGAGATGATTTCAGATCTCAGTGTTTGGGGTAAAGAAGCTGCAAGAAGATGAGATACAGAAAAGCTTCTCAGACCTGATTTGGAGGACATTCAAAATCTATTTGAATGTGATGATGAGAAGTGATCCAGATTTTGTTTTTGTTTTTAATCTCATAAAGACTCTAGTGCTGGTACCAACGCAATCATCGTTTTCTGTGACCATTTTCTTATGAATACTAACATTATGTAGAGAAGCAAGAGGATGTTTTATATAGTTTAATCTTTTCAGATCTCCCAAGGTAATTAGGATCGTTTCTTTGATGGGAGACCATCAAGTAAGGCTCTGCAGAGGAAAACAATGGCGAATCACCGCTCACTTGATAGGGTCACCATAAATCAGTAGCCACTTGACAGCACATACATATGTAGAAGCAGGGGTGGAATTCTAGCCAGATCTCCTTTGCATATTAGGGCACACACCCCTGATGTAGCCAATCCTCCAAGAGCTTACAAAAAAGAACCTTGGAGGATCGGCTACATCAGGGAGGTGTGGCCTAATATGCAAAGGAGCTCTTGCTAGAATTCCATCCCTGTGTAGAAGCAGCAAGTGGTGCGAAAGGATAGAAGCTCCTAAGGAACCATCACAATTGGTATTGTAGGTACTTATCAGTCGTCTAGCCAGTTGAGGGCTAGATCGAATTGAGCCTTCACTGCCTCTGAATGCCTTAGGTCTGGGCATCTGACCTGAAGGTTCGTTGACCGTTCCTGGCTCATCCTCGTACTTGAGAAATGCATTATCGTTACCTGACAGAGGGGACTTTTCATTCACTTGGTACATGAAGCAACACGACAGTGTCAAGATGATTTATGATACTTCGGTCAAAACATGCCAGGCGCTAAAATTAATGCTCTGTTCAAAATGTATTTCCGCAGCAGGGAGGGGATGTGCGCTTTCACAAACGAATGTCTTGAGGTCAGAGTTTCCCTTCCGAAAGTCACATTGCAATTTTTAAAATCTGATGGACCTGACCTCAAATTAATATTTGAACTCCATTCCCAGCTCTGCTTTAAATTTGATTTCTCATGCCACAAAGTACAGAAACGGAATATGCATAAGATGTATATTTATGGTGCTCTACCAGATATTTATTCTTCAAAAAAATGTTGCTGCAATACTAAATATTGCTGCATATCTATGGGACCCCATATGAGCCCCCCGGGTTATGAGGTCTACTTAAGAACATAAGAGAAGCCATGTTAGATCAGGCCAATGGCCCATCCAGTCCAACACTCTGTGTCACACAGTGGCCAAAAAAAAAATTATATATACACACTGTGGCTAATAGCCACTGATGGACCTCTGCTCCATATTTTTATCTAACCCCCTCTTGAAGGTGGCTATGCTTGTGGCCGCCACCACCTCCTGTGGCAGTGAATTCCACATGTTAATCACCCTTTGGGTGAAGAAGTACTTCCTTTTATCAGTTTTAACCTGTCTGCTCAGCAATTTCATCAAATGCCCACGAGTTCTTGTATTGTGAGAAAGGGAGACAAGTACTTCTTCCTCTACTTCCTCCATCCCATGCATTATCTTGTAAACCTCTATCATGTCACCCCGCAGTCGACGTTTCTCCAAGCTAAAGAACCCCAAGCATTTCAACCTTTCTTCATAGGAGAAGTGTTCCAGCCCTTTAACCATTCTAGTTGCCCTTTTCTGGACTTTCTCCAATGCTATAATATCCTTTTTGAGGTGCAGCGACCAGAACTGCACACAGTACTCCAAATGAGACCACACCATCAATTTATACAGGGGCATTATGATACTGGCTGATTTGTTTTCAATTCCCTTCCTAATAATTCCCAGCATGGTGTTGGCCTTTTTATTGCAAATGCACACTGTCTTGACATTTTCAGTGAGTTATCTACCATGACCCCAAGATCTCTCTCTTGGTCAGTCTCTGCCAGTTCACACCCCCATCAACTTGTATTTGTATCTGGGATTCTTGGCCCTAATGTGCATTACTTTGCACTTGGCCACATTGAACTGCATCTGCCATGTTGACACCCACTCACCCAGCCTCAACAGATCCCTTTGGAGTGCCTCACAATCCTCTCTGGTTCTCACCACCCTGAACAATTTAGTGTCATCCGCAAACTTGGCCACTTCACTACTCACTCCCAACTCTAAATCATTTATGAACAAGTTAAAGAGCATGGGACCCAATACTGATCCCTGTGGCACCCCACTGCTTACCGTCCTCCACTGTGAAGACTGCCCATTTATACTCACTCTCTGCTTCCTATTATTCAGCCAGTTTTTGATCCACAAGAGAATCTGTCCTTTTACTCCATGACTCTCGAGCTTTCTAAGGAGCCTTTTATGAGGAACTTTATCAAAAGCTTTCTGGAAGTCAAGGTAAACAACATCTATCGGGTCTCCTTTGTCCACATGTTTGTTCACCCCCTCAAAGAAATGTAACAGGTTAGTGAGGCAAGATCTTCCCCTATAGAACCCATGCTGAATCTTCCTCAATAACCCATGTTCATCAATATGCCTACTCATTCTGTCCTTGATAATGCTTTCTTCCAACTTTCCCGGTATTGAAGTCACACTGACTGGCCTGTAATTTCCCGGATCTCCTCTGGAACCCTTTTTAATGATGGGGGTGACATTTGCTACCTTCCATTCCTCAGGAACGAAAGCAGATTTCAATGAAAGATTACAAATTTTTGTTAGAAGATCCACAAGTTCAACTTTGAGTTCTTTCAGAACTCTTGGATGTATGCCTTCAGGACCTGGTGACTTATTAGTTTTTAATTCGTCTATCAGTTGTAGGACCTTTTCTTTTGTCATCTCAATCTGACTCAGGTCTTTCAACACCCCTTCCAAAATTAGTGGTTCGGGGCAGGCAAAAAGTTCTCATCTTCCACAGTGAAGACAGAGGCAAAAAATGCATTCAGCTTCTCAGCCATTTCCCTATCCTCCTTCAGTAATCCTTTTATCCCATGGTCATCCAAGGGCCCCACTGCCTCCCTGGCTGGTTTCCTGCTTCTAATATATTTGAAGAAATTTTTATTGTTGGTCTTTATGTTTTTTGCAATATGCTCCTAATAGTCCCTTTTTGCCTGCCTGATCACAGTCTTGCATTTGATTTGCCACAGCCTGTGTTGTACTTCACAACATCTTCTTGTGGACCCTGGGCCTAAGGACCTTTTCGGTCCAGGCCCCCAGTTAGTGGAATGAGCTCCCCTTGGAGATTCGAGCCCTATAGGGATTGCAAGATGGAGGTCTTCCACCAGGCTTTTAATTGATCTGGTGGGCATCCCTTTGAACATCATCACTTCCCCCCACCATTTTACACTCATGTTGCTTATATAGAGCTGAGAGTCATTGGCCATACGTGCTGTTATATGTTTGCACTTATGCCTGAAATAGTGTCTGTCTCTTCTGAATATGCTGTTCTGAGTATTGAAACTGTTTTATTACTGCAGTCCTAAACTCTGCTCATGACCTTTCTATCCCCGGCGGAAGCTGGGTTTTCAAGTAGCTGGCTCGAGGTTGATTCAGCCTTCCATCCTTCTGAGGTCGGTAAAATGAGTTCCCAGATTGCTGGGGGGGAAGTGTAGTTGTCTGGGGAAGGCAATGGCAAACCACCCCATAAAAAGTCTGCTGTGAAAATGCTGTGAAAGCATCATCACCCCAGAGTCGGAAACGATTGGTGCTTGCACAGGGGACCTTTCCTTTCCAACGTGAGTGAATTGTTTTGATTTTACTGGTTGTGAGCTGCCCTGAGCCTGCTACGGTGGGGAGGGTGGGATATAAATCCAATAAACCGTAAACCTTAAACTTCATCAGACAATAGTATGAGATCAGCAGTCTGATATATATAGAGAGAGGGCAGTGGACTAGCATGCAAAATCGTGGAGATGTCTTTAGCTGATTAAAAGAATCAGAAGTTGGGGTGTGGTAATCGTCACTTTGTGTTGACTGGGCAGAAAAAAACAGCTAAGGCAATAAACATCGGAATTGGAGATTGATGTGTGTCATTAGGCTTCCTAAGCCTAATTTTCTTCAAGTATTATTATGTTGATAATGTGATGCCCTAAATGCTGTATTCTGAGATAATTAGAAGATGCTTGTCATGGAAATGAGATTGATACACAAAGTTTTTTTGGTTATAAGTTTAGCTTAATTAGCCATCCATTTTCTGGACCAATTTCATTGAAAAAAGATAGCCAAAAACTAAGCAAATGAAATGGAAAAAATACAATTCTGATCATAGTGAAGAATCCCATATTCGATTTATATGAGATACAGTACAAAATAGAAGTGGGGTGTTCTGTTTAAAACACTGGAGAGGAGAAAATCAAAACCAACCCTATTTGAGCATTCTATTCTTCAGTACATGATGGCTGACTTATTTTACTATTTATTGGAGCTTTTACATTATATAGCCTGCATTTCTCCCTATATAGGCCTAGGTAGCTTATCACATCATTTCCCCCTCTTCTACTTTATTTTCACAACGCCAGCCCATGTGATCTAGGACAGGCCCAAAGTCATCTGGTGGTCTTCCATGGCATAGCATTCAGTCAAATCCAGTCGTCCTTGGTCCCAGCACAATGCTTCAACCATTGCATCATACTGGCTTAGTGACCCCACTCTCTGGCAAAGGAATGTGTCAACTAGTCATTGGAAAGGCTGTCATATAGAGGATGCTGTGGAATTGTTTTCTGTGGCCTCAGAAGGTAGGACCAGAATGGGGGTTGAAATTAAATCAAAAGAGTTTCCGGATCAACATTAGGAAGAACTTCCTGACCGTTAGAGCGGTTCCTCGGTGGAACAGGATTCCTGGGGAGGTGGTGGGCTCTTCTTCCTTGGAGGCTTTGAAACATCTGGGCATCTGACAGCAATGTGGATCCTGTGAATTTTGGGGGAGGTATTTGTGAGTTTCCTGCATTGTGCAGGGGATTGAACTAGATGACCCTGGAGTTCCCGTCCAACTCTATGATTCTATGATTCAGTGGCCAAAAAATCACGTGCCATCATGAGGTCCACTAGCGGGCCAGGACACTAGAAGCCCTCCCACTGTTGCCCCTCCCAAGCACCAAGAATATAGAGCATCACTGCCCCAGACAGAGTTCCATCTATACACTGTGGCTAATAGCCACTGATGGACCTCTGCTCCATATGTTTATCTAATCCCCTCTTGAAACCGTGTACGCTTTTAGCTGCTGCCACCTCCTGCGGCAGTGAATTCCAAGTGTTAATCACTCTGTCACCACAGATGGAACACCTCAAATTACATGTCCCAAACTCTAAGCTCATGGGTAATATTTTCAGTTTTCAGAATGACAGTATTGGACTGGGTGTGCCATTGGCCTGATTCAACATGGCTTCTCTTCTGTTCTTAAATTCAACACCATTTTTAGCAAAATTATACTCTTCTGAGCCTACTGATTTCAATGTACTTACAGGTTAAATTTTGTATTGCAATTGTTATTAAGAAGAACCTAAATGTCTGAAGCATTAGAGAAGAGCAGTGACTCAGTGGCAGAGCTCCTGCTTGGCATGCAGAAGGTCCCAGGTTCAATCCCCAGCATCTCCAGTTAAAAGGAACAGGCATGTGAAAGACCTCTGCCTGAGACCCTGGAGAGGCAGTGCCAGACTGAGTAGACAACACTAACTTTGATGGACCAATGGTCTGATTAGAATACAGTGCTGTGCCAGCTCCTAAACACTCCAAGACACTGCATATATTAATCACAAGAGAATGTGCCAATATTTTTGTGGAGGGCAAACAATATAATAAGATCCAGGGGTTGTTTTGTAGAAAAAATAGGTGGTAGAGCTCATTAGCATAACTCATTAGCATATGCCTCTCCCCCAACTAAAAGCAATCCGATGCAAGAAAGAAGAGCCCCAGGCGAGCAAGGCCTGCTTGGACTGGCTAGTGATCCAGCTAGCCCAAGGAGGCCTCACTCACCTGGGGCTCTCCTTGGCTGCTCCCCTCCATAGTCAAAAGGCCAGCAAGCAAAATCACATAAGAAGTGGAGAAAGGGTGGTGTGGGCTTCTCCAGGGGTTAATGGTGAAGAGGAAGAGGCGGAACCCTCAGAAAGGTTCAGGAGCTGTGCTCCTGTGAGCTCCTGCTGAATTCAAGGCCTGATAAGATCCCTCCAACTTCTCAGAGTTCCAAAAGCCTTAGAAAATAGAAATATCGGTCCACTGAGGGGTGTGTATCCAATAGGTCCCCAAAATAAAGTCCACTGGGCCCCCAAAGCCAAGTCCAAATGATGTTCCACAGTGAAGCTTCCAGTTTCATTATTATATACTTTGTCAATGGACAATATCCTTGTACACCATTGTACACATCAAGCCACGACCAGAACAAAAGATTGAGATTGATTTCCCACTATCCTTATGCCACTCTCATGCTCCTCTTCTCTGTGGAGTTTCCATCGGATCTCACACTATCTGCCCCGGGCTGCAACTAGCTTTGCCTTTTTCACACAGCAAACAGAAACTGGTTTTTAGAGGTTTCTGTTTGCCACGTAAAAAAGGTGAAGCTAGTTGCAGCCCTGGGGCAGATAGTGTGAAATCCGACGGAACCCCGCAAAGTAGAGGAACATGAGAGCGACATAAGGCGAGTGGAAAATCAGTTTGAATTGTCAAACTTCAGTTCTGGCAAAAGCCAAATAAGAAAATCATTTAACTCAGAGGACAAAGATTGTCAATACTCTCAGTCACTGGCTGAATCTCTTTCCGGTAGAGAGCAAACGTCCTCTTTGCAAAAGAGCTCTTTGAAAAAGAAAGACGTCCCCATGGCAGAGTGTCTGGTTAACGCGAGCAACCAACGGTTGTTAAAATGCATTGCCTTTTCAAACGGGGTGTGTTTGTCGTGAAATTGACATTTATGAAAAAAGACATAAATTTACCTTTGGATCTGCCCGATCAGCACCTTTTTATTTCACTGTAAAGTGTTTGCATTTGTGGGCAAAAAGTGCTGCATCAGCTGTCCTGGAATTATTTTATATTGACTTCCCTGCTTTACAAACACCCCCCCCCCCCATTCATTAGGCATTTTATTATTATCAGCTACGGTGCAAAAAAAAACTACGACTGAGCCATAAGGTGGAGGAAGTTGTGATTTTTTTATGACTCGGCTACATTAATTAATTGATTAAATATTAATGATGGAAAAGCAATTCAAATGATGCTCTACGAACAGCCCCTGCATAGCTAACATGTTATTACGCCATTCATCAGTGCCCGGGCTTAAGATGTACAGAGTAATATAACTGTTAGATGAGGTATATTCAAACCATATGCTGTTAATCTCGTTAATGGAACAAACATAGCTGGGGTCTATTAAGTTAGAGACTTAACAATATACATTTCTGCATGCATATTTCACCTGTCACGGATGGCATGATTACACTATCTTTTTTGATGGAAGGGGCTACATAAATTAATGTGTTCAGTGATCATGCACTTTGCTATAATTTCATTGCTATCTGGACTGTAATCAACAAGCGTATACAGGCATAACTGATAAGTTAACAGGTTTTTTTTTCTTTCCCAAACAGTTTTTTTTCCAAATTCAGGTTGATTATGTGCAGGGATGGAATTCTAGCAGCAGCTCCTTTGCATATTAGGCCTCACACCCCTGATGTAACCAATCCTCCAAGAGCTTACAAGGCTCTTTTTTGTAAGCTCTCGGAGGATTGGCTACATCAGGGGTGTATGGCCTAATATGCAAAGGAGCTCCTGCTAGAATTCTAACCCTGATTATGTGTCTTTGGACATGATCCAAAGTAGCCTGAATCAAGAGCTCTTGAGTGTTCATTTGGCAAGGTCTTTGGAAATGTAATGCGCATTATTGCCCATCTCAAGGCATTCTCCTAAGCTTGTGTGAAAAGTTGAAATAGAAAGTAAAAGGGATAGAAGAGAACAGTGGAGGCTTGTAGGAGTAAGAAAACAGATCAGAATGGCATTTGCAAGAACCTGAACTCAAAAACTGAATGCCAAAGATACTAACATTTGTATCAAACCAAGATTTTATCTATGGCTGAACTATGTCATAATGTTTCTTAACTCATTTAGGTTGGAAAAGGTGAGGAAAAGAAAAAGAAACATCTAAGACAGGGGTGGGGAACCTCCATCCTGAGGGCCATATATGGCCCTCAAGGTCACTTGGTGTGGCCCTCGGAGACTGCTGGACCGAACCGAGCCATGTGGCAGCCTCTCTGGGCCCTGGCTGGCCAGCGAGGATTGTGGAGCCTAACTGTGCTGTGCGACAGCCTCCCCAGGGCCAGGCAGGGATCACAGGGCCCAGATTTACTGTGCGGGAACCTCCCTGGGGCATGGCGGGCCGGCCAGAATTGCTGCAGGACCTGGAAAAGTTACTGTCGTAGTTCAGTTTGCACTTGATTATCCCAGATGGTGTGGTCTAATATGGTAACGAGTGTGTAACCTAATATGCTTATATTAGGGGATGTGGTCTAATATGCTACTGAGTTCCTGCTGGGCTTTTTCTACAAAAAAGCCCTGGACCTAGGTATTTGCCACTGGCGGGCTGAGTGTGTGTGTGTATATTTGTGTGTGTGCCAGATTAGGCTCTCCCCACATGACTTCAAATAGAAAAACAATTATTTGCATTAATTTTGCTGGCCTGAATCATTCTCCCTCAGCGGAACACTGTTTTTTTAAGTTGATAATTTTTTATGGCCCACGAATGATGTTATAAATATCCATATGGCCCTTGGCAGTAAAAAAGGTTCCCCACCCCTCATCTAAGAGGACAACAACAAGAACCTTGGTGCAATTGTCAATAGAAGGATTGACTATTGAAGTCTGAAAGTGGAGGGATCTTAAAACTGAGATGCAGAGTTTAAACCAATGTATAAGACAGTCTTCTCCTCCACAAACTGGTTGGCTATAAAGAGAATGAACAGGAGATGGCATGTGGACAAATGGCTCTTTCCAAGATGATCTGAAATGCATATGATGGAAGAATTACAGTCCAGCCAGGAGGCCCCGAGGTCATGAGCAGATGAGTTTGTGTTCTTTAAATTTATTTATTTATTTATTTTGCTAACATCCCCTGTTTCAGAATCCAGTGAAGGACAGAATATTGCAGAGTAAATGAATACAAATACAGGGGAAGAAGGTCAAGTGTGTATCGCTATCACTCATTTTTCATCCAACCACTGTTCCTAACAAAGTCTGAAGTCTTCCTCCATCCTAACAAGTCCTCATCCAACAAAATTCACTCTCCATCCAGGAAAAAAAAAACACTTAAATTGCAAGAAGGTTTAAGAGCATGAAGGAAGACTCCAAACTTTGCTAGGCAGAACAGTTGGATACAAGCCACTATTTCTGGCAAGATAAAAACTTGTGTCTCTCTTTTTATCTGTGAAATAGTGGATGATATGGATAATGGAAGTTCAGTCTCTGTATTCAGTGAGGTTAGTACAAGCAATTAAATCCGAACATCATTCAGGAAGATTTTGTTTATTGATTACTCCCGATCCCCTTCTGACTGATCTTTCCTCCCACCATCATTTGTCATCATTTATTGCAGTCTATCAATATGAATTGTCATCCTCTTGCTGTTCCACTGAAGTAAAAATAATAAAGTCAATCTTCAGAGATTCTACTCTACATGAATATCAATTTTGGGGGGAAAATGACTGCAGTTATTGACCTAAACCTCAGAGAAAGAAAAGTATAAATGGTTACAAAGTAGTTTTCATATTCTGTTCCTTTATTCTGTAGTCCTAGAAATTCTCCAGAACTGTTATAATATATGAACTCTCAAGATTAATTTTGTTTTATGTTATGGAGTTTATGTAGGGATTACTTATTCTCAGTACTACATTTGCACACTAGAAATTTCTGCATTGCTACTTCTCTGAGATATAAAGCTTTATTAATCTATACCAAAAAGTAGGCGAGACACTGCTATAGTAAAATTACAAACATTGTACACCTTTGTGAGATGAACATGTGCCAACAATATTATGAGTAACTGGAAATCCATGATAATTCATTGACAGAGGTTTGTGTATACAGTTGCATGCATTATATCTATCTACCTAGGGGTGGAATTCTAGCAAGAGCTCCTTTGCATATTAGGCCACACACCCCTGATGTAGCCAATCCTCCAAGAGCTTACAAAAAAGAGCCTTGTAAACTCTTGCAGGATTGGCTACATCGGGGGTGTGTGGCCTATTATGCCAAGGAGTTCCTGCTAGAATTCCATCTATCTATCTATCTATCTATCTATCTATCTATCTATCTATCTATCTATCTATCTATCTATCTATCTATCTATCTATCTATCTATCCATCCATCCATCCATCCATCCATCCATCCACCGATCCATTGATCAATAGATAGATGGAATGTTGTGAGCCGCCCTGAGCCTGCCAAGGTGGGGGAGGGCGGGATATAAATGAAATTAATAAATAAATAGATAGATAGATAGATAGATAGATAGATAGATAGATAGATAGATAGATAGATAGATCTCTATCTCAAAATATTCCTACCACCTCATAAACATATCCTATTCATACAGATGCATGTACATGGAATGCACACATTTTTTCTTCATATTTCTCTGTAATACTGGCCTTTCCCCCAGTATGGAAGAGGATGGATCTGGGATCTTCTGCCTAGAGACATTTGTGTAATTCCCTTCAACTTATAACAGACAGGATGGAGTGAAAGATTCTCTTTTTCCTGTCCACACTCTGTTTGTTTGTTTGTTTTCAGATTTATACCTTCCATTCTCAGGGTGGCTCACAACATGAATAAATAATCTATAAATTAAGATTAAAATACTTATAAAATAATTACAGTCTATAAAATAGCACCCTAGCTTCAGCATCAGAATAAAAACATAGCCTGTTGCTACCCAACAACCAACACCCCAGACTGTTGTCCAAAAACTGGTGGCACTACTAATAGATTCTGAAATGTAAAAGGAAAATGGTAGTGTCCAGGGGGTTGTTTTGAGCAGGAACACACAGGAGCGCAGTTCCGACTGGGTTTGTGTCAGGGGGTGTGGCCTATTATGCAAATGAGTTCATGCTGGGCTTTTTCTCTACTCAAAATCCATGTGTGAAATAATGGTGACATCAGGGTGTGTGACCTAATATGGAAATGAGTTCCTGTTGGACTTTTTCTCAAAAAAACCCCCAAACCCTGGTAGTGTCAGAGTGTCACTTTAGTCTCAGAAATGGAGAAGCATCTCCTCTAGCTGGGAAGGAAAGAAAGTCTGGAGAAAGTACTATGATGTGTCCACTGTGATGGCAGAGCAACTATGAGTATGAGAGTAAAGTGAATGTCAGGGCTCTGGCACAGAGGCAAGTTTTCCTTGAAGAAGGTTCCAGGTTTGATCTTTGGCATACAGTTAAAATGATCAGGTAGTAGTGTCAAGTCTGTCTGTAACTCTGGCTCAGTCAAAGAGCATTCTGGGTAGAACCAAAGTATAATCAAATGCTGCTAGCTCATACTCTCCCTACCCCTCCCTTCATGTAGTGGGTAGCTTTGCTTTGAAATTGAAAGATGTGAAAGCCCTATCTGTGCCTTCTCAGGCCTGGCTCTCGGAAGGGAGTCAGGAGCCCACTACGATCAAGGCCATGCAAGCCTGAGAAAGAATTGGTAACATCAATTTGTGAATGTTCCCTGCATAATCCTCCCCCCTTAGGAATCCCTTTGAAGTATCCCTAATATGCAATGTATCTACAGTTTATTCTTTAGTCTTTTCAATGCTGGCCTAGCCTCAAGTATCAGTATCAATAAAGTAGCTTCTTTGTATCAACAACGACTCGTTATTGAATCTGCCGACTTGACAAGTAGATGATATAGAATACCTTCACCATTTCCCATCAAAGTAGACAATATTGACCTCAAGAGACCAGTGGTCTGGCTTGCTATGACACAGCTGCATATGTGAGTTTATAGTGAGTGATAGGCATCAGTGGCAAACGGTAAACAGGAAAAGCTTTCTGAATAAATAGTACTGGGGATACGGCTAATAATACGTGTCAGTAATAATATCTTCATGAAACTACCAAGGGAGCTTATCCAAAGATGGTTTGGGGCCATCAATATTGTGGTAACACCTAACTCTATATCCCCTTTCCATCAAACTCTAGTGAGGTGGTAGAACTTCTCAATCAGTGTCAGAATTCACTGCTGGGCTGGATGAAGGGAAACAAATAGTGATCATATTGTCAGTCACCTTGAGTCAGACTCTGCATAGAAATAGTCTAAATAAATAAATATCTGAGCAGAAAAAGAAGAAAAAGCATAAAAGTTCTCCAACTTGAAGAACAGAAGGAATTATAATACCATTCAGTGATCGCCAAATAAACAGAAGGAGCAAGATAACAAAAATCTGAAAAATAAATAAGAAAACCTGTCTTTGGAAGAGTTAATTGAAAGCTGATTGGTAAGAGGTAATAACAAGGAGACAAGATGAATGGCTAACAAAAGAAGAAGTAGACAGTTCAGAGATAGAAAAGCACCATTGAATATCATCAAATACTTGATCTCAGACTGGGGACAGGCAGAGAAAAAGCATTAACAGAAACACGATGAATAAATATACTCCAAAAAGATAAGGCCTAAACTCAGACAGAAAAGAACTATGATATCCTCAACATATCATTCAGAAAAAGAAGACCAAGACCAGAGAAGGAAGACCAAAAGAGAGGGTTGGATAACAGAATGCAGCACAGCTGTTTCGATATATAAAATTAGTTAAGAAAGAAGGGCTTTTGTTGAGTAGCAAGCATGAAAACATCACCAGAAAAGCAGATAAAAGAAAATCTATACAGTAAAATGTAAATGAAAGAAACTTTTATTTTTAATTTGAGGAACTAAGTTGGAAAATAACTCACCAAAAATCAATGGATTTATCTAGGTTGACAGAAAGGAATGAATTAGCTGACTGGGAATAGGCCTATGTTAGAAGGCAGACAATGGTCATAGATTCTACGTGTTAATATCTGAATTGACAACTTGCTTTGTTCCCCCCTCCCTCCCACTTCCCAAAGGATGGTTCACCCAATCCTTTCACCCAACCAGTCTGGCCTGATAGAACCATGTCATAGTAACCCCAAGACTAGACTGTTGTAATAAACACTACATGGTGTCAAGAACCTTGCCGTTTTTCTGAGTCTCTGAAGTACTTTTATTTTCCTGCTTTGCATAGCATCTATCTTTGTGTAACAGTTATCGCATTCCTTCCACCTAGTCTCAAGGGTAACCAGGGTTACCAAGGTCACTCGTGTACCTGCAAACGGGATGAGAAAGTCTTGGGGGGAGGGATTGCCACTTCCCGCTTTCCTTTGAAAATGTAACAGTTTTAGCTAAAGTTATAAGAGAGGGGCAAAAGCCCGCCAAGCCAGTTTTCACAAAGTCCGTCCTGCCTATAGCTGTCATGAGTCAATAAATATCCATTACTGAAGTGGATTGTTTTTTTGGCCTTGACACATGGGTCTGCCCTTGAAAACAACAACTTGGAAACATTGGCTGGTACAGAATGCTGCCGCTAAATTGCAATCACTTGATGAAATATTAAAATATAGGCCAAGATGAGAGAACTAGATCAAATATTTAAGAAGAGAAACAAAAAATGCAATT
This sequence comes from Heteronotia binoei, assembly GCF_032191835.1. Taxonomy (NCBI): domain Eukaryota; kingdom Metazoa; phylum Chordata; class Lepidosauria; order Squamata; family Gekkonidae; genus Heteronotia; species Heteronotia binoei. Next base: position 5,019,443 of record NC_083225.1, on the reverse strand, counting down.
CTTAAAAAACATCAACATAGTCCATGAAGCCAAACTATTCTGGGGTGGGGGTGGGGGAGCTGATGCTATTTGATGCCTCCATTCTTCTGTCTGATGCTTCCACTAAGCACTCCCCCCCCCCAATTCCATCTTTGCCCTCACTATCCTTGAATTCATTTTCCCTTACAACCACTTAATCAGGATTGACTGTACTAACTAATACCATATGCTTACAGGTGCTCATGATGCCATTATATCAGGCATTGTTGGCAACTTTAGATGGGTTACTGAGGTCAAAGACCAAAACAAAATGATGTCATGAAGCCAGCAAATTGATTAGAAACAACGAGAGCCTGTTTGCAACAATGGTGTTTTTTTTTTTTTAAAGGCCAAAGTAGAAGATACTTTTTGAGACAAAAAGAGAAGTAAAATTGCTCAACTTTTGGCTGGAGCCTAACCCTCGGATTGTCCTTTCTGGATAAACAAAACCCATTATTTTAGGATGGTAACCCTGACACACTCGTGTTCGAGCATTTGGATTGCATAAAGAAATCCTCACAGTGAAATAGCTGCCATTCATATACACTAATCACACAATGACATTCCATTCATGTTAAAGTAAATGAAGTGTAAAATCACATTTGTACTATAGAAGAAATAGGACCCTTGCTGGTAAACAAGCAAGCAAATCCATTTTGGAAAGGGTTAAAGAACAGAACAGCCAGCAGAGCTCTTCTCATCTTGGAACGTCATTTGAAAGCCAACTGAGTCTGAAACTCATTCAATGCAGTCTATAATTCCAAGAGGAATTTTAGCTATTCTGCATTGCCTTCTGTTTATGGAATTTTCCTTTATGACACTTGGAATCAATCTTGCTATGTTTTCCCAATGCATGCGTATTCATGACATTTGTCACTGGTTTTGTGTTCTAATGTTATCGCCACTGGCAAGGTAAAAAGTCAACATCTGTGAGACAGAAACAAAGCCAGACTTTTGAAAAGGTTTGGTACTGTGTTAAATAAGTGACACAATAGATGATGATGATGATAATGAGGATGATGATGACGACGATGACAACAGCAGCAACAACAACAATGACAACGACAACAACAATGACAGATAGCTAGATAAGAGAGAGACGATAGATAGATAGATAGATAGATAGATAGATAGATAGATAGATAGATAGATAGATAGATAGATAGATAGATAGATTCCACAACTGCATAGAGCATTTACTCTTGCCAGATGCAATACTATCCCATCAGCAGTTACCTGTGGTAAAAACCCCCCACTCTCATTCAGACTTTGTACATGTAATTTAAAACAAGTTGATTCGTTCTTTATTGCTCCCAATATGATACTATATGCCTTAGGTTTCTAGACCCAGTTTTGCTCAATAAGTCTGGTAATCAAGGATCAATTGTCACATCATGCGGCACAATTCCAAAAAATGCTCTTTATGCTAAAATGTAATATTTTTAACTAATATTAAGTTACCTTTTACTTCCTATGTATCTTTGAGTTGAGTAAGCTGCCAAAAATGTATACTTATCTATTAACCTTTTGGGTAAACTTTCTTTTGTACTGTCTATATGTTTCTTTAATAATTTTTTTAAAAAGGATCAATTGTCCAATGCATCTGTATATGTATATGTATGTGACTGGTCTGTTGTGTTATTTCTGTCTCTTTATTGCCTTACTTATAAACTGATATATGCAAATCCTGCTTCAGAGTTCAGATCCTCAATTGAACCGATACTTCAGTTTCTGTCAGCTCCAGCTTAAAAAAAGTTTGGATTTCTCTCCTCCTTCATCTTGATAACACGAATTCAAACTGGATTTGACTTTTCCATGCCCCTTCCATCAGAAAGAGAGACACTTCCAAAAGCAGGGGTGTCAAATGTGCAACTCGAGAGCCCACGAGCAACTCACTGCCCTCTGCTTCCTTCTCTCTCTCTCTCTCTTGCTTCATTCTGCATCACCGCTGGCTTTGCCAGGCTTGCTCAATTGCACAGGAGCTACAGAGCAAAGCCTCTATTTTCTCCATTGGTTGACCAGCACATGAAGGAATTTAAGTTCAAAAACTCACAATGCCCAGGCATTTAATGTTTTCCTCTGAGTCTTAAGGTCAAAGCATTGACCATGTGATTACTGTAAAGAATGTCAGTAAATCAAAAGTCAGTTTGCAACTTAGTCAGTTTGATGTATTGCAGTTTGAAAGCTGTTGTTATTATTATCATATGGCATTGTGTATAGAATAGCCAGGAGATCCTAAGATTGTCTGGCAGCCAGAAGTTCTAGTTCCTTAGGCTTACACACCACCAGGTGGTGAGCAAGACTTGTTTTGAAGGCAAGAGACTTGTTTCGAAGGCAATGGTAGTTTGCCATTGTCTGCCTCTGCATTCTGACCCTGATATTCCTTGGAGGTTGCACTTCCAAATATTAACCAAGGCTGGCCCTGCTTTACTTTTGAGATCTGAATGGGATTGAGCTACCCTGGGCTATCCAGCTGTTGCAATGTAGCAGGTTAATTAGTAGCAAGCCAAGTTTTAGGTTATTAAATTCACTTACTATTCTAAAAACATGTTTGCCCTTAAGGCTACTGTAGTCTCTTTGAGATTTATTAGCAGTATAAATAACGTAAGATGATCCTCATTTTTAATTGGATTGAAACAGAGTTCTATATTTGATTTTTCCCCACCTCTTAATTCCCTGAAGTGAGAAGAAGCCCAGGGGAAGATGTAGAAGGTTAGGTAACCTTTGGATGAGACAGAGTGTTTGAGATTTATCGAATTTTTGCAATCTCAGTTAATTAACCGATATACAAATAGAACCTATGGAAGCAAGAGTCATACAACAGGCAACACGACTGTTAATCCTGCTTCAGAATTCAGATCCCCAATTGAACCGATACCTCAGTTTCTGTCAGCTCCAGCTTAAAAAAGGTTTAGATTTCTCTCCTCCTTCATCTTTATAACACAAATTCAAACTGGATTTTAATTTTCCATGCCCCTTCCATCAGAAAGAGAGACACTTCCAAAAGCAGGGGTGTCAAATGTGCAACTCGAGGGCCCACGAGCAACTCACTGCCCTCTGCTTCCTTCTCTCTCTCTTGCTTCATTTCCTTTAATCGTTGTAGATTTTCTTTAGTAGATTTTGCTTGTAGATTGGCATTGGCATATGATTAGTGACATTCCTGGGTGCCAATTTAAACCTATTGGATTAAGAAGAACTAGTAGCATCAGAGACAGATTAGTTCACTTGGGAATGGCTACAGCCGATTCCAATTGGGGCCCATTATGTGGCAGCCGAGTACGGCTCCCCGTATACTTCCGTATATATATTCGGAAGTATACGGAATTCAATGCAAAAGGTGGGAAAGTGGCTTCTGCAGCCTCAGGGGAGCTGCTTGCCTACTTTCCCGCCTTTGATAGCCTTTTCCCGCCTCTCCCATAGCCTCCCTGGGATCAGGGAGGGAGGGAGAGGGGGAAGAGGAGCCCCAGCAGCCAATCCAAAGCATGCATTTGCAAAATGCATTGCAAATGCATGCTTTGCAAGGCTGTTGTGTAGCTGATAGCCCAGCCATCAGCAACATTGTTGTTCTTTAAATCTTTTGCTTACTTGGGTATCCAAGTAAGCACTGTTGCCTGGCCAATCAGAGAGCAGTGCTATTTTTTGAAACTGCTCTCTGTAGGGCCAGAGAACCTTTTTAAGGAGTCTTCCTGGCTGGACTCCTCCATTGCTGCTGTGTTGCTGTGTGTTGGTTGGTGTGAGAGATTGTGCTGCTGCTGGCTGACCCTTGGCTTCAGCTGCTGCCTGCTGCTCTCTCAGTCAGCCTTACCAGACTTCCCTGGAATAGAGAAGACAAGGTAAGACAGTCTTGGGGTTCTTGTTTTTATTTTAGTTGGTAAAAGGACTTTTTAAGACTCAGAGTCCCTTTACTTATCCAGATTTGGGTGGTGGTGGTGGTGGGGTAGCTTATTTGGGGTTAGGGGGTTCGGAGTTTCTGCTTGGGGAGGGGGCCTGGGGTGGGGTTTTTTTTGCCAATTTGCCCATATCTTAATTTAGTGAAAAGGCCACTTTTTTAACAGTTGAGTTGCTTGGCCTTTTCTCCTGTTGTCCCTTTTCCTGGTTTGGGGGTGGGGGGTGTCAAGTCTGATGTTTCAATAACGAGACCTTTTTGATAAAAGTTTCTAGTTTATTGTAACATGTTGTTAGACTATAGAGTTAAATTGAAAGACTGGCAAGTACATGGTCAAGGCAAGCATTTAAGGTATACATCAAAAGGATTCTTGAGGGAGGGGTACTCTATGCAGGGCACATTCACACATTGCTGTTACTATTTCGTTCTCAGGCCTGGCCGGCCTTGGCCGTCTCCCCGGCACCACTCCCACCTGTGTTCTCCTGAGAAGGCTTTACTATCTTGTTCCCATATTCCCATTTCAAAGCAGTGCTACATAACAAAGGAAGGGAGGGGGGGAAGGAAGGAGAGGTCAAGCTAGCAGCATCAGCATACAGTATGGCTTTTACCCAGGATCCTTTTCCTGAACCAAAGATACAGCTCTAAACTATAGCAGACTTGATATGGGGTGGGGGTGTTGTTGACTGATTTGGCCTGAGCTTTCTTATTGGTAAAAAGGCCACTTTTTTAACAGTTGAGTTGCTTGGCCTTTTCTCCTGTTGTCCCTTTTTCCTGGTTTGGGGTGGGGGTGCGGTGTTGTTGACTGATTTCGCCTGAGCTTTCTTATTGCTGAAAAGGCCACTCTTTTAACACTTGAGCTGCTTGGCCTTTTCTGATTCTGCTGATTTTTTTTTTAAAATCACCTCTGGTTGGTGTGGGGGTTGGTGAGGGTGTGTGTGGGCTGTGTGGGCTGGGTCACTTTCTTGTTTTTATAAAGTGATTTTTGGAATCTGAGTGTGCTCTTGGTTTGGCTAGGGCCACTAAATAGGCTGCCGCACTAATAAGGGTGTTTTTAGGGATTGTGTTTTTTTTTAAAATTTTAAAAAAAAATTAATCCAATTTAGAGCTCCTTTCAAAATTCAAGTAGGCCAGATAGGGGTGATTTAAAAAGATTTTAGGTTTCTCATAAAAGGCAGCGTGACTACGAGGCCACATCAGGCTCCCTTTTAAAGAGACTAGGGTTGCAGCAGGGCATCTGGCTTTCAGCCACTGAAAGCCGGTGCATCCTTAGATTTCCATAGGGTAAACCACAGCTTCTCTCAAGTTATTGGGGACATCTGATTTCTAGTTTGCAAGGAAATCAGGTTTGTCCCGGGATCTAGTTAGGAGAAGTTTAACTAGGAGGATATAACAAGGATTGCCTTCATCTCGAGGTAGCCTTTTAAAAACTGTAGCCAGGTAGAAGCAGGGTCACCTAGTCTCCTAAACTTTACCAGACTACTACTACCCCAACCCAAAGAGGGACAGGTTAAGGTAGGGACCAAAAAAACAAACAAACAAATTTTGGTGGGAGGGTTCTTAAAAAGAAGTCAGGGCACCTGTTGGTTCAGGGTACAGTGCAGTGAGTTAGGTTTGTAAAAAAACCCACTCTCAGTTCAGGTTCTGTGAGACTGGCCAAGGGTGACATGAGTGACAGGCAGCAGAAGAGGGGGCCTGGGGGCAAGGCCAAGGAGAAGACTAGAGGGGTGGAGGGGAGGGGGAGGACCCAGGTCTCCCCCCCCCACCTGTGCGTGGGGCCACTTCACAGATGCCTACCAGCACTCTGACCTCTGGCCGGAGGAGTGTGATGAAGAAGAAGGCCTGCCTTGGGTCCTTCATCGAGGCTGCTGCTGGGGCGCCCCCAGCAGAGGTGCCATTAGGTGCTGGCACTGCGCAGGGGTCTGCTGCTCGGGCAGTCTCTCCTCCAGCTGATGTCGCTCGGCCTCAGCAGCTGGAGGAGGGGCAGCAAGAGCAGCCCTCCTTGGAGATGAGCTTTGGGGACAGTTTTCTGTCCAAAACAATTACCCCAAGGAGGGTGCAGAGTGTCATGCAGGAGCTGGAGGAGAAGCTGCTTGAGGAGGACCAGCCCCCTTCTTCGGTTCCTTCGGGCACCAGCAGTCCTTCAGGGGATGGCCAGGAGGGGAGGCCGCATGGGGTGGAGGGGGAAGAGATGGAGACGCATGAGGTGCCTCCATCTCCGCCCACTTCCCCCTGGCGGCCAGCCCCTCCTGCCACCCCGAGACACGATGTGTCTGCCCCGAGCACCTCAAAAGAGGTGGCTCTAGACACCCAACCTGCCAGTCAGTTTGGGCATCCATTCACCTCCGAAGTATGGAAGCATTTCCAAATTATGGAGAATCCACACTATGCGCAGTGCAAGCTATGCAGGGCCCGGATCAGTCGTGGGTGGGACCCTGACTTCGGGGGGGATGCAGAATCACCTGCGGAAGCACCACCCGGGGGTGCTTCTTAAGGGGGAGAAGCAGGCTGGTGCTGTGTTGCCCAAGAGGCCAACAACACCACCCAGCCAGGAGGTCCGTCCCATCGTGACTACCTCCGCTCTCCAGGAGCGTTCTGTGGGAGAACAGGGATGCCAGGCATCTCTGCCTGAGATGTTTGGTAGGGCTGGCACCTCTGTGCCAAGAGGGGGAATCAGGCACGGCAGGAGGGTGATCGCCTGGAACCTTGTCAGGTCGATTGTCCATGGGCTTCCATTTTCAGTGGTTGAGAATCCTGGGGTGCTAGGGTTGCTCGAGTACCTGGTGCCCTGGTACAAAGTTCCTGCTAGAACCTCCCTTAGCAGGACCATTGTGCCAGCTGTTTTCAGGGCGACCAGATCTGTGGTGAAGGAGCATTTGTCTCATGCTGCCGGGGGGACTGTTCATTTCACCTCAGATATCTGGAGCGCCTAACATGCGTTCGAGGGGTATCTCTCCCTGACTGCGCATTGGTGGCAACCCAAAGAGGTGGTTGGGGGTGGCAGTAGCGACAGGTAGGGTCAGGGCTGCCGGGCCGGCTATCGCTGGGCCTTGCTGCACGCCGAAGCAGTCGATGCACCGCACACGGCGGACACTCTCAGAGCCATCTTCTCATGGCAGTTAGAGGGCTGGGTAGGTAGCGGGGACGTCGCCACGGGCTTCGTGCTGACTGATGGTGGCTCCAACATCAAGGCGGCTGTCCAGCATCAGGGCCTAAACCGCCTTCCTTGTGTGGCCCACCTTCTCCACCTCGTGGTTAAAGACACATTGGGACAGACGAAAAACCAGGATCGTCTGTATCTAGCCATGACCCATGAATACCGAATTCTGCTCCAGAAATGTTTGCACATCACGGGTCACTTCTCACGCAGCAATACGGACTCGTATCGGCTGCATGAGAAACAGACACTGACAGGCCTGCCAGGGCACCGCCTGATCGGTGATGTCAGCACACGCTGGAACTCCACCTGTGCCTTGCTGGAGCGCATGGTAGAGCAGAGAGCAGCCCTGGATACCTTTGTCTCTGAGACAAGGATCTTTCGGGATGAGAACCGTCTCACCCAAGAGGATTGGGTGGTCATTTCTCAGACTGTGGAGTGTCTTGGGACCTACACAGAAATGCTCTTGTCTGACACGGTGAGCATCGCACTGGTCGTCCCAATGGTCATTTCTAGTGCCAGCTCAAGGCCATGCAGACGTTCTTCCAGTGGTGCGCGCCCTGGTTGTTAGGCTGCAGGAAGGGCTTGAGGCCCACTTTCAGACTTTCACCCAGGATAAGGTCTACATGATCGCAACCATGTTAGACCCGTGTTTTAAGGGCACAGTCGCCAAGCGGGCCAACGAGCTCGATCGCTGATGAGACAAACTCTCCCAGAAGGTCAAGCATTCCAGAGTCAGGGGGGGGGCCCAGTACCGGTAGTTGAGGAGGAGGGGGGTGGAAGCAGCTCATCTGCCACTTCCACTGCTGTTGTTCATCCCCAACCTCCCCAGCTAGGTTGTGTTTCCCACCAGACTCACGCCACGAAGAGTGCTGAGGTGACATTCATCGGGCGGGTTGTTGGCCCCTCTAGGAGAGGTAGGGCACCGAGAGTGAAGACGGGTGCTGCGATGGTGAGGGACTATCTTTTTGAGCCCCTCGAGCCAGAGGAAGCATCTCCTTTGGACTATTGGGTCACGAAGGAGGGGGTCTGGCTGGCCTTCTCCTCTGTGGCCAAGGCGTTCCTCTCATGCCCACCAACAAGTGTGCAGAGCGTATATGGGCGACATTGTCTGCCCACATCGCAATCGCCTGCAACTCTGGACAGTTGAGCTGTTGGTCTTCTTGAAGGTCAACTTGCCTCTGTTTGGCTCCCCAAATGTAGACTTTGAGAGTGAATGAAGTGAGCACCTACTTGTGCCTGCATCCTCTTGGCCTGTGCTTGGAAGGTGGTTGTAAAACGGTCCTCCACTAAAAATTGACTAGAGTCCAAAGACAGCCCAAAAACTCACTCATAAATTGATTGGCAGTGCATCCCCCCCCTCATCCCTCCCCAAACCAAAAGTGAATGCTGGTTTAAAAACTGCAAAGCGATCCAAATTTCTCCAGTCCTCCATCCACACATGCCTAATAATACTGGAAGGACCATTGCAGCCCCCAACTGTAACCGACAGCACCCACAGGCACAGCCAGGATAACCCAGGTTTTTTTTCAGGGGCAGGAGGAAGAAAGAGAGAGGTGCCAGTGATGATGACAGGCAGCCAGCAACCATACCAATGCTGAGGTCCCTCTAATGGGACAGTGATGCTGGTGTGTTACTGCTGAGCTGAGAGAGAAGGAATGGTTGCCTTCCTCTCACACAATTTGAGGCCCTCCCAGTGATCTTCCTCATTTGGGGTGCAATTCTGGCTCGCCTCCTCGTGGTGCACCGTGGTGCAAAAGAGCCTGGACCAGCCAACCATCCATCACTAAAGGTAAGTCAAAATTCTTCTTGCTTTGTATCAGATACAGAATGATGTGGAGCTATGTGTGGTGGTCCACCACTTCTCTTGTTTGAGAGTTGTGTTGTTTGGGGCAGGGCTGGAGAGCTGGCATCTGTAGATTGTGTGTTCTGTGGCAGGAAAGCTGGCACTTGGGTGAGAGACCCAGAGCCAGCAGGCTTGTTGTGCTTGGCCAGCTCTCCCCGTGTTGTTTGGGGCAGGGCTGGAGAGCTGGCATCTGTAGAGTGTGTTCTGTGGCAGGGAAGCTGGCACCTGGGTGAGAGACCCGGAACCAGCAGGCTTGTTGTGGTTGGCCAGCTCTCCCCGTGTTGTTTGGGGCAGGGCTGGAGAGCTGGCATCTGGGTTTGCTGCAGCCTTGAGCAGATTGTGTTTTGTGTGGTGGTGATGTTGGTGACTGGGTTTATATTGGTTCCAGGGCTGCACTGCAGGGTTCATAGAGTAGAGGGATGTAGTGTATTTGGGTCCTATAGAGATTCCCTGGTGTGAAGTTAGGTTTGGCTTTGGGTGCCCCAGGAATTGGACTCCCTGGTCCAATTTTTTTTTGGCCTTGTGAGGTTTGTGTGGGACAGTGCCCTGAAGCTGCACAGCAGTTTGGGGGGGCTCTCCTCAAAACCTCCTGCTCCCCAGAGTCACTTTTTCCACGACAATTACAGTGAGGAAGTGGCTCTAATTGTTTTTTTCTCACCATTGGGAGCAGTGTTCCTTTTGGGGTGCCCACAGATGGGTGCAGTCTTTTTGGGCCAGAAGGGTTTCATGCTGGGGAGTCCCCTGAAGCTGCCCTGTAGTTTTGGGGCCTCTCCCTCAACCCCCCCTCTGGCCAGAGCCACTTTCCCCACAGCAATTGTAGTGGAGGAAGTGGCTAATTGGGCTTTCCCCATCATTGTTGGCAATGGGCCTTTTGTGGAGCCCAAAGACAGGGAACCCTGGCCCAATCTTGGGGTTGGGGTTTTGTAGGGGAGAGTCTCCTGCGGGTTTCCTGCAGTTTTTGGGGCTCTCCCTCAAACCCCCTGCCCCCCAGTAGCCTCCAATTATACCCTATGTTGCCATTGATTTCAATGGCCCCTAGGGTATAATGGTGGAATAGGGGCACCCTCTTTGGGTGCCCCTGGAATGGGACCCCCGGTCCAATCTTTTTGGGACTTGGGGGGTTTGTAGGGGAGAATCCCCTGCAAATTTGGGGGATCTCCCTCAAACCCCCTCCTTTCCAGGCAGCTTCAAATATACCCTATTTGCCATTGATTTCAATGGCCCATAGGATATAATGGGGCCGTATATTCGGAAATAGCCACGCATCTACCGTATATGCGGCTATTCTGAATGCGGTATTCAGCAGTATATGGTATTCCGAATTTTTTTCCCCCGTATACTTTCGAATCCATGTAATTCTGAAATTTTTTTTTGCTCATCACTAGCCACTATTCCTGCAAGAGGTGTTTAGTCTGCCCCCAAGTGATAGAAGTTCGTCAATTTGTTTTACCACAGGGGGGCACTTCTATCCAATTGAAACATTATTCATCTTGTGCCACTAGGAACGTGATTTATTGTGTGATTGTGGGCTTCCCTACATAGGAAATACTACTCATCCGGTGTGAGTTAGGATATTAGAACGCTGAAGTCGGATTAAGAATTCCGTGACTGACGTGCTGCTGGTGAGCCACTTTTTGGAAAAAAGACACACTTTTGACAGCTTTAAGTTTCTTGTGCTGTATAAGCATATTTCTCGAGGTAAACCTGAGGATGTTGGAAAAGTTTTACAAAGGGAAGAATGCAGATGGATTCACAAACTTAATTCTGTAGCACCTTATGGTCTCAATAATTGTCCAGACCTATCATGTTTTCTGTAATTTTGTAAAGAAGATATAGTAGCATTGTGCTGTTTTTAGTAATTATAAAGTTTCATTACCAAATTAGAGTCCTGGTGTCTGTAATAGATGTACCTTTTAGATTGCTAATTGTAATACACAGGTGTATGTGATTATGCCTATTTAAGAGTGTTTTGTCATTGTGTTGTTGCCATTGAGCCTTATTGAGTGTAGTGCCTGCCTTTGAAGTTGTTTTGGAAACACTTTGTGTCCTTATGGAAAATTCCTTGAGTTTTTATAGCATTGTTAAATAGGTACTGGTATATTTGCCATTAGCTTGTATTTTCATTACTGCATTATTTTTAGTTTATAGATACTGAACATTGTGCGAATACCTATATTGATTTTGGTCTGTTCTTATCCCATCCTTTATTACAGTTCAAAATCTGATCTTTTGTAATTCAGATTCAGGTGGGGAAAAAATATCTCATTGGCCAAAGGAAAGCACTGAAGAATTTCCCAGAGTTTATGAGACAAGATGGAGAATGTCATGCATATCTGAACAGAACCGGATGACAAATCTAGTGAATGGGGGGGGGGGCATAATGGGGATAGTGTGCTGAGAGATAAGCTTGTATTTTGGCACTTTCAAACAATCATTAGCGGGAATCTTAATATAAATTAACAAAGAATTAGAGCTTTACTGATTGTTTCTTTTTCTTTTTGGTTGTTCACTGTCAAAGCTTAGGATCTGTATAACGGAAATTAAACAAATAAGAATAATCTAAGTGTTAACTCACCCGCTTTTCTGAATGCAATTGACAAGAGTAAATATTTTTTCTAGCGGTAATTCTCTTTTCTCGTTACCGACAAGCCATATTGGGGACTGTTGCTCCCGTTCCCATGGCTTCATCTCGAAAGAGGCTGTCAGAATCCACTCCTGTCGCTGTATCCACTTTTATAGACTCTTCCAAACACTGAAAACAATTTCAAAAGAATAGACCTTGTTCTTTATTCAATATATAAACTGGCTGATAGAGGTTTACAAAATTATGCATGGGATGGAGAAAGTAGGGAAAGAAGTACTTTTCTCCCTCTCTCACAGTACAAGAACTTGTGGGCATTCGATGAAATTGCTGAGCAGTCAGGTTAAAACGGATAAAAGGAAGTCCTTCTTCACCCAAATGGTGATTAACATGTGGAATTCACTGCCACAGGAAGTGGTGGAGGCTACAAGCATAGCCAGCTTCAAGAGGGGATCGGATAAAAATATGGAGCAGAGGTCCATCAGTGGCTATTAGCCACAGTATATATGTGTGTGTATGTATGAATATATATATGTGTGTGTGTGTGTGTGACACTCTGTGTGTGTGTATATATATATATATATATATATATATATATATATATATATATATATATATATATATATATATATATATATATATACACACATACATATATCGGCCACTGTGTGACATAGAGTGTTGGACTGGTTGGGCCATTGGCCTGATCCAACATGGCTTCTCTTATATTCCATTCCAACGTCATTCACCCCTTAGTGAATTTGCCATAGTGATCCAATTTACACAGATTGTCCCTTGGGCTGAACAGGACCTTTAAATACAGATAGACTCTTAATACTCGCTAAGAAAACAGGATTTTGTGGTGTATATGAGAGAAAGAGAGAGAGAGACTGATTTTGCACTATGCTTGTTCCGGGTGGAGAACCCTTTTGCTACTGGGGCTTCTCTTCATTTTTACAAAAGTTGCCCCGAAGCTGCGAGCTTGTGCGCCACTATTCCGCAGCAAGTGAGATCCTCTGACAAGCGGTTTCCGCTTGCTGAGGAATAGCAGTGCACCAACTCACAGCTGCGGGGCAACTTGTGCGAAAACAGAGAGAAGCCCCGTAGCAAAAGGGCTCTCCACTGAAGAACAAGCATAGTGTGAAATTGGTCAGAGAGAGAGAAAGAGAGAGAGAATTAGCAAGTGAAAAGCAAGAAACAACAATGGTAATACAATAGTGATGAAGAGCCCTTTCCCATCCCATTGAAATTCTGTTCAGGTGCATTCAGAGGATTATGGGTTCCAATTAGGTTTGCCAGGTCATTTCCTGAGTCAGGTTTTCCCCTGGGTCTTAGCCCTGCTGCTGCTACTTCCTTTCTTTTTATAATCCCAGCTTCACAACTGGCCAGGGTTTATTTTGTAGCAGGAAAGGAAAGGTCCCCTGTGCAATCACCAGTCGTTTCCAACTCTGGGGTGATGTTGCTTTCACGTTTTCATGGCAGACTTTTTATGGGGTGATTTGCCATTGCCTTCCCCAGTCATCTACGCTTCCCCCCCCCGCAGCATGCTGGGTACTCTCATTTTACCGACCTCGGAAGGATGGAAGTCTGAGTCAACCTCGAGACAGCTACTTGAAAACCCAGCTTCCACCAGGGATCAAACTCAGGTCGTGAGCAGAGGGCTTAGGGCAGTACTGCAGCTTTAACACTCTGCACCACGGAGCTCTTTTTGTAGCAGAAACTCCTTTGCATAATAGGCCACACACCCCTGATGTAGCCAATCCTCCAAGAACTTACAGGGCTCATAATACAGGGTTCCAGGAAGATTGGCTACATCAGGGAGGTGTGGCCTAATATGTAAAGGAGTTCCTGCTACAAAGAAAGTCCTACAACTGGCCCTTTAGCTAACCTCTGCCTTCCTCTTTTCTGTTCCCTGCTCCTCAAAGCCATGCCCTGCTTTAAAACATCTGGGCCCAGAGAGTCATTGTTCTCCCATCCAGTCTTGCTCATTGTCTCCAAATAGGGTTGGCAATCCCCAGGTGGGGACAGGGGATCCCTTGGTTTGGAGGCTCTCCCCCCACCCTTCAGGCTCATCAGAAAGTGGTGGGGGAGGGAAATGTCTGCTGGGCATTTCATTGTTCCCTATAAAGACTGATTCCCATAGGGTATAATGAAGAATTAATCCGTGGGTATCTGGGGCTCTGACGGGGGCTATTTTTTGAGGTACAGTCACTACATTTGCAGCATAGTATCCAGTGCCTCTCCCCAGAATACCCTTGAAGTTTCAAAAAGATTGGATGGGGGGGTCCAGTTCTATGAGCCCCCAAAGTAGGTGCCCTTATCCATTATTTCCAATGGAAGGAAGTCATTTAAAAGGTGTGCCGTCCCTTTAAATGTTATGGTCAGAACTCCCTTTGGAGCTCAATTATATTTGTCACACCCTTGCTCCTGGCTCCACCCCAATGTCTCCTGGCTCCACCCCCAAAGTCTCCTGGCCCCGAGATATTTCTTGACTTGGTCTTTGCCACCTATCTTCAAACCTTCTGAGCCAGACTGCTCTGACTGCTCAGCAATTTCATTGAATGCCCACGAGTTCTTGTATTGTGAGAAAGGGAGAAAAGTACCGTACTTCTTTCTCTACTTTCTCCATCCCATGCATAATCTTCTCAACCTCTATCAGCCAGTCTAACGGCAGCCCTGTTACTGAGGCTATACTGACTCCATCCTCCTGGTCAGGGGGGCATTGCTGCTGGACTAAAGGGGTTGTCCCGGGGGTGCCAAACATGCAGCCTGGGGGCCCCTGGAGGGCTCCTATCAGGCCCCTGAGCAACTGGTTGTTGTCTGCTTCCTTCTCTCTGTATCTTGCTTCCTTTTGCATCACAGCTTGTTCTGCCAGGCTTGCTCAATTGCACAGGAGCTAATGGCATGACTTAGTCCATGGGGTTGCAAAGAGTCAGACTCGACTGTGACTGAACAACAACAGAGCAAAACCTCTATTTTCTCCATTGGCTGAGGCTCCTCCCTTGGGGAGGGAGGGTGGGATGAATAGCTTGCTTTGCCAGTCTCTCTCAATTGTACAGTGGAGCTATGAGCCAAACCACTCTTCCTTCTATTGGCTGAGGTCCCCCCCCCCACAGTCCCCTGGGGAAGGAAGGAAAAAGCCAGAGCTTCCTTTGCCCAGTTCCCTGGATCCCTGGGAGAAATGCAAAAAAAAGCATATTTAAGACCAATGAGTGCTAATGTTTTAAGTATCTTTTAAGTTTTTCAAAAAAAATATTTGTGTTTTTGTTCTTTATAAAATTTGGATCTCTGCTACCTAATCTTAAATAGATATTTATTCATTTATTTCCGTAGATTTATAGGCCGGCCTTCCCATAGTGGGCTCAGGGCAGCTTCCAACATGATAAAACAATCAACCAATTTCAAACAGTTAAAACAGATTAAAATTCAAACAAGTCAGTCACAACTCACATTGGTTAGGAGGCATAGATGGTATAAACAGACCAGTTAGGCATACTTGTCCCAACCTAGATGTTCAAGATGTTCAGGAATCAGTATTGGACAGTGCAATTGGTGCAGGGGGGCCCCAATTGAATAGTGGGATGCCCGTCTGCCTCAGCCATAGGCCCATAGGTACACACATGGCTTGGCCTGACATGGCCCGGCCCAACAAGGTCTCATTTATGTCAGATCCGGCCCTCGTAACAAATGAGTTTGACACCCCTGGGTTATCCTGTCTTGCTAAATGGGTCATTTTTAGGTTGCCCACCACAGTTTAAAATCTTGGTCCTGTCTTTTACCATATCCATCCACCCAGCTTTAGAAGAAAGAGATCTTGGTTGTTCTGTCTCTCATGGATAACTCCAGCACTCCAAGTCCCTTCTCTGCTCCCTACTGAATCTCTAAGTCTTCTTTTCCATTTCCATACATATTTCTTCCTGTCAACTCCATACTGATAGTGGTATATATCCTAATTTTGCAATGATGGCTTCAGCATCTGATTATCCAAAGGGAAAGCTTTCAAAAAGTTGCTCTCAGAATACCTAATTGGATGGAATGGGTTGATTGACAGCAGCCCATGGAGGTGAATTGAAGGAGACACCTCAAGATGAGATATATATTTGGAATCTAGGATTCAATCTGCATTAATAAGCATTGAATTATGCACTGGGCATTGAATTTATTTAACTATTTTTCAGTGCTTAATTTGGACACAGACTGTCTCTTCAGTATAATGATTTATGAATTCTGTATGGGTTATTTCATCAGTATTTAAAGAAATCTGGTAGGAAGGTAAAAATGAGACATTGATGTCTGGCTTAATATTTGAGGATTCAGGGCAAAAATTAATATATACATGACAATCTTTTTAAAAAATGGCTAAAGAATGGGGAAAGTATAAACTATGTTCCCTGCAGAAAAATGAGTGATAACAAATCTAGGGTCTTTTTTTATAAATTCTATTTTGTTCAAAATTAACTTAGCAAAGTTAACTATCCAAACTTTTAATAAACTATCACAAATTAAAAATGTCAGTGTCTTTCCAATTATAAGTTGTTTCTGCTTTATTTGCTTAACATTTTACAGTATATATACCACTTTCCACGTTAAAATCTTCAAGGCAACATTTATTTTAAAGGTCGCAAACATGAAAACAGCAACAAAATAAAAGTAGGCAGTGGCCAAAAAACCCGTGCCATCAGGAGGTCCACCAGTGGGGCAAAAAACCCTCCCACTGTGCCCCCCCCCCCCAGCACCAGGAATACAGAGCATCACTGCCCCGGACAGAGAGTTCCAACAATACACTGTGGCTAGTCGCCACTGATGGACCTCTGCTCCATATGCTTCGCCACTGATGGACCTCTGCTCCATATGCTTAATGAGAACATAAATTAGGATTTTGAAGGTCAAGACCAGCACCTTCAATTGTACACAGAAATTAAATGATAGCCAGTGCAGACCTTTCCGTAAAAGAGTGATATCATCACTACAGCATGTTCCAATCAACAACCCAAACACACAAGCTTGTGTACATTATTGTAGGCAGCCTCACATACAATAATCATTACAATAATGTTATGAAGACTAAAAGTAAACACAGCTCTGTAGCAAGATAATACCTTCCCAGAATTTGGGGTGGGCAGTGGCAGTACTGGACTGCCAACTGAATTTGATAAATAGTACTTTCTGCAATAGATGGTACTTAAGCATCCAGGGAGAATGCAACACCATCTGGAACTTTTTGAACACCATAACCAAGATCCAACGGAACATCCACCCATGGCGCTTTCATCTTTTCTGGACTGGTCTTCCACTTAATAGCCCTCACTATTTCCATTATTATGGAGCCCCATGGCACGGAGTGGTAAGCTGCAGTACTACTGTCCAAGTTCTGCTCATGACCTGAGTTCAATCCCAGAAGAAGCTGTGTTCAGGTAGCTGGCTCAAGGCATCCTTCCGAGGTCGGTAAAATGAGGACCCAGCTTGCTGGAGAAGGCAATGGCAAATCACCCTGTAAAAGGTCTGCCAAGAAAACATCGTGATGTGATGTCACCCCATGGGTCTGTAATGACTCCATGCTTGCACAGGGGACCACCTTTTGCCCTGGCCTGGTTGGCTTTGCATAGCCCAATCTTGTTGGATCTCAGAAGCTAAGCCCAGTAGGCCCTGTTTAATACTAGGATGGCAGACTACCAAGGATGTCAGGGCTGCTACGCAGTGCCAGGCAATGGCAAAGCACCTCTGAACCCCCTAGAAATGCCTAGGGAGTCACCATGAGTCTGCTGAGACTTGAACATAAGAACATAAGAGAAGTTATGTTGGATCAGGCCAGTGGTCCATCCAGTCCAACACTCTGTGTCACACAGTGGCAAAAAAAACCCCAGGTGCCATCAGGAGATCCACCAGTGGGGCCAGGGCACTAGAAGCCTCCCACTGTGCCCCCCCCCAGCACCAAGAATACAGAGCATCACTGCCCCAGACAGAGAGTTGTGGCTGTGGCTAATAGCCACTGATGGACCTCTGCTCCATATGCTTATCCAATCCCCTCTTAAAGCTGTCTATGCTTGTAGCCACCGCTACCTCCTGTGGCAGAGAATTGCATGTGCTAATCACTCTTTGGGTGAAGAAGGACTTCCTTTTATCCATTCTAATTCGACTGCTCAGCAATTTCATTGAATGTTGATGAGTTCTTGTATTGTGAGAAAGGGAGAAAAGTCCTTCTTTCTATCTTCTCCATCCCATGCATAATCTTGTAAACCTCTTTCATGTCACCCCTCAGTCGATGTTTCTCCAAGTTAAAGAGCCCCAAGCATTTTAACCTTTCTTCATAGGGAAAGTGTTCCAACCCTGTAATCATTCCAGTTGATCAGGCTGTTAGGCAAATTATCCTAAAAATAGGGTTCTGGGGAATTTAGCATGGTGGGCAATCAGCCTTTTAGCGAGATCTTGAGAATCTATATATACAGAAGGTGTCTACTTTAGAAATCACCCAGTAATGAGGAGATTTAGTCTAATAATAAAAGGGATTTTATTATGGAATACAAGAAAACATACAAGGGTATAAAATCATACAATATACATACAGGCCTAAGAAAACAGATAGGGGTGTAATACAAGGGTAAAAACATAGATAGGGTATACGATCTGATCTTGGTGGCTTAGGGTCCAGTCACAACTAGAAGATATGCACTGCGATGTGCCATGCCTGATGCTCTTTACTTAGAGCAGGTAGGGAGGAACAATAGCCTTCCCAACCCCCCTGCCCTGGCGGGGGACCCCTGGATTTGCAGCCTCCTCCCCCGCTCTCCAAAAATCTAGAAGCGGGGGGGGGACGGTGCTTCCCCCTCACAGTGCCCGGCCGCCGCAGCAACACCAGCACCGCCACCACCAGCGCCGCCGGCCCGGGCACAGGCAGCAGCTGCCACCATCACCGCCGCTGTGGCCCGAGCTACAGGCTGCCTGAGGAGAGCGACAGAGGGTCTCCTCTCCCTCCATCCCACCAGGCCCTGGTCACTCTGCAATTCATCCTTCAGTATGACCCCAGCATGCTGCGCGACTTTAAGGCACGCCAGCCCATCCCACCAGGCCCCGGTCACTCTGCAATTCATCCTCCAGTATGACCCCAGCATGATGCGTGACTTTAAGGCACGCCGGTCCATCCCACCAGGCCCCGGTCACTCTGCAATTCATCCTCCAGTATGACCCCAGCATGCTGCGCGACTTTAAGGCACGCCAGCCCATCCCACCAGGCCCCGGTCACTCTGCAATTCATCCTCCAGTATGACCCCAGCATGATGCGTGACTTTAAGGCACGCCGGTCCATCCCACCAGGCCCCGGTCACTCTGCAATTCATCCTCCAGTATGACCCCAGCATGCTGCGCGACTTTAAGGCACGCCAGTCCATCCCACCAGGCCCCGGTCACTCTGCAATTCATCCTCCAGTATGACCCCAGCATGCTGCGTGACTTTAAGGCATGCCGGTCCATCCCACCAGGCCCCGGTCACTCTGCAATTCATCCTCCAGTATGACCCCAGCATGCTGCGTGACTTTAAGGCATGCCGGTCTATCTTGCGCCACCATAATCCATTTCGGACCCCCCCCCAGCCTTCCTTGAGCCAAGCCGCCCTTACCCCCTGCCTAGATGCATTCTGGGACTCGTAGTTTTGCGATTCCTGACGAAGTTTCTCTCTTCTGTCGCCCATGAGGGAGGAAAAGTTTCCACACTCCTGTCACTTGCCGGGCCAGGCAGTTGCTAAGGGCAACTGCGTGCTGACCAATAGCAAAGGCGTGCTTGGCGGGGGCCTTGAGGGCAGAGCGTGAGTCTCCTTTAGCCCCGTGCTGCTTTGCAGCATAGTCGGGTGCTGCAGGTGACCGACCGACCTCGAGGCGATGGGAGGTGGCGGTAGTACTTCACAGAGAGTCACCTTTGAGGTGGACAAGAACGACAATGTGATGGTAGTGAAGGGCATGCGTGTGAGCAGTGGGGAGGCTCCCCTTCAGCGCCTCCTGTCCCCTTTGGGTTGCCAATCCCCAGGTGGGGGCAGGGGATTCCCTGGTTTGGAACCCCCCCACATCAGGGTCATCAGAAAGTGGGGGGGGAGGGAAAAGTCTGCTGGGCACTCATTATTCCCTATGGAGACATTCCCATAGGGTATAATGGAGAAGGATCTGTGGGTGTCTGGGGCTCTGGAGGGCTGTTTTTTGAGGTAGAGGCACCACATTTGCAGCATAGCATCCAATGGCTCTTCCCAAAATACCCTCCAGGTTTCAAAAGGATTGGACCAGGAGGTCCAATTCTAGAAGCCCCCAAAGAAGGTGTCCCTATCCTTCATTATTTCCAATGGAAGGAAGGCACTTAAAATGGTGTGCAGTCCCTTTAAATGTGATGGCCAGAACTCTCTTTGTAGTTCAATCATGTTTGTCACACCCTTGCTCCTGACTCCACCCCAAAGTCTCCTGGCTCCACCCCCAAAGTCCCCAGATATTTCTTGAATTGGACTTGGCAACCCTAAGGAACAATGTGGTTACATATTGCTCAGGCAGAGAGAGAGAGAGAGCATGGCTTTCTCTCTGGTTATATTATTTTTGAGAGGGGAGAGGTCCTTCCAAAAAAGGGGCTGGCTTGTTTGTGGGCAGTGTTTAGTCTATTCTGGGTATCTGATTGGGTGCCCACCTCAGGCCAATGAGCAGAACTGACTGAATGGATCTCCAGGTCACCTGAATGGATCTCCAGGTAACAATAGATAGTGCTGGTTTAGTAATGTCTGCCCTTAGATTACAATGGGTCAGGATGTAGTTGATGTTTTGGGCGGTTTAGCAAAGATACCCCTGGGGAGATGCATGCATAGAAAACAAAGAATTTGTCTAGGTATCAGACATTACCATACAGTAGACAAAGAGAAACTAAGTCGCAGAAAGAGCCAAGGAGATGGCTGATTAATCAGCAGCTGAGGATTAGGGCATGAGTGATACTTACCAGCAGTCCCCATTGTTATTATGCATCCTGTTTGGGCGGAGGTGGAGGAACTAGGTGGGATTGAACTGAGAGGAGGCCATCAGGTGGTAACCAGAACGAACTCTCTGTTGGTTCTACTTCATTTTGTAGAGTATTTCCTTGGCCTGTTTCTGGTCAGACTCCATTTTGTTTCCAGAAATAAGAGCCCCACTCTCTCTCTCTCTCGGTATTGGGGTGCTCCATATTAACAGCCAGTGCCTCTCAGTTACAGGACTTTTCATCACCAACTTGGCATTCAACTGCAGGTGTTTTTTTTGGGGGGGGGGAGGGGGGAAAGTAAAATTCAGATTCAGAATCAGGGACCGCCAATACCACAATCCCAGTTTTTGAGGTACCCCATATGGATTCAGACTTATTTTGGGTATATGTCTTTATTCAGATTTCTGGATTTATGGGTCCATTGTTTCCTATGGCAGAATGTGATAATTCTGTGGGTCTCCAGCAGGTGTTTTGGGAGCAAATGGAACCAAATGTTCAGGATACCAAGCCATGTTCCCTCTAAGCTGAGTTAGTGTGAGCTAGATCATAGTTTTTTAGCCTCCAGCTCACACATTTTTGTCTTAGCTCAGGAAAAATGGCCCCAGAGCAAACTAATTTAGCAGTAGCTCACAGCTTCAATGCCAGTAGCTCATGAAGCAGAATTTTACTCATAAGTCTTCACATCTTAGAAGGAGTATTGGTACTAAGTCCTCTTTCTCTCCTAAATACCTCCCAAGTTCTACGTTAATTGGTCACACTCCTGAACAAGGAGTCTCCAGCCATCCTAGCATCCATTTTTATTAGGGTCATGCTTATAACCTTCCATCTAATCTGGGGGTGGCCAAACTGTGGCTCAGGAGCCACATGTGGCTCTTTCACACATATTATGTGGCTCTTAAAACCCCCACCACCCTGTCAGCCGGCTTGAAGGTGGCACTTCTCTCTTTAAATTACTTCTCCAAGCCAAGCCAGCTGGCAGCTTGGATAATGCATTTAAAGTTAAAGTCACTTTCTTTCCACCACTCCCTCCCCCATCTTCCTTCCTTCTCTCAAACATCTGGTGTTCTTGTCTTGCGGCTCTCAAACATCTGGCATTTATTCTATGTGGCTCTTACATTAAGCAAGTGTGGCCACCCCTGGTCTAATCTATCAAAGCAGCCTCCAGTTCCCCTCTCAAAAGCACCCTGAAACTCCACTAGAAAGCCACAAACCAGTGCAAACTTTCAAAACAAAGCAAACTCCTTCAAAAATACAAAGCTCAGTCTTCACTCAGAACAGAGCATCCTTTAAAAGTACTAGTTTTTAAACAGAAAATACTCCCTAGCACAACAGCAGACAGCAACAAGCCTAAATAAGACCCTTTCTACACTAGCCATTTGATCCTTTCTTTGTGTGCATTTCAAAGCTTTCTACATTACATATCACCTTCAGTTCTGTCTTGCCTCACAGTTTCTTCTACCTTCTACATTTGTTTTGTGTGAATGTGTACCAATAGCACTTTCATTCAGCTGTTGCCTCACAGTTCTAAAAAGTTTTGGCCCAGAGTTTTCTCCAGATTCGGATCTAAGTCTTAACTGTAGAACCTTCAGGTTTCCAAACCCTTTCCCAAGCCTTTGCATTTAAATGTAAAACTGGTGTTAATTTACATCTCAGTGTGTGTTCCATGGTGATCTAGCTAATGTCCAGCATGCGGGTTCAATGACAAGTCGAAGTTGATACAAAGACTACGTTTATTGAGATACCGATGCTTTCTGTGTAACAGGTTCTTGAGAGTAATGCTGCCAATACATTGATACAATACTTTTAAGGCTTACTTCAAAAGGATTCCAAGGGAGGGGGGTGCGAGGTAGCACTCACACATAAACTATCATAAATGTCTACGTTCCCATAGTGTTATCAGGACTCCATCCTTGCTTTCCCCAGATGTCGCGTACTGCCTTACAGGAATGTATGGGAAGGTGCTGATTACTTCTTCTCATGTTAGTTTCGGTTCTCACTAATTCTACTTTTGAGCCATAAAGCAGGATGGGAAGAAGGGAAAGAATAACAAAGCTGACAAAGTAGGATCCTCCATGATACTTCACAGACCAGGTTTAGGCAGGACCCTATAACAATCAATTATCAATGCTATTTCACCATGCTTGACAGCTTCTAATTTTAATTTGTATTGGGATGCGAGTTCATTCATGACATGGCCCTGTCTTCAACATGATGAAAGAATCTGTGGAGCTTTTTGAAGAGTGAAAACAATTGTCACTTTTAAACTAAGGCAAAAACAGTTTTGTTAACATATTGAGCTTAAGAGGTATATTGCAGAGGCACCACCATCAAGCACACAACCTATAGAATCACAGAATACTAGGTGTTTTTTTTTTAAAATATAGCCCAGAAGTGCATTAAACAATGCAAATACAGAAGTAAAAA
Organism: Heteronotia binoei; assembly: GCF_032191835.1. NCBI lineage: Eukaryota > Metazoa > Chordata > Lepidosauria > Squamata > Gekkonidae > Heteronotia > Heteronotia binoei. The sequence goes on along the minus strand of NC_083225.1, from coordinate 4,996,558 downwards.
TCCTGGAACATCGTTCCATTTGGAAAGGTGCAAAACAAATTTTAAAATGTAGAATCAATTTAGGTGATGTGGCTCTGGAGCAGGCAGACTGTGCTCGAAAAATTTGGATCAAACCTGAATGTAGAAAGGGCCTAATCAAATAAGGAAGAAATGGGGGGGAGGGGGGAATGCAGAAAAAACATCAGATATAAGACACCCTCTGACACAGATGCAAATAAGGAAAATAAAACATCTTGGGAGGTAAAGAGAACTTTTTAAAATTGTATAGAAAACACTGTAAAACCTTATGTCATTATTCTCATCTTAAGAAACACAATAATGAGAAACAGCAGGGGTTGTTTTGTAGAAAAATAGGTGGTGGAGCTCATCCAGGGATTGTTATGCAGCTGCACCTACTATTCAGTGGACAAGGAGGTGGAACTCTCAGAAAGGTTCAGGAGCTGTGTTCCTGTGAGCTCCCACTGAATCTGAGCCCTGAGAAACAGTATGGTGTCATGGTGAAACTGTCCAACCAGGATCTGGGAGTGTATGTTTGTTAAGTCCTATCAAGTTGCTTCTGTTTTATGGCAATCTAATGAATTACCTCCAAAACATCCTCTCACTCACAGTCTCACTCTGGTCTTGCACCCTAAGGGACATAGATTTTTTGACTGACTAAATCAATTCCCTTGTTTTCTGCTCCCTTCTGTTTTTTTCCTACCATTATTGTCTTTTTCAGTGATCTGGAACACCAGGTTTCAAATTCCTGTTCTTCCATGAAGCCTTTTGGGTAGTCTTGAACCAACTATTTTCTCTCAGTCTCATCTACCTTATTTTGAAGTTACAATGGAAAGGGGAGCCATTCACACCCTAAACATTTTAAATGCTGTAGCAGACAGAGAGAATGGTGTAGCAGACAGGGGACTGGATATATGGAGCCACAGCATATTGTTGGAACTCTCTGTCTGGGCAGTGATGCTCTGTATTCTTGGTATTTGGGGGGGGCACAGTGGGAGGGGTTCTAGTGTCCTGGCCTCACTGATGGACCTCCTAATGGCACCTGGGTTTTTTGAGCTACTGTGTAACACAGAGTATTGGACTAGATGGGCCATTGGCCTGATTCAACATGGCTTCTCTTATGTTCTAATGCTGAGATAGAAGACTTGATAGGAGCTGTAGGTCAGTGGAAGAGCATCTGCTTTGCATGCAGAAAGTCTCGGGGTTAATCCCTGGCATTTTGTCCGGAGGTTGCACCTTTGGGCCTTCTCCTGGATTCAAGCCCATCCCTCTTTCCTGGGAGGGTAGACCCTGACCACAACCATGCAGCCGATGAGTCGACCACTGGTTCTTCTGGCTATGCTGCGGAGATCCGCCGGGAGACAGGGTGACCCTATACTCACTTTGTACAATACCCTGGGACATGCCCTGCTACTTGGGAGCAAGACTGGGGAGTCTAATAAAATTCCAGGGAGGTTGCTGGGAGGGGGCAGGGGCTGCTCAGATGGGGATTTAAGGGATGAGAGCCAACCACACCGGGAAGGAAGAGCTCGGTGCCTCAAGAGGTTGAGATACACAGAGAGAAGAACCATCGAGATGAAGCAAGAGCCAGGGTCAGACGGGGACGAGGGAGCTTCCAATCCCCTCACTGGTCCTGTCTGAGGTGCGGTTTCTCAACCCTTAATGGTGTCCTGGAGCTGTCTTTTGGCCCCTTCCACACCCTGCAACCCAAGGAACCAGACAAATTTCTACATTTAAAATACTCCATCAATAGGTGACATGAACCTGAGATATCTGAGACCTTGGAGCAGACAAGGCTAACTTTGATGGACCAGTGGTCTGACTCAGTATAAGGCAGCTTCACATTCCCCAGGGCCTGGAAGAACACTTACTATCCCAAATACAGTAGGGGTCCTTATATATTGTTAAGTCTGGTGCATTCATAATAATTCCTTCATTATATTCTCTGGATTATTTTGTTTTGTATAGGAGCATTGTGTTACAGAAGAGTTACGGAGAGACTTAAAATAAATTAACAGCATTCCTTTTTTAGAAAAAATAATCAGTTGTTTGAGCTTAGTGCAATATTTGATAAAAACGACTGTAACACTGAAGATCCAATATGCAATAAAATGCACTTTATGAAACATATTAAAAATAAACAATATGCCTGTGGTGATAAATAATAAGGGAATTTCATAAGTGCCAGAATATGTGTATTTCTATCTAATCTAGTCTGAGCAGATAGATAATTTGATGTCTTTCTTTATATAAACCTCTTTTGATTAATTCTTCATTGTTATCTTATGCAACTTCTTCACCATATTATTTCAAAGTATTTTACTATTATTGGTTTTGTAACCTGAATGTGGGTTTTAATTTTGCTGTTCTGTTCAAAATGTTTCCCTGCGCTATGATGTATATAATCTGATTTTACTGTAAAGGTAACATATTTGATATTGAAGATCCCTCTTCTTGATTCAAGCCCTAACATTTACTTGGAATATTCATAAGCTTGAGGTTTTTATGCAAGGAACCCAGTACAAAAGAGCAATCCTCTCTTAAACTCAGTTCGGCACTGCCAGCTCTTTGAAACAGAAGTTCAAGAATCCTGATAAGTACATTTCATACATTAACTCAAATCCTGCAGTCTGCAGTCTGGAGATTTGGGGGTGCAGCCTGGGGTGGGCAGGGTTGGGAAGGGGAGGAGCTCAGTGGGGTAGAATTCCTTAGAGCCCATCCTCCCAAGCAACCATTTTCTACAGGGAAACTGATTTCTGTAGACTTGAGATCAGACATAATTTTGGGGGACTCTCGACGCCTCAGCTGGAGACTGGCAAACCCACAGAAAGCTCAGGTCACACACATAGCTAGCTCCATGCAACAATTAATAGCAACCTATTTAGCACCTCCATCTGAATAAAAAGATATCCACAAGGGTATGGTAGAGCATCATGACATCAACCCAGCTGCACAAGCAGGATCACATCTGGATCCACATCACTGAACTGCTTTTCTATGCTGAATCACTTTTCTATGCATGGATCACCCTTGCTTCCACTAACAAAATATCTTCCAAGTGTTCCTATTCAAATCTCCATCCAATTAAAGTTGGCAGGTGCCCCCGTCCCCCCTCGCCTCTCTCTCTCTCTCTCTCTCTCTTTGTGTGTGTGTGTGTATGTAATGGCCACACACACAAACACATATAGCCAGGGCTTTTTTGTAGCAGGAACTCCTTTGCATATTAGGCACACCCCCAATGTAGCCCATCCTCTGAGAACATTCAGGGCTCGTCTTAGAGGGCCTACTGTAAGCTCTTGGAGGATTGGCTACATCAGGGGTGTGTGGCCTAATATGCAAAGGAGCTCCTGCTACAAAAAAAAGCCCTGTAAGTCACATTTGACCTATGGTGACTGTGTGAGGTTCCCAAGGCAGGAGATGCTCAGAGGTGGTGCACCATTTCCTGCCTCTGTGGTGCAACTCTGGACTTCCGTGATGGTCTCCATCCAAATATTGACCAGGGCTGATCCCGCTTACCTTCCAAGATATGATGAGATACTGCAATCTGGGTATCCAGGTCAGAACACAAGTTTATATACACAAATTTAATTTAGCTTTTTTCCTCCTTTCAACATATCCCAAATCAATGGGAAGCCATGAATTTTGATGATCCAGTCCTCGGTGAAAGTAATTATGTTGGACTGAGTTAGGAAGGTTTAGCTATAACTTGTGACAGCAGTGAATGGTAGTATTTATCAACCCATCCATCTTCAAGCTAATCCAGAGTGACAACCCTTTTTGTTACTCTGCGTACTTCATTGAGAAAAGGCTTTTCTGCAACCCCGCTGCACTTGGCTCGCTGTAATTTGGCGAGGCCAGGACCCTATTAGACTACAATCTTTGCAGAATGAGAGCTAAGGAAAATCTTGCCAAGGATTGTCATTCCCCAGAGCATCTTAGACGAATTTCTTCTTCTTCTTCTTCTTCTACTTTTCCTGTCTGATGCTGCTCAAAAGCTGAAAAAGGCCTTTGCAGACATTAACCAGCCTGGCTGGCTGAACAAATGGATGGAGCAGCAAATGTGACTGAATAGAAGAACCATAGATTTTTACCCCACCCTTCTCTCTGAATCAGAGCAGCCTACAATCTCCTTTATCTTCTTCCCCCACAGCAGACACCCTGTGAGGTAGGTGGGGCTGAGAAACCTCTCCCAGAAGCTGCCCTTTCAAGGAAAAGCTCTGGCAAGAGCTATGGCCATTCCAGCAGCTGCATATGGAGGAATGGGGAATCAAACTCGGTTCTCCCAGATAAAAGTCCACACACTTAACCACTACACCAAACTGGCTCTCAGAAACTCCTTTGCATCTCTCGGCTTGGCTTCGCGAATGAAGATTTAAGAAGGGTGCAATAGTCCACGTCTGCTGCAGGCTCGCTGGTGGCTGACAAGACCAATGCGGGACAGGCAGATCTGGCCACAGTGGCTGCAGGGAAAAGTCTGATTTAGGGTTGGTGCTGTAGCAGTGCGATTCTTCCTCAATCTCCTTTTGTCCTCAAGACCAGCTATGCGTGCGTTCTCAAAAGAAGAGACAGCCTGGTGGATGGTGTGCCTCCATGCTTTGCGATCTGAGGCTAGGTCAGACCACTGGTGATGGTTGATGCGACAGGTGCCAAGGGATTTCTTCAAGGAGTCCTTGTACCTCTTCTTTGGTGCCCCTCTATTTCGATGGCCGGTGGAGAGTTCGCCATACAGGGCAATCTTGGGAAGGCGGTGGTTTTCCATCCTAGAAATATGCCCTGCCCAGCGCAGCTGCGTCTTCAACAGCAGTGCCTCGATGCTGGTAACCTCTGCCCGCTTGAGAACTTCAGTGTTGGTCACAAAGTCACTCCAGTGGATGTTGAGGATGGTGCGAAGGCAGCGCTGATGAAAGCGCTCAAGGAGTCGCAGGTGATGACGGTATAAAACCCACGATTCGGAGCCGTAGATGAGGGTTGTCATCACAACCGCTTTGTAAACATTGATCTTTGTGCCTTTTTTCAGATGCTTGTTGCTCCACACTCTTTTGTGCAGTTGGCCAAAGGCATGGTTTGCCTTTGCCAGCCTGTTGTCGATCTCCTTGTCGATCTTAGGATCTGAGGAGATGATGCACCCCAGGTAGCTGAACTGCTGGACTGTCTTCAGAACTGATTCACCCACAGTGATGCAGGGAGGGTGATAATCTTCCTGGGGTGCAGGCTGGTGGAGAACTTCTGTCTTCTTCAGACTAACTTCTAGGCCGAATAGCTTGGCAGCCTCTGCAAAGCAGGACGTCATATGCTGCAGAGCTGATACCGAGTGGGAGACAAGTGCAGCATCATCAGTAAACAGTAGCTCTCGGATGAGTTTTTCCATTGTCTTGGAGTGGGCCTTTAGTCGCCTCAGGTTGAACAGGCTGCCATCGGTGCGATAGTGGATGTAGACACCATCGTCATCATCTAGATCTACTGCGGCTCTTTGAAGCATCATGCTAAAGAAGATCGTAAAGAGAGTTGGCGCGAGAACGCAGCCTTGCTTTACACCTGTGCCTATTGGGAAGGGCTCCGAGAGGTCGTTGCAGTGTCTGACTTGGCCTCGCTGGTCTTCGTGTAGCTGGATGATCATGCTGAGGAACCTTGGGGGACATCCTAAACGTTCCAAGATTTGCCATAGGCATTTCCTGCTAACAGTATCGAAAGCTTTGGTAAGGTCGACAAAAGTCACATACAGAGGCTTGTTCTGTTCCCTGCATTTCTCTTGGAGCTGCCTGAGAACAAATACCATGTCGGTGGTGCTCCTGTTAGCTTTGAAGCCACACTGGCTCTCTGGGAGGAGTTCTTCTGCAATGGCGGGCACCAGTCTGTTCAGGAGTATTCTGGCAAGGATTTTGCCTGCGATGGAGAGCAGGGTTATCCCCCGGTAGTTGGAGCAGTCTGACTTTTCCCCTTTGTTCTTGTATAGGGTGATGATGATTGCATCGCGAAAGTCCTGTGGTAAGTTGCCTTGTTCCCAGCAGGTGACAAGTACTTTGTGAAGTGAGCTATGTAGTACTGTGCCCCCATGCTTCCAGATTTCTGGTGGAATTCCATCAACTCCTGCTGCCTTGCCACTTTTCAGTTGCTTGATGGCTTTAACAGCTATCCTTTGCATAGTACACTATTATTGAATAGTGTAAGCATGCAGTCAAGAAAGAAATCCACATTTTAACACTAATCCCCTTAAGCACAATCCTGAGATGGTTAAGGACATTTTAATCTCCATAAACAAAATAGACCTGAATAGGTTTATTTATTCTCTTCCTAAAAGAGTTTCCAAAGCAGCTCATGACAATCACAAGAGACAGGCTTGCAGGACTTTTTTTTTGTAGCAGGAACTCCTTTGTACATTAGGCCACACACCCCTGATATAATCAATCCTCCAAGAGTTTACAGGGCTCTTCTTACAAGGGCTACTGTAAGCTCTTGGAGGACTGGCTACATCAGGCTTACAAAGTAAAAAGACAAGATGCACAAGTGAAGGTGGGGTTAGTCTTTGGAGTGCTGGCCAGAAGCTCAGAGATTTGCAGCAGTCCTAAGAAAATGATATACAAGATCCAGCCTTGCTTGCAAATAAATTCCAATAAATGGCTATAACTTACAGAAATAGCAGGCTAACTTCTATCCATTAGTCTCTGAATATACAGCAAAGCTAGCCAAATCCATAGATGCATGATTAAAACTAAGCATTGTATATCCTAATTGCTGGCTACAACTCAATAATATCACCAATCAAAGCTACATCCCCAAACACTGAGAAAAGCCAAGTCATATCTTGCACCTGATACCCAGTGGCAGAGAAAAACAGGTCAAGTTTCTTTAGATAACAACTTTGGAAAATACAAATAAAAACATGCAAAGAATGTTCCCTTGGAAATTGCCTGCTGGCCATCCTCTAAGGCAACTAGAAGTCAAGTGCTAGCATACAACAAAAATTGAATGACAGAGACTATGCAGTCCAATCCAAGAGGCCAAAGGACTCTCACAAGATTGTGTGTTGCAAACTCTTCTTGCTCTAAAGGCCGGATTTTTATCATCCTGCCATTTGATCCTCCAGGTGATTTTTTGAGATTTTTTGCACATAGCATTGGTTCACTGCAAGCAAAAAGCACAACAATAAAGGCATACAGATGTAAACAAAAGGCCACACATGATGATAATACCAATGGCTATAGCTTGTATCCACTACCATCCCAGTTCCAGCAAAGCATTGTGCAATGGAATCAAAGATGGATTGCTTCTCTAAATGATGGATTTTGGCACTCTGAGAATATAATGCCTAGGCTTTGCGAATCAGGAATATAAACAAAGCACACACCCCACCCTGGGTTGCAATGATCACATCCAATGCTAATCTGTTCTGCAAAACAGCTGTTCTCATAGCACGGTCTCTATAAATACCTTCTGAGTTCACTCACTGAGTCACGCTGCTACCATGGAGGTAGCACAGGCTGGCTTGGAGAAGGCATTTAAAGAGGTAGCAGTGCAACTCACCCCCAACTGTAAGAAATACAGATAATATCAAAATAATTTGGTCAGTTAAGAAATGATCTGGACATTTTGCTTGTGCTACAACTGTGTATGCAACCCTTCCCTATAATGTGGGGCCTATTGATGATGATGAAGAAAAAGAAGAAGAAGAAGAAGAAGAAGAAGAACAGTGGCTCAGTAGTAGAGCATCTGCTTGGTAAGCAGAAGGTCCCAGGTTCAATCCCTGGCATCTCCAACTAAAAAAGGTCCAGGCAAGTAGGTGTGAAAAACCTCATCTTGAGAGCCTGGAGAGACGCTACCAGTCTGAGTAGACAATACTGACTTTGATGGACCAAGGGTCTGGTTCAGTATAAGGCAGCTTCATATCTGATACTGACTTTGTTCATATGTTCATTAGATACTGACTTTGATGGACCAAGGAGTGTCTGATTCAGTAGAATGCAGCTGCATATGTTCATATATGTTCATATGTTCAAAACTTTAGATTTGTTTATCTTCTTTCACTATTAGAATTGTTTGGAATAAGAACATGATTCTTGGTAATACATTCATCTTAATTGCCAATATTCTACCCAGTATAGACAGGTTCAACCTATTCCATTTTAATAAATCTCCATCAATTTTCCGCCAGAGCTTTTCATAATTATTCTTATATAAATCAATGTTTTTGTTGTGATTTCTACTCCTAGATATTTTACTTTTGAAACCACTTCACAATTGGTTAAATTTTGTAGTTCTGCCTGTTTGCTCTTTGTCATATTTTTACACAGAATTTTTGACTTTTCTTTGTTTACATAAAAGCCTGCCAGTTCACCATATTCCTTAATTTTTTGCAGCGGCAACAGTGTAACTCCAGTCGGGTTTTCATTTATAAACATAACATCATCTGCAAAGGCTCTGTACTTATAAGAACAACTTTTCAATTTCAAACCCTCTATCTCCTTGTCTTCTTGGACTTGCATAAGCAATATCTCTAAAATCATTATAAATATCAATGGGGATAGAGGGCATCCTTGCCTTGTTCCTTTACTAATTACCATTTTCTCTGTCAAATCTGTGTTAATACAAAGTCTTGCTTGTTGGTCAGTATATATTGCTTTTACCATTCGCTCAAAGTCTTCACCCAATCTCAATTTCTCCATTCTCTCTCGGCTTGACTTCGCGAACAAAGATTTAAGAAGGGTGCAGTAGTCCACGTCTGCTGCAGGCTCGCTGGTGGCTGACAAGACCAATGCGGGACAGGCAGATCCGGCCACAGTGGCTGCAGGGAAAAGTCTGATTTGGGGTTGGTGCTGTAGCAGTGCGATTCTTCCTCAATCTCCTTTGTCCTCAAGACCAGCTATGGGTGCGTTCTCAAAGGAAGAGACAGCCTGGTGGATGGTGTGCCTCCATGCTTTGCGATCTGAGGCTAGGTCAGACCACTGGTGATGGTTGATGCGACAGGTGCCAAGGGATTTCTTCAAGGAGTCCTTGTACCTCTTCTTTGGTGCCCCTCTATTTCGATGGCCGGTGAAAAGTTCGCCATACAGAGCAATCTTGGGAAGGCGGTGGTTTTCCATCCTAGAAATATGCCCTGCCCAGCGCAGCTGCGTCTTCAACAGCAGTGCTTCGATGCTTGTAACCTCCGCCCTCTTGAGGACTTCAGTGTTGGTCACAAAGTCACTCCAGTGGATGTTGAGGATGGTGCGAAGGCAGCGCTGATGAAAGCGCTCAAGGAGTCGCAGGTGATGACGGTATAAAACCCACGATTCGGAGCCGTAGATGAGGGTTGTCATCACAACCGCTTTGTAAACATTGATCTTTGTGCCTTTTTTCAGATGCTTGTTGCTCCACACTCTTTTGTGCAGTCGGCCAAATGCACGATTTGCCTTTGCCAGCCTGTTGTCAATCTCCTTGTCGATCTTGGCATCTGAGGAGATGATGCACCCCAGGTAGCTGAACTGCTGGACTGTCTTCAGAACTGATTCACCCACAGTGATGCAGGGAGGGTGATAATCTTCCTGTGGTGCAGGCTGGTGGAGAACTTCTGTCTTCTTCAGACTAACTTGTAGGCCAAATAGCTTGGCAGCCTCTGCAAAGCAGGACGTCATATGCTGCAGAGCTGATACCGAGTGGGAGACAAGTGCAGCATCATCAGCAAATAGTAGCTCTCGGATGAGTTTTTCCATTGTCTTGGAGTGAGCCGTTAGTCGCCTCAGGTTGAACAGGCTGCCATCAGTGCGATAGCGGATGTAGACACCATCGTCATCATCTAGATCTACTGCGGCTCTTTGAAGCATCATGCTAAAGAAGATCGTAAAGAGAGTTGGTGCGAGAACGCAGCCTTGCTTTACACCTGTGCCTATTGGGAAGGGCTCCGAGAGGTCGTTGCAGTGTCTGACTTGGCCTCGTTGGTCTTCGTGTAGCTGGATGATCATGCTGAGGAACCTTGGGGGACATCCTAAACATTCCAAGATTTGCCACAGGCCTTTCCTGCTAACGGTATCGAAAGCTTTGGTAAGGTCGACAAAAGTCACATATAGACCCTTGTTACTGCAAACATAAATTCCCAATGTAGATTGTCAAAAGCTTTCTCTGCATCTGCAAAGAACAAAGCCACTTCTTTTTCTGGGTGTTTATCATAATATTCAATTACCTCAATTACCGTTCAGATATTGTCTCTAATCTGCCGTCTGGGAAGAAACTCTGCTTGCTCTTCTTTAATAAAGTTATTCAACTAATGCTTCAGGCGTTCTGTTTGTATAATACAGTTTATAATCATTAAGTAATGAAATTGATCTATAATTCTTTACATTTGTGGCATCTCTGTCCTCTTTTGGAATTAATGAGATTACTGCTTCTTTCCAAGTATTAGGTAGCTTCCCTTCAACTCTTATAATGTTCATCAATTTCAGAAGCTTTGGAAGTAGAGTCTCCTTCAAAACTTTATAATACTTTGCTGTAAATCCATCTGGACCAGGAGCTTTCCCCAATTTCATTGAATTAATTGCCGCCTCTATTTCCTCTTTTTCATTCGGGTCATTTAACACTTTCTTCATATTTTCTGTTAAAGGTTTTACATTTATTTTCTGTAAAAATGTCTCTATTTTTCCTTTAACCACCATGTGGGTTTTAAACAATTTCGCATAATAGTTATAAAATTCTTTTCTAATTCCTTCCTGATCCTCAATTTCTTTATTTCCCAAAATTATTTTATTGATAATTTTATTTTCCCTTTTTTGTTTCATTTGCCAGGCCAAGTATTTTCCCAGTTTGTTGGCACTCTCAAAAGATTTTTGTTGAAGCCTTTTTAAATTCCATTCCACTTCTTTATTTAATAAATGTCTTAGTTGTTCTTGTAGAATTGTAATTTCCTTTGAGATTTTCTTTTTTCCTGGCCTATTTTTTTAGTTCCCTCTCTCTCTTTCCAATTTCTTTTTGAAAATCCATCATTTGTTTTTCTTTAGCTTTTTGTCCTTATTATTCAGTGTGATTAGAATGCCTCTCATTACTGCTTTATATGCATCCCACACCGTTTGGTATTGGACATCATTATTTTCATTTAATTGGAAGAAAGCTTTGGTCTCTTTCTCCAGAGCCTCTACTACCTTCTTTTTCTGCAGTAAATCTTTATTTATCTGCCATCTCAAAGTCGTTTTAGTGTCCTTAGCAAACCACATTATTGGGTTGTGGTCTGCACTTACTTTAGGAAGAATCTCTATTTTTTTTGTCATAAACTCCAAATTTTTTGTAATCCATAACATATCAATCCTTGAGAAAGAGCTATGTCTTGCTGAAAAGAATTTATAGTCTCTCACTGTAGGGTTCATTTCTCTCCAAATATCCACACAATTTTCTTGTTTAACTAATTCAAAAAAAGATTTTGGCAATTTCCCTTCTTTATTTTTTCCCCCCAGATCTGTCCAAAATATTCTTAACCGTTCCATTAAAGTCTCCCATTATCATAATTTGCTCATATGTCACTTGGTCAAGTTGTTGCATAATGTCCTTAAAGAAAGAGTCTTTAGCTCCATTAGGAGCATACAATCCCAATAACAAAGTTCTTTTGTGGTTTAACATCACTTCCGCTGCAGTAAACCTACCATCATCATCTTTAAATATCAGTTTTGGTTCTAAGTCCTGCTTTACATAAAAAAACACGCCTCTTTTTTTCTCCTTGGCCAGTGGAAAAAATTCCAAACCTAATTGCTTATTCCATAAAAATTTGTAATCCAATTGTTTAATATGTACTTCTTGCAAGCAAATAATATTACACTTTTGTTTCTTAATCCAATGAAAAGTTACCCTTCTTTTTTGTGGTGAGTTAAATCCATTTACATTCCAAGATAATAATTTGTAACCAATCATGATTTTCTGGTTTTAACCTGTACCCCCAAATTCATTTTCCATCAGGATTTTCTCCATATCTTGCACACTTGTAATGGTACATCTCTTCCCTTTGTATTCAAAATCCACACCTTCTGGAAGAATCCACGTATATCTCTTCACTCTTTCTCAACTGATCTGTCAATTTTTTACATAGTTTTCTGTCACTTAGAACTTTTCTTGGTAATTCTTTCATGATTCTGACTTCACTACCCTCCACCACCAAATTACCATCATATTGTTTACTTAAAATTCTGCCCACAAAGTCTCTTGTTACACATCTCACTACCACATCTTGGTAGTTTATTTTTCCTTGCATACTCTGAATTGACCCTGTAAATATAGTCATAAAAAAAGTTAGTCTCATCAGGGTCATCACCAACAAATTCAGCAATAATCCTTATTATGTATGTTCTTAAGTCCATTCCATCTTTTTCAGGCACCCCTCTCAAACGTATCTGGTTCTCCATTAATTTGCAATCTTGCAGTACTGCTTTTTCCTGCATTTTTTTTTTATAGTGGAATCCACTGTATTAATTCTTACACCATGGTCTGTCACTTTATCTTCAACATCTTGAATTCTTTTAGATATTGCTTTAACTTCTTTAATGAGAACTTCTATATCCTTTTTTAATTTCTTCTTACATTCACTTACAGATTCCTTAATCACCTTCACCAGTCTTGCCTCCATGGCATCCATTTGTTCTTTTTTCCAGATTTTTTTAACTTCTTCTAGTGTTTTGGCTCTTGTCTGTATCTGTTTCCCTGACTTTTGAGCTGACATTACTGCCTTCCCATTATAAATATAGGCACCAAAGTTGATATCACCAAAGTTCTTTAAAACTGTACAGTCTTATAGATCAGGACATACCCTTTCAGGCAAGCCCAAAATCACCATCCTCTTAAGCCCCAAAGCCAAGATATTAATTTTTAAAACTTTGTACTTTCCAAATAATGGCTGCCGATGTTTCTCTATGATTGTGATCCTAGAGAGGCTTAGGAGGCTTACTTTTTTCCCTTCTCTTAATGGCCACCACTTCCCTTTCTTGCCACGAAGTCTCGTTCTCTATGGTAAAGAAGTCTCATGATATTTCTATGATGTCACTTCCTGTAACACCTTGTTCTGCAGTCCTCTTCTAGTTCGGAGGGGGTAGCTGACCACAGGTGTGCATAACAGTTTCAATTTCCCCCCTTTTACTTTAATTTTCTCAGTTCCAATTTTCCCCCTCCTCTTTCTTCTTTGTTTTAATGTCTTATATTAGTATCCAGCCTTTTATTTTTCTTCCAAATAAATCTTAATTTATTCCCGGAGTAGTATATAAAGATCTTTTACCTTTTAACGACGTGATCCTTCAACGCACCATTCAAACTCTTAGAAGTTAATTAGCCCCAAAGAAGCTTTGCCTCATGATGAATATAAGTCAATTTAACGACTCCAGATATCTTCTGTAGACATTGGAAATGTGATTCTTCTCCGGAGACTCTTCAAAGCCAAAAAGAAACCCCACTGGGATTCCTTGTTAGCCAAAGTAAATCTCCTCAGAATTTAATAAGCATGTCTTGGTCACCTTCTTATCTAGAAGATGTGGACAGCAGGCATTAAAACACCTTCTCTGCCCAAAACAGAGAGTCTGGGCTGCTCCTCACTGAGAAGCGCATCAATCCTCCATGAATCCAAAACCAGAAGCCCCATATGTTCAAAGCTTTAGGGGAGGGATGGTAGCTCAGTGGTAGAGCATCTGCTAGGTAAGCAGAAGGTCCCAGGTTCAATCCCCAGCATCTCCAACTAAAAAGGGTCCAGGCAAGTCGGAGTGAAAAACAGCTTGAGACCCTAGAGAGCCACTGCTAGTCTGAGCAGACAATTCTGACTTTGATGGACCGCGGGTCTGATTCAGTATAAGGCAGCTTCATATGTTCATCTGATATCCTAAGACTATAGATTTATACCCTGCCCTTCTCTCTGAATCAGTGTCTCAGAGCAGCTTACAATCTCCTTTATCTTCTTCCCCCACAACAGACACCCAGTGAGGTGGGTGGGGCTGAGAGAGCTCTCACAGAAGCTACCATTTCAAGGACAACTCCTGTGAGAGCTATGGCTAACCCAAGGTCATTCCAGCAGGTGCAAGTGGAGGAGTGGGGAATCAAACCCAGTTCTCCCAGATAAGAGTCCACACACTTAACTACTACACCAAAAGGCTTATGAAGGATACCCGGACCCTGTATCCACACTCCCTCCACTAGGTCCTCGTTAGGATACTAGATTCCATAAAGTTCACACCAGGCCTCACCCATATCTGCTGTCCTGGTATAGCGGAGCAGATCAAAACGCCAGCTCCTGACTTGCTCCTCAAAGTAGGTAAAGGGGCAAAATTCCTCTGAAAGCTCAAAAAAAAAAAAAAAAGTCCTGCTCAGACTGTTGTCTCTGCATGTGGGGTCATGGTAGCATCTTCAAGTTAAAGCACTAAAGTCCTACCCGTTTCAAATGAAACTGCTATAAATAGAACTCTGAGATTGTGCACTGGGTTTATGGCATGCTTCTAAGAGATGACACGTGCTAAGTGACAAATAGCATTCAACGAGATGCTGTTCATCCTTTGCAAGAACGTTCATTTGAAAACGAAGGGAGATTGAGCGTCTATACCACTGCTTTTTATTAATATTATCATTTATCTTAAATCCCATTTAATATTTTATATGCCATTTTATGCACACCTAGATATAAAAAATATCTGAGAAACTGAAGGCTTTGAGCTAAAAGTTAGGTTCTGCTTTGCTTGCCACTTAACAAGAGGATGGTCTTTGCTAAAGCTCTTGGTATGCTGAGGCCTAATGGCAGGCCTCCTTGTTCCATTGACAGAGCCTAGGGTTGCCAATCCCCAGGTGAGGGAGGGGGATCCCCCGGTTTAGAGGCTCTTCCCCCGCTTTAGGGTCATCACAAAGTGGGGGAAAGGAGAGACCCACGCAGTGATGGGGATACGTCCATGCACGTTAGCAAGCACTCTATATCGGTTTAGAATGCCTGCAAACCTGGGGCTACTTGTACACATAAGTCCCTTTGAGTCCCTGGATGGCTTTGCTCACACTCTCTGGCCAGACGTGTACGAGCTCACTTCTCCAGGCGCCCTGGCAACCATACTGGTGACTATGATATTGGGGAAAGAGGGGTCTTTTCCTCACAATCCTTCATTATTTTTAGTGGAGGGAAGGCATTTAAAAGGTGTGCAGACCCTTTAGATGTGATGGCCAGAACTCCCTTTGGAGTTTGATTTTGCTAGTCACAACCTTGATCCTGACTCAGCCACTGAAGTCCCCAGATGTTTCTGGTAACCCTGTTTGGCTGCATGTGGAGGAGTGAGCAATCAAACCCCATTCTCCAAATGAGAGTCTGATGTTCTTAACCTCCACACCAAACTCACTGGGGAAACTCAAGACAGTTTTTTTTATTATTATAACTGTCATTCTAATTTAAAAAAAGCAGATTCTCTAGTGTTTTTACTCATTCTTTTTTAATAGCAAGGCTCACTTCAAAGGGTTTTTTTTCTTGCAAAAAGCGAGCCAGCCTTCTCTGTCAAACCCCACCCCCAAGTTCCAAAAAGATTGGGCCAGGGGTTCCAATTCTATGAGCCCCCTAAAAAGGTGCCCCTATCCTTCATTATTTCCAATGGAGGGAAGACATGTAAAAGGTGTGTAGTCCCTTTAGATGCGACGGGCAGAATTCCCTTTGGGTTCTCGCCATCGCATCTAAATTGTGCTTGTCACAACCTTAGTCCTGGCTCCACCCCCAAAGTCCCCAGATTTCCTGAATTGGACCTGGCAACCCTAACAGAGCCATCCTAAGCAGTTATACCCTTCAAAGTCTATGGAAGTCACTGGACATAGGTGTAACCTCACTTAATGGCACTGTAGTCTTCATGCCCTAACCTGGATAGCCCCGGCTAGCCCAATTTTGTTAAATCTGGGAAGCTAAAGTTCTGGCCAGTATTTGGATGGGAGACCACCGAAAAAGTCCAAGGTTGCAACACAGAGGCAGGCAATGGCAAACCATTTTTGAATGTCTCTTGCCTTGAAAACCCTACAGGGTTGCCAGAAGTCTTCTGCAATTGGAAGGGGGGAAAATAGTGTTTTGCATTATACTCATGAGCGGGGAGGAGGGTTGCAGCATATTAGGCCACACACCCCTGATGTAGCCAATCCTCCAAGAGCTTACAGGGCTCTTCTTACAGGGTCTACTGGAAGCTCCAGGAGGATTGGCTACATCAAGGTGGTGTGGCCTAATATGCAAAGGAGTTACTGCTACAAAAAAAGAAGCCCTGCTCATGAGTCACTTCGTAGTTTTTCAAGATGAGTGTGGGGGTGCATGAAAATTCATGGTGTTCAATATTGTCAAGATGCATCATAGCTAACTTTAGGACATGGTTGAGTCAAGGACTCTACTGTTCAGCTTTATCGTCTATAGCTATGATTACCAGGATAGCAATTCACTTTACATTGCAGTGCCAATACAATAATTTTTGTTTCTCCTGAACATGGTGAATATTTGGCCTCACCTGTATAAGGACCAGATCCACAACATTTATAACAACATCTAAAGAAAAAAAAAAAACTACAGAAGACTGTAATACCCACAGGACATCTCCAAGAATGATGAGCAGTGGCTTTAGTCGTCAATATCTCAAACACTGGGAACCTTTCTGGATGATATTTGTTTGATTTATTGAGCACTGAAACATGCCATGTTTAATGGCCCATCCTTGCCCATATTTCTGTGCTGCCTTCTTCCCAATAGCTGTGAACATTTATTTTGAAGAGAAATGAGTAGGATGAGATGTCTTTACTTATGCTATGGGGAAAACATCTCAGCATAAAGCATACTTTGGTGGGGATTCAAGCAGCCACTGATGAAACTTCCATGTCTCCCCGCTGTGTATTAGACGGGTGGATGCACCCATGCTCCAAGGACGCCTCCTTTCGCTTAAGGGGCCTTCTTCCACTCAAGGTGCTCTACAGAAGAGCCTTCAGTTAGTATCATGTGTCGATTGATTTTGAGCTGTGGCAAAATGATGGAAAGCCATTCTTCACTGCTGGGCTGGTCAAGCAACCAGTCCATTGGTCTTTGGAATACATCCGAAAAGGCTTTATAGTGGCCTTCCTACGTCTGTTGAGCTCGAACATCTGCCTGACATTGACTCTGCTTCCGTGTATAGTACTGCTGCATTGGGGGACTGTTGTATATGGGACTCTTGCAATACCTTTTACCTGTGTTCCTGCCTGGCTCGTTGGAGCCTGTGGACTGTGGACTTCAAAAACATTCCTACGGGGGGGGGGGGGGTTACAGGAGGAAACATTCACATACAACTACTAGATACTTTCTCAGACGATAGCTAGCAAATGCTCTTGAATTGTTATGCAAGGCCTCCTCCTACCTCAGGCCCGGAGAAGGCGCCAGCTAGTTCCTTTACACCAGTTACAAATCAAAATAAGAAAAGGGGGGAAGGGGAGCAACTAAGGTAGAACATTAGCGGCAGTGGATCCATTATGATTTTAACAGGGCCTATTGCTTAGGCCATGATCCCCCAGCCTTAAGTCGTTATTAGTCGATCTTGACATACTGCCTCCCCTAAGCTGACCCTCTCGGCCTCTGGGGGTGTTTAGATAGCAGTTTCTTGATAAGGTCAGGAGCTGACACATCCTTTTCTGCTACCCACTCATTTTCACTAGGAGGGCAATGTTTCCATCTAATTAGATAATACAGCTTCCAATGTTTAAGCTTTGAGTCCAGGATTTCCTGGATCTCATGGTGACTCTGGCTCCCCATCTGGATAGGTTGAGGTGCTTCCGGGCGAGGATGCCAAGGGGAACAACCAGGGTCCTTCCGAAGAAGACTGCAATGAAAGATAGGGTGTACTTTACTAAACATCTTTGGTAACTCCAGCTCTACTGTAACCTTATTTATCACCCTTTTGATCTTAAAAGGACCCAGGTATTTGTAAGCCAACTTTTTGGACAGTTGAGGGAGTGGAAGGTTCTTTGTGGACACAAATACTGAATCCCCTACTTTGAAATCCCAGGCAGGGACATGGCTTTTGTCATATTGCTTTTTGTAAGCTTCCTTGGCTATTTCCAGGTTCTCCTGTATTTCCTTCCAACTCTTAGTCAGCATGCCCCACCACTGGTCAAAAGGGCTTGCCTCTTTCTTTACATCTCCCCCTGGTAGCAGAGGGAGGGGCTTTCACTCATACCCACTCACCATTTGGAATGGTGAGGCTTTGGTGGAGCTGTGGACACTGTTATTATAGCAGTACTCCGCAAAGGGCAATAAATCCACCCAATTGGATTGTTGATGGTTTATGTAGCACCTTAAGTATTGCTCTAAAAGCCCATTCACACGCTCAGTCTGTCCGTCTGTGGGTGGTAGGCGGAACTCAACCCCTGCTCCATGCCCATCAGTTTACAGAACTCCCGCCAGAAGTTGGCAATAAATTGCGGCCTGCGGTCACTAATCACCTTGTCGGGGATTGAGTGTAGCTTGGCTACATGGTTGAAGAATATATAAGCCAGCTTCTTTGCGGTGGGGAGTTGGGCGCAAGGAATAAAGTGGGCTTGCTTGGAAAAAGTATCTACTACCACCAATATTACGGTTTTGCCATGAGAGGGTGGTAGCTCTACAATAAAGTCCATGGAGACTATCGACCAGGGTCTAGAGGCAGTCTCCAGCGGTTTGAGTAGTCCAGGGGGTTTCCCTCCCCTTCTTTTAGCCATTATACAAATAGGGCAGGTAGATACAAATTCAGATATATCCCTTTTCATGGAGGGCCACCAAAACTGCCTGTTGACCAGATGCAAGGTCTTGATGTACCCAAAATGCCCAGTCAGTTTGTTGGAGTGACAGAACTGCAATACTTCTAATTTCATGGCCTTAGGAACGTATAGTTTTTCTCCCTTGTACCATAGCCCATCCTCTCTTTTCTGGATTTCCCCTGGCCGTTCATCCCCCTCCTTTTCGATCTCTGCTGCCATTCTTTCCATTCCCCACCCCTGTAGTTGGCGTTTCTTTTGTGACCGTGTAGTTACAACGACGGCCACTTGGGTGGGCGGAACTAAAGAGTCCACTATCTCCTCCCTTTGACTGTTGTGCTGGGGCAAGCGAGACAAAGCGTCTGCTAGAAAATTCTTCGTGCCGGGGATGTGATTTCAGCACAAAATCGAATTTAGAGAAGAAACCGGCCCACCTGATTTGTTTTTCACTCAATTTCCACTTCCCTGTGAGGGCCTAGAGGTTTTTGTGGTCGGTCCATATTTCGAACGGCACTTTTGCCCCTTCTAACCAAGACCGCCATGTTTTTAAGGCAAACATTACTGCAAGCGCCTCCTTATCCCACACTGACCAATTCCTTTACCGCGAACTTTTTTGAGATGTAAGCAAACGGCCTCAGTTTCCCTTCCTCATCCTTCTGCATGAGAATAGCCCCGGCGGCTACATCGGAGGCGTCGCATTGTACAAAGAAGGGTTTGAGTTCGTTGGGGTGGCTCAGGACCGGCTCACTTGTGAACAGCCGCTTCAATTTTTCGAACGCTGACTGGCAGTTTGATGTCCAATTTAACCGGGCTCCCGGTCTCTTGGCTTCTGGTCCCTTCCCCTTCGTCTTTAACAACTCAATTAAGGGGAGCATGATTTGTGCAAACCCCGGTATGAACGTCCTATAGAAATTTGCGAACCCGAGGAACGATTGGAGTTGTCTACGCGTCCTCGGGGGGGCCCAATCTCGTACGGCTTGCACTTTCGCCGGGTCCATTGCCAGCCCCCTAGCGGACACTCGGAAACCTAAGCAGTCTACCTCTGTATTGTGAAATTCACATTTGGACAGCTTAGCATACAATTTGTGACTCAACAGTGTGCTTAACACCTCCCACACCAATTTCACATGAGACCATTCGTCTTGTGAGTAAATAATGATGTCATCCAGATACACCACCACCCCCTAAAAACAAAAACTTTCTTAATACATTGTTTATAAAA
This sequence comes from Heteronotia binoei, assembly GCF_032191835.1. NCBI lineage: Eukaryota > Metazoa > Chordata > Lepidosauria > Squamata > Gekkonidae > Heteronotia > Heteronotia binoei. Next base: position 4,976,661 of record NC_083225.1, on the reverse strand, counting down.
CTCATAAACACCCCGGGGGCCCCTTGCAGTCCAAACAGCATAACCAGGTATTCGAACTGCCCCAGTGGTGTGTTGAACGCCGTTTTCTACTCATCCCCCTCCTTAATGCGCATTCTGAAATACGCATCTCTCAAGTCCAACTTTGTAAAAATTTTCCCCTCCGACACAGTACTCAATAAGTCTTTAATGAGGGGGATGGGGTAAACGTTGGAAGTTGAAATCAGTTGAAATCACGTTTCTCCCGCGAAAATCTGTGCAAAGTCTAAGCAAGCCGTCCTTTTTTCGAAACAGGACTGGGGCTGTGTGGGGGGCCGTGGCCGGCCTAATAACCCCCCGTTTTAAGTTCTTGTCTAGAAATTTGCTCAGCTCCGCCTTCTCCACCCATCCCATCAGGTACAGTTTGGCTTTGGGGAGCGATTCCCCCGGTATTAACGTGATAGCACAGTCCGTGTCCCTATGGGGCGGCAGCTCATTGGCGCCCTGCTCGCTGAACACCCCCATCAAGTCCAGGTATGCCCGGGGGATTTCTGGGACTTCTTCCAGTGTCAGGCACACCTTCTCGGTGGAAGGCGGAGGGCGAGGCCCCCACTCCAAGTTCCATAAGTGATCTTTGCACAGCGGGTCTATGAACCTTATGGTTTGCCTCCCCCGCCGAATGTCCGGTTCATGCCTGGCCAGCCACCCCACCCCCAACACTACTGGGTAAGAGCAGGAGGGGGGCGATTACAAAAGTCTCCTGATCCCAATGCTCCTCAATCCCCATCAGCAGAAATTGAGTCTCTGAAGCACAGGGCTCCCCCCTGCATCACTGACTCATCCATCTGCTCGAACTGTATGGGGCAGGGGAGGGGGTTGGTAGGCAGGCCTAAGGCCTCTACTATTTTAGGCGTTAATTATTTCCTGTTGCACCCCGTGTCAAGTAACGCTCTCACTTGCAAGAACCTCTTGAGTTTGGGGTTCAACAGTCTCACTGGTACAAAACATAGTGATCCAGTCACTCTCACCCTCACTGGTGCCGGCTCCTCTGCAATCTTCTGGTGGGCACCCTTCAGAGCAGGTCGCTCTCGTTTCCCGACGTCTCCTCCATCCAGACCAACTCACCCAGCTCATCACTCAGGAACGGTTCCTCTTCCCCCTCTTCGATGACCGCCACGTTGCTTTTCGCCGCATCCTTAGGGCGGCCGGGAGCCTTCTTCGGAACAGGAGTGCTCTGCTTCGGGGCACTTGGTGGTGCTTGCGGGGGTTTGTGCAGCTGCTTGCCAGGTGCCCTGGGTCTCCACACCGAAAGCACTTGTGGGTTCCGTTTGGTTTACCCCCACCGGCCTGCTTCTTCACCTCTGCTTTTGGGGTTGCTTTTGGGTCCCGTCCCCCTTTTCCACTCTGTTGTTGGCGGTCCAGGGCGACGCGTTTCATATTGGTCTCAACCTCACCCGCTAGCTGGATCCAACTGACCAACATGATAGGTTGGGCTTAGGTGAGGGCCAAATCCAATATGCCCGCATTCAGCCCCCGGCTGAAATGCTCGATCTTCATCAGCTCACTCCACCCCCGCACCTTGGCTGCGTTGGCTCGGAAGTCCACAGCATGCTCCCGGATCGACTTCTACCCCTGTTGCATGTCGCGCAGGGCCGCCAGCGCCCGGGTCTCCTGGAGGGGGTCTTCGTACTGGGCCAACAGAGCCTGTAGGAACGTTGCTACATAGTCCATTTCAGGGTTCATGGCTTCGTATAGGCTTACGTACCATCTTTTGTCCACCCCTTTCAGTTTTGACCCCAGGTAATCCACTCAGCTGAACTCTTCCGGGAAGGTATTTCCCCAATAATGCATATAGCTGTTCGCCTGGATTGTAAAGTATTCTACCTCGTCCGGGTCCCCGTCGAAGGTAGCTTCGAGCTCCCTTCCTCTCCCTCCATCGCGAGGAGCAGGAGGGGGGCCCGCCGGCCAGGGTGCTGCGGCTGGCGCTGGGGCCATGGCTGGTGCTGCTGGCATGGGAATCACTCGTGCTGGTGGCTGCCGGATAGGTTGGGGGATAGTTAGTAATTCTTCTGTGCCCAGGCAGCCCTAGAGAGCGAGAGATCTCTCTCGTGATCTCTCCCGCCATGCGGTTGGTCATGGCCTGCATCTCCATCTTCAGGCCCTTGACCACGCTCTCCACTTCCTTGTGGACCATGGCTCGAAACTCCCTGGCTGTTTCGTCCTCCTCGTCCCTTAGGGCCATTGCCCCCAGTTCTCCCTTGTCTTGTTGCGGCCACTCCTCATGTAACGGAACCGCCACGATAGTGTCGATCTCCCCCTGCTCCATGGGTCCTGGATTGGGCCCTTCCGCATTCGCTATTCGCACCCTTCGCGTGTGTTGGGTCAGGATGGCTTCGCATCTAGCTGGGGCCTCATCCATGGTGCTGGTGGAGGTCCGGGGCTGCCACTGCCTTGGGGTGACAAGCAGCTGCTGGAACTATGGATGAGATGCCGCTACTCTTCAGGTGTCCAGGACGTGCCAGGGAATGGATGGCCCTTCTTCACCATCAGGAAGCTCACCGCCTTCTGGTATCTTTTCCGCCATTTCGCTGCAAAGTGGCCAGGAGAGCTATGATCACTGCAACCGCATCTCCTCCATGCATTGAACCCGCTATATTATAGGGACAAAAGGTATTTCCCAATCAATGGGGGTCTCACACTTTAATAAGCATAGGGAGGGGAACGCTGACGTGTATCAAGATGTCACAATAGCAAATCCCACTTGAAAACAAGGAATAGAAATAATCTGTAATAACCCATGAATCTTCCATAGTATTTGACCAGGACAGCCCGATCTCAGCAGATCTTGAAAGCAAAGCAGGGTTGGTCTTGGCTAGTATTTGGAAGGGCAACCTCCAAGGAATACCAGGGTTATGATGTAGAGGCAAGCAAAGGCAAGCCACCCCTGAAATGACTCTTGCCTTAAAAAGAAGTCTAGTTCATCACCTAGTGGTGCATAATGCAAAAGAGCTAGAGCTTCAGGCTGCCAAACAATCTTAGGATCTCCTGGCTACACTACACGCAATGCTATATGATAACTATTAATATTTATTTGAACACATGAAGATGCCTTATATTGCACCAGACCATTGGTCCATCGAAGTCTTCTCAGACTGCCTATCTCAGATTTTGGGACTTTGAATCAGGGATGCTAGCCTCCAGATAGGATGTGGGGATCTGTGGAATTACTCCCCATCTCCAGATTAGAGTAATAATTCTCCCCCTTGAGGGGGAAATGGATGCTTTGAAGAGCGGACTGTATGGCATTGTATCTCATTAAGGTCTCTGTCCTCCCCAGACTCCACCTCCAAATCTTCAGGAGTTCCTTGACCTGGATCTGGCAACCCTACCCCCCACTCATGCTGGTGGCCAGGAGGGACCTAATGACCCTTCTATGAGAATACAGCAAATGCAATGATTAGAAATCAGCAGGGGCAGGGTGCAATTCTAGCAGGAGCTCTTTTGCATATTAGGCCATACCTGTCAAGCATCAGATCTCAAAATAACCAAGCGTTGATTTTAAAACAAAGTCTTAGTTTATTGATAATCTATGGTGCTCAGGTAGGCAACAGATTGGAAGTGATACAGTATAACTCAAGAATAGTAATTTTAAGGGGGCACATCAAAGATATTTTAGGAATTCTAACACAGGCGTGTGAAACTAACACTCTGGCTATTTTATCTGTTCTTACAGTTTAGCAACATCTTGGGTCCAGGTTTAACCCTGGGAAAGTATCCCAGGAGACCTTATCTTCAAAGCAGACATTCCTACATTTGCTACTAGTGAGAACTAAAGAATAGGTTATATGGCTTTGATGTGCAGTACATTAGAATAAAAGTTGAAAATACAGTTATGCAAAGAAAGGAACCATATGCTTGACATACTGCCCTCCCCTAAGTTTTCACTCGGGGTTTATCTGGGTGCAGTAGGTAAAACTTCTTCACCAATTTTGGGGCTCCGACATTGGATGCTTCTGCCCATTCATCACAGCTAGGGGGAAGTGCTTCCACCGTATTAGAAAGTGAAGCAGCCCCCTTTTTACTTTAGCATCCAATATCTCCTGCACCTCAAGGTGACTCTGACCGTCCACTTGAATTCGACTGGGTGCCGGCAGGTGGGGATGCCAGTTCATAGCTCCCGGATCTCGCCGGAGGAGGCTGCAATGGAAAACAGGGTGTATTTTACTAAACGGTTTGGGTAGTTCTAGTTCCACAGTCACTTTGTTTATTACTCTTTTTATTTTAAAGGGTTCCAAATAGTATCCCAACTTTCTCGAGTTTTGCGGCAACGGCAAATTCTTGGTTGACAAGAAAACAGTTTCTCCTACTTCAAAATCCCACTCCGGAGCATGTTTTTTTTTATCATACTGTTTTTTATATGTGTCTTTGGCAGCTTCCAAATTCTCTTGAATTGTTTCCCAACTTTTTCCTAAAGAGCCCCACCATTGTTCAAATGAAGAAGGGACTGGATTGTTAGCACACCCCACCCCCCGGTAGAAGAGGAAAGGGCTTTCCCTCATACCCATTCACTACCTTAAAGAGGGAGGTTTTGGTAGAGCTATGAATGCTAGTATTGTATCCATATTTGGCATAGGGCAGCAGTTCTACCCAGTTTGACTGCTAGTGATTTACATAGCACTGTAAATATTGTTCTAGAAGTGCATTAATCCTTTACGTCTGGCCGTCGGTCTGTGGATGATACGCAGCACTCAGACCCTGCTCCATCGCAGTCAGTTTACAGAACTCCCGCCAGAAGTTGGCAACGAATTGCGGGCCCCTGTCACTAATGACCTTATCTGGGAATGAATGTACTTTGACCACGTGCTGGAAAAATAAATATGCCAATTTCTTGGCATTTGGCAATTTTGTACAAGGGATAAAATGAGCCTGTTTTGAAAAGGTGTCTACAATCACCAGGATCACTGTTTTCCCTTGAGATATTGGTAATTCCACAATAAAGTCCATAGATACAATAAACCAAGGTCTCCCCACGGTCTCGGTTGGCTGTATTAGTCTGGGAGGTTCCCCCCCCACCACCGTCTCTTGGCCATAATGCATACCGGGCACGTGGAAACATATTCAGAAATGTCCTTTTTCATTTGTGGCCATCAAAACTGCCTATTAACTAAGTGCAGGGTTTTCACATATCCAAAGTGGCCTGAAAGTCTGCTATTGTGACAATATTACAGCACTTCTTTTCTGAGGCTTTTAGGCACATAGAGTTTTTCCTCATGGTACCAAAATCCGCCTTGTCCTTTATTTACTCCCTCCAGCCTCTCAGCCTCTTCTGCCTCGACTGCCTCTATCAGTCAATGACCACCCCATGGTTCCACCAATTCTCTTTTTCTCCCGGAACGGGTGGTAACCACTCCCATCACATGGCTGGGGTGTATTATAGAGTCTATCACCTCCTCTTTCTGGCTGTCATGTTGGGGCAACCTGGAAAGGGTGTCCACTAAAAAGTTTTTCAAGCCCAAAATGTGTTTGAGGGTGAAGTCAAATTTGGCGAAGAACCCCACCCACCGAATTTGTTTCTCGGTAAGTTTTTGGCACCCTGTTAGCGCTTCCAAGTTTTTGTGATCAGTCCAAATTTCAAATGGCACTCTCGCTCCCTCTAGCCAGGATCACCACGTTTTTAAGGCAAAAGTCACTGCAAACGCCTTTTTATCCCACATGGATCAATTGCACTGCTCTTGGGAAATTTTTTAGAAATGTAGGCAAAGGGGCGCAGTCTCCCCTCTGTGTCCACTTGCATAACTAATGCTCCCACAGCCACGTCAAAGCGTCACATTGCACCACGAAGGGTCAGAGCTCATTGGAGTGGCTCAACACAGGCTCACTGGTAAATAGTCTTTTTAACTTATTGAACGCTTACTGACATGCTGGCGTCCATTTCAATTTGGCTCCCAGTTTTTTCGCCTCTGGACCCTTCCCCTTGGACTTTAAGAGATCTGTGAGGGGTAGCATGACTTGGGCGAACCCTTGAATGAAGGTCTGATAAATGATTGTAACTGTCTACGTGTCCTCGGGGGTTCCCAGTCCAATACTGCTTGGATCTTAGCTGGGTCCATGGCTAACCCCTTCCCGGACACTCTGAATCCCAAATAATCCAACTCCTTCTCATGGAACTCACACTTAGACAGTTTGGCATATTGTTTGTTTTCGTACAAAGTGGAAAGTACTTTTCTCATCAGACTCACGTGAAATTCCATATCATTTGAATAAATAATTATGTCATCCAGGTACGCTACCACCCCTCGATACAAGTACTCTCTCAAGACTTCATTGATTCAGTTCAAGTTCATAAACACCCCAGGAGCTCCTTGTAACCCAAATGGCATCACTAAGTATTCAAATTGGCCCATCGGAGTGTTAAAGGATGTTTTCCACTCGTCCCCCTCTTTAATTCGCACCCTAAAGTACGCATCTCTCAAATCTTGCTTGGTAAAGATTTTCCCTTCGGAGACTGTACTTAATAAGTCTTGGATCAGGGGGATTGGATAGGCATTAGAGGTTGAAATCCCATTCCCTCTAAAATCTGTGCAAAGTCTAAGGCTCCCGTCCTTTTTTTTCTGAATAATACAGGTGCGGCATGTGGGGCAGTTGTTGGGCAGATGAAGCCTCTTTTGAGATTTTTCCCTATGAACTTTCTTAGTTCTGCCTTTTCCGCCCATCCCATGAAGTACAGTTTTGCTTTGGGCAGTTCTTGCCTGGGGATGAGTTCAATCGCACAATCCGTGCTTCTGTGAGGGGGGAGTTCATTAGCTTCCTCCTCACTGAATACTTTTTCCAAGTCTCAGTATTCTCTGGGGATGGCCTGGACTTCTTCCATGGCCACATACATTTTCTCATTCCTAGGGGGGGGGGATCAGGTCCCCATGTTTTGGCCCACTGGTGGCGCTTGCAATTACTGTCCGTGAAATCTATAGTCTGATCCCCCCACCTAATGTCCGGCTCGTGTTTGGCTAACCAGCCCGCTCCCAAGACTACATCGAATGATGCAGACGGGGCAACTACAAACAGTTCAGTATCTCAGTGGTCCTCTATGCACACAGGCACCATCTGAGTCTGCTCCACGCACAGTTCTCCCTTCATCACAGTACCATCCATCTGTTCAAATTGGATGGGGTGGGGCAGCGGGGTTCGTGTCAGTCCGAGGGTGTCCACCAATTTGGGGGTAATTATTTCCCTCGTACACCCCGAGTCAATTAAAGCTCATGTGTGCATTAACCTCTTGAGCTTTGGATTTAATAAACTCAATGGGACAAAAAACAAAGACCCAGCTATTCTCACCCACATCGGTGCCGTTAGATCCACGACCTGCTGCTTGGCACCTTTCAGTGCAGGTCGCCCTTGTTTCCCGCCGGCTCTACTCCCCAGGACATCTCACTCAACTCATCCAGGATGATAGTCTCCTCCTCAGGAATTGTGGAGGTGGCAGTACTACCTCTCACTGATTTCTTGGTGCGGGTAGATGTCCTCTTGGGTGTCACTGCCGTAGGCTTTGGAGTTAGGGGGGGCCTCGAGGTTTCTCTGGGCAATCTGCCACCAGATGGTTCCCACACCGATAGCACTTGTGGACAGGTGGAGTTTTGGTGGCTCTACTCATCTTCCCCTCTGGTTTTGCCCCTGAGCGAGACTCACGTCCCCCCTTTCCCCCTTGCTGCTGTTGACGTTGGTGGGCCACTCTCTTCATATTGGTTTCCAGCTCCCCTGCCAGCTGCACCCACCCTGCCAGCATGGTAGGATGTGCCTGCTGCAGGGCCCGATCCAGCACACTTGCATTCAGGCCCCTCTGCAACTGCTCTATCTTCATTAGCTCATTCCAGCCCCTGATTTTAGCTGAGTTGGCTCTAAAGTCGGCCGCATACTCACGCACCAACTTCGACCCCTGTTGCATCTCCAGCAGTGCCGTGAGAGCCCGGGTTTCTTGTAGGGGGTCTTCGTATTGGGTGAGCAGGGCTTGCAGGAATCTGGCCATGGTGTCCAGTTCAGGACCCCTCATCTCATACAAGCTCACATACCATCTTTTGGCCGCCCCTTTCAGCTTGGACCCCAAGTAGTCCACGCTACTAAACTCATCTGGGAACGTGTTCCCTAAATAGTGCATGAAACGATTGGCTTGAATTGAGAAGTATTCCACTTATTTCGGGGTCGCCATCGAAGGTGGAGTCCAACTCCCTCCCCCGCACATAGTCGCGGGGCCCAGGCGCTACTGGCTGCAGCACTGGGGCAGGGCGTGCTGGAGCCCTCGGGGCTTGGAGCGGTGCAGGCTGCCCCACCAGTGGAGCTGGTGGTGCCACCGTGGTGCTCTTCCCAGGATACCTGGTATCCCCCTCGGGTCTGGCCGCAGTAGACGGTCGATCTGCCGCCGCATCTCTTGGGCCATGAATGCGGCGTTGGCTTGGATCTCATCCCTCAGCCCTCTTGCCATGGTTATCATCTCACCATTTCCAGGATGTCTGATTCACCCGGACCCTTGCCTCTGTCCTCCCCCTCAGAGTCAGAACCCAATGGTTCTCCACCACCGCCGTCAGGCCGGGGTTGTTTTCGTCCATCTCCGTCCCCGAGAGGGCACCCTTCCTGGTCGCCCCCTGGAGCTCCACCGCCCCATCCCCTCGAGCCGGTCTTGTTAGGATGGCCTCCTGGTGGGCTGGAGCTTCATCCATCAGGGTGGTGGAGGTTCGCGGCTCCCACTTTTGTGTGGTGATGAACAGTTGTTGCACGTGTAGAGGGGACCCGCGCCCCGTAACTCACCTTGCATCGATGATGTGCCAAGGGGGGGTCCGCACCTCTATTCTCTCCAGCAGTTTGATCGATTCACTGTTATCTGAAGCTCCTTCACCCATTCGGCTTGGAAGTTACCAGGTCAGTTGAACTTTAAAAGGGATCACTTCCAAAATGTCAAGCATCAGATCTCAAAATAACCAAGTGTTGATTTTGAAACAAAGTCTTCGTTTATTGATAATCCATTGTGCTCGGGTAGGCACCAGATTGGAAGTGATACAGTGTAACTCAAGAATACCAATTTTAAGGGGGCACATCAAAGGTATTTTAGGAATTCTAACACAGGCATGTGAAACTAACACTGGCTACTTTATCTGCTCGTGCGGTTTAGCAACATCCTGGGTCCATGTTTAACCCTGGGAAAGTATCCCAGAAGACCTTATCTTCAAAGCGGACATTCCTGCATCTGCTACTAGTGAGAACTAAATAATAGGTTATATGGCTTTGATATGCAGTACATTAGAATAACAGTTGAAAATACAGTTATACAAAGAAAGGAACCATATGCTTGACAACACCCCCAATATAGCCAATCCTCTGAGAGCTTAAAGGTTCTTTTTTGTAAGTTCTTGGAGGATTGGCTACGTCAGGGCGGTGTGGCCTAATATGCAATGGAGCTCCTGCTAGAATTCCACCCCTGAGCAGGGCTTTTTTGGTGCTGATAGATGATATTGGATTTATACCCTGCCCTTCTCTATGAATCAGAATCTCAGCATGGCTTACAGTCTCCTTTATCTTCTTTCCCCACAACAGACATCCTATGAGGTAGGTGGGGCTGAGAGAGCTCTCCCAGAAGCTCCCTTTCAAGGACAACTCTGCAAGAGCTATGGTTGACCCAAAACCATTCCAGCTGCTGCAAGTGGAGGAGTGGGGAATCAGTTCTCCCAGATAAGAGCCCACACACTTAACCACTACGCCAAACTGGCTAGGTTATGCTGATGCAGGTGAGAGACACCGTACAGTATCTGTTTCCCATGATGGACTATTACATTGTGACCACATCTCCCAGTGATGGAGTCCGTAGAAAAAGCCCAGCAGGACCTCATTTGCATATTATACCACACCCCTGACGTCACCATTGTTTCACACAGGGCTAAGCCCAGCAGGAACTCATTTGCATATCAGGCCACACCCCCAATGCCAAACCAGCCAGAACTGTGTGTTCCTGCTCAAAAAAATGCCCTGAAAATCAGCTTATTGAATCAAGTATATTGCATTTAAAAAGCTTATTTCTAGAAGATTTATGTATTTAGTAATTTTTTATCTTTCCCCTAAGTAGCTCAGGGTGGCATACATTTTTTTTTCTCTGTGCTCCTCCATTTTATCCTCATAACAACCCCACGAGGTTTGAAGACAATGCGTGGCCCAAGGTCAACCAAAGCAACACCCATAGTGAAAAAGCCATAAAAGCACTGCAGTTGAATGTAGCTCTGGGCCGATGATTTTGGATGCAGGAAGTGCACTTCAAAGTGTGGCTGCAGTGTAAAATCAGACAAAAGGGGATATGGCAGGAAAGCGAGTGAAAAGCCACAGAGCCGGGAAGCTCAGAAACATTGTGGCGCTGCACAAATGACACAAAATGCCCTAAAAGGAGAGTTCAGTGCAATTATTTTACAAATACCGGTCCCTTTGCCCAAGGAGGGCAAAGTAACAGGTCCGGCCAGCAAGCAAATGCAATTCAGATTAATTGCAGTGGAAGTCAAGGGCACTCCAAAGACTCACAACATTTATTCCAGAATGAGTTTTTCTGAGCAAGACTTCATTTCGTTCCAAGCATGGTGTGTGCATGGAGAGAGCTCTCTCAGCCCCACCCACCTCACATGGTGTCTGTTGTGGGGGAAGAAGATAAAGGAGATTGTACAGAAGGACTGTAAGGAAGAAAGTGATTTATAAGAACGGATTTCCTATGATAGTGATAGTAAGAAAAAGAAGAGTTGAAGACATTCAGCGTTGTGTGGATTTAAGAGAATCAAATAAAGTCACTGTGATAGACAGGCTTCTGTTTCTATACATGGCAGTGTTTGCAGAACTTGATGGAGCAAATACGTTTTCTAGCAAAGTGCATATCACTAGGTTATGCTGATGAAGGCAAGAGACACCACGCAGTATCTGTTTTCCATGATGGACTATTACATCTTAACCACATCCCCCAATGGACTTCCTTCAACATCCGGAGGCTTTGAAAAAAATGATGATGCTAATTCAGGCAAATAGGATTTTCATTCCTGTGATGTACACCTGCTGGCAGGAGACCTGATCTAAACCAAGTTATAGAAGCCTAACAAGCACCTACTCCAGTTTACTCACAAACCTTGCATTCCTTCTTCATTTAGCAAGGGCTGCACTAGTCACTGTGAGATGGGGCTTTTTGGGTAGAAAAAGCCCAGCAGGAACTCCTCTACATAGTAGGCCACACCCCGACAGCACTATTGTTTCACACAGGGCATTTTTGTTGGAAAAGCCCAGCAGGAACTCATTTGCATATTAGGCCACATACCCCTGACATCACCATTGTTTAACGCAAGGTATTTTTGCAGAAAAAGCCCAGCAGCAACTCATTTCCATATCAGACCACACCAAGCCAGCAGGAACTGTTCCTGCTCAAAAAAGCCCTTCTGAGAGATTAAAAATGTGGCCAAGGTCAATGCTGCAAGTAAAGTTCTCTCTCTCTTTCTCTCTCTCTCTCTCTCTCTCTCTCTCTCTCTCTCTATCTATCTATCTATCTATCTATCTATCTATCTATCTATCTATCTATCTATCTATCTATCTATCTATCTATCTAAATCCACGGTCTGGGGCCATGTGGAGGCTAAAGGGATCTTCCTGCAGTCTTGGGGGCTGTGGAAGCAGGAAGACTGCTGGCTCCTCCAGAGTGAGCTGAACAGGGGGTGGAGGGGAAGGAAGACCCTTCTGACTCACCTGGAGCAGCTCAGGGGTGGGGAGGGAAGACTCAGCTGGCTCTCTGGGAGCTGCTCTGGGCAAGCTAGAGAAGTGGTTGTGGGGGGGGGGGAAGCTATGAGGGGAAGAAAGGTTTTTTTTAAAAAAGCAGGAATGCACAGGAATGCAGTCTCAGCTGGCTTGGTGTCAGGGGTGTGTCCTAATATGCAAATGAGTTCTGGCTGGGCTTTTTCTACAAAAAAGCACTGAGCAGAAGCTGGCAAATTCTGAGTTTTATGGAATGGGGCCTGCAGCCTCATAGCTTCAGTGATGGGGAGGGGAGATATAGGATTCTCCTGTGAGACTCCTGCCCTCTTTTTGAGCCCTAAGGTGTGGGGAATTGGCAGCAGTGTATGGCAGGCCCCAACTGTACAATACTGACTTCCCAGCATTCCACAGTAGCAATGTTTATTTAGTTAAAATCTATATCAGGCGTGACCAATGGTAGCTCCCCAGATGTTTTTGCCTACAACTCCCATCAGCCCCAACCATTGGCCATGCTGGCTGGGGCTGATGGAAGTTGTAGGCAAAAAACATCTGGAGAGCTACCGTTGGCCACCCCTGATCTATATAAATAAGTACAATGTTTTAAACATCAAATTGCAATTTGCATGGGATGATATCTAGATACAATGTATGCCAATAAAGGGGGTGAACTGAACTGAACTAGATACAAAACCATTAAGCTAGAGTAGGAGTGGCCAAATTTCCTTAGTGTAAGAGTCGCATAGAATGAATGGCAGGTGTTTGAGAGCCGCAAGACATGAACAAATATTACACACATGTCTTTCTTAAAACTCTTAATACTTTCTTTGCCCAGAAAGACAAAATTGCCAAGAATTGCCCAAAATTGTCCAGAAAGATAAAATTGACAACAGACTGTGCTAGAAGGAGACTTTAAAAGAAAAAAAAAACCCTCTGGAAATAATAGTCCCAAAAAGACTAGCATCGGGAAAGGTCAGGGAATTATTTTTTGACACCAAATTGGAGGAAGAAACATACATGTACTACATAAATAACTGGCCACTGTTTTCATCATTATGGCTGACACCAGATGGCTGGCTCGGAGCAGCATGAAGCCGCCCTAAAGAGAGCCAGCCGGAAATAGAGTGCCTGGGAGCTTCCCCATGGTGCTTGGAAGGGGGGCGGGCAGCAGGTGCGGGAGCATCTGGAATGCTCATGCACCCCGTCCATGGCTCCCCAGGTGCTCTCCGGGCACTTCCTGGTGTTCCAGATAGCCAGGGAGGCACCTTGAAGTTGCCTCAGTAAAAAGGTACCACTTTCAAAGTGGTGCCTTTTCAAGCTGGCTCTCGGCAAGCTGGGGGCAACGGGGGTGGAATGGGGACAGGAGGCAGATGTGTACGCCTGCCTCCTTTCCCCAAGCCAGCTTTAAACGCCCATCTGTTATCACCCTATGTATCTCTCTTTGCCTTGACACCAAGGTTAGTAAATACAGCTCCTACAAGAGCTAAGAAACAAGGGGAAACCCTGCACTGCCCTCTTTAATTCCATCCCTCCATCCAGTGGCTCCCTTGGCCCTTGAGCTCTTTCCCCACTCTAGGTCTCTGGGCAACTGCTGCAGTAGAGGAGGAAAACTGGCAAACCTTATTTTCCCCTCCTTCCTCACTTCACACAGGGCGGAAATATTTGCCTATGTAAGGGTCAGACCTAGGAGGCTGACTGAGGTCCCGATGCTAAGCCCACTTACTTGAGAGTAAGCCCACGTTAAGTTCCTCCTTGACCTCTGGGAGCCACACAATATGCGTGAAAGAGCTGTGTGTGGCCCCCAAACCACAGTTTGGCCAGCCCTGCAGTGTGTGATCTAAGGATGCCCATTGTTTGCATCACTGAACGGTGTGGCCCCATCATGCTGGCTTGTGGCACAGCTTGGACTGCTCAGCTTGACATCCAGTTTGCTGGGTGATGCAGTTGGTGATCTAGTAATGACCATTGTTAGCTTCACTGAACTGTGTAGCCCTACAGTGCTCACTTGTACCTATGATGAACATATGAAGCTGCCTTATACTGAATCAGACCCTCGGTCCACCAAAGTCAGTCTTGTCTACTCAGACTGGCAGCAGCTCTCCAGGGTCTCAAGCTGAGGCTTTTCACGCCTATTTGCCTGGGATTGAACCTGGGACCTTTTGTTTACCAAGTAGATGCTCTACCACAGAGCCACCATCCCTCCCATGTACTGTCCTACATTATACTACAGTTTGGACTGCTCAGCTTGACTTCCAGTTGCTGGATGATGCAGTGGGTGATCTAATAATGCCCATTATTTGCATCACTGAAATGTATGGCCCTTCCATGCTGGCTTGTGGCACAGTGAGGGCAGCTCAGTTTGACATCCAGTTCACTTCATGATGCAGTGGGACTAGTCCAATCCTCTGCTCAACGCAGGATCAGTCTACAGCAGAGGTGGCCTATTTTCTCCCTCCTTCCCCAATTCACACATGGTGAAAATATTCACCTACCTATGGGTCAGCACTCAGAGGCTGACTGGGGTCCTGAAGCTAAGCAAGCTTACTTGAGAGTGAGCCTGCATTAAGTTCCTTCTTGCCCTCTGGGAGCCACACAATACGTGTGAAAGAGCTGCATGTGGCTCCTGAGCCACAATTTGGCCAGCCCACAGTGTGTGATCTAACAATGCCCATTGTTTTCATCACTGAACTGTGAGGGCTGCTCAGCTTGATATCCAATTGAAAGACTAACAGGTTTGTAACATAAGTTTTGGCAGGAAAAAAAGATTATTTTAAAACTAAAGCCTGTTGGGTGCTGGACTGTATCTCTGTCTTATCTAGCATTGCCAGTCCCCAGGTGGGAAACACTAGAAATAAACCCCTGTGGTTTTATGTTGCAAATAAATGCTTAAGCAATTTCTTTCATAATGATGCAGTTATATTATTATCATCACAAACCAAAGTTCATTAAATATCCATAGAAAAATCTCTTGTAAGGTAGTACTTTGAAAATCAGAATGCTATTTCACATCACTCTTGTAAGGTAGTACTTTACAGTCCACTGTCTCTGTTCTCCTTTGCTTGAAAGCCGTAGACAGCACCATGCTTGTATATGAGTCCTCCTATGGGTAGCAGACCGAAGTCTAACAGGTGGGGGGGCTACACAGGACCTAGGTTCAGTTCTGTGTTTCGTTCACCTTCCACTGGCCGCTTTTCTTTTAGCTTTGGAACCCCTGCTAAAGGCAATTGCTCACACATTACAATACAATATTACTTTGCAGCTTGCACGAATGGTTCTCCAGTGGTTTATTCACAGTGTTTGCTAATCAGTACACTGCAGTTTCCAGTTTGCCCAATCCCCAGGTGGGGGCAGGGGATCCTCTGGTTTGAAGGCCCTTCCCCCACTTTAGGGTCATCAGAATGCAGGGAGAGGGGAGAGAAATGCCTGCTAGGAATTCTATTATTCCCTATGGAGACTTATTGCCATAGAAAATAATGGAGGATCTGCAGGTAGCTGGGGCTCTGAGGGGCTGTTTTTTGAGGTAGAAGCACCAGATTTTCAGCATAGCATCCAGTGCCCCTCCCCAAATTACCCTCAAAGTTTCAAAAAGATTGGACCATGGGGTTCACATCTATGAGCTCCAAAAGGAGGTGCCCCTATTCTTCATTATTTCTTATGAAAGGAAGGCATTTAATAGGTGTGCGGTCGCTTTAAATGTGAGGGCCAGAATTCCCTTTGGAGTTTGATTATGCCTGTCACACCCTTGCTCCTGGCTCCACCCCCAAGTCTCCTGGCTCCACCCCCAAAGTCCCCAGATATTTCTTGAACTGGACTTGGCAACCCTAGTCTTATCTCTTTTCCATAAAAGAAAGTCCCCCCCCCCATTCTCCTTCATGCAATCATAAGGACAAAATAAGCTCTGGCAGTTGTATTTAATTGTTTTGTAACTAGTTGATACTGCATTGTTCAAATTGCAATTTGATTTTTAAAACAATGTTTTATTTGCATAATTTTAACTAAACAACCATTCTCGTATAATTATGAGAACTCAGTATTGTATTTGTGCATTATATTACAGATTCCCTGTTGGGAATTTTTAGCCGAGTAATAAAGTTTAGATTTTATTTCTTTACTTACACTATCATTCTTGGTCTTCTTTTTGTTACCCCTTCTTTCTTTAGAACATGCCTACTTTTCTGCCAGATAACTGGGACCCAAACTAGTTTGCAAAAGAAATAGTACAAAAATGTAATTCTAAAAAAACAATAAGATTAAAACAATTGTAAGCGAGGCTGCTTTAAAATGCAAGGTGGCCACAAAGCTTAAAGCACTGCAAATGATGAAGGAGGGGACAAAATAAGTTCAGGTGCTACAGATTAGCTCTTCATAATTTATTAATACATTTATTACAATAAATTTGTAATAAAATTGAATGAATAAATTCATTCTAGATGTCTGAGCAATATTAACTACAGAAATAAGGTCAAACAAAATATGGTAGAGCTCAAGGGGCTGTAGAAAAAGCCCAACAGGAACTCATTTGCACATTAGGCCACACACCCTTACACCAAGCCAGCCAAAACTGGGTTTTTGTGCATTCCGGCCAAAATAGAGCAATCCTGGTAGTGCTAGATCAGGGATCTCCAACCTCTTTGAGAAGAAGAAGAAGATGACGATTCTATTAGATTTATATCCTGCCCTCCACTACAAATCTCAGAGCGGCTCACAATCTCCTTTCCCTTCCTCCCCCACAACAGACACCCTGTGAGGTGGGTGGAGCTGAGAGAGCTCTCACAGCAGCTGCCCTTTCAAGGACAACCTCTGCCAGAGCTATGGCTAACCCAAGGCCATTCCAGCAGGTGCAAGTGGAGGAGTGGGGAATCAAACCCGGTTCTCCCTGACAAGAGTCCGCTACACCAAACTGGCTCTGCAGGCACCTCTTGTGTTCTGACACAGCATAATGGGCGCAGCTGCAAAATGGTTGTCATAAAATTACTGCTGCAGGAGGTGGAGCCAGCCACAAAACGGCTGCTGCAGCTTACCTTCAGCCCCACAGTGCATATCCTTGTGTTGTGGAGGTAGTAGCTGTTGAATCAGCATTTAAAAAAAAATCTGCACTGTCAAGATCACTAATAACGACTTAAGACTGGGGGATCATGGCCTAAGCAATAGGCCTGTTAAAATCATAATGGATCCACTGCTGCTAATGTTCTGCCTTAGTTGCTCCCCTTCCCCCCTTTTCTTATTTTGATTTGTAACCTGTAGAGGAACTAGCCAGCGCCTTCTCAGGGCCTGAGGAGGGAGGAGGCCTTGCATAACAATTCAAGAGCATTTGCTAGCTATCGTCTGAGAAAGTATCTAGTAGTTGTATGTGAATGTTTCCTCCTGTAAACTCCCCCCCCCACGTAGGAATGTTTTTGAAGTGTACCTTAAAACCCATGTATCAATGTATTGGTTTCATTCTTAGCAAGCTAGAGGCTTGCGCCAGAGTACTGGTTATCAATAAATGAAGACTAAGTATCAACTTTGACTCATTCTTGAATCCGTCGACTTGACATGCACAGCCAATCAGAAGCCTTGTTGGAGAAAAACCTTCACTTGGCCCTGCTAGAGCTACCCGATCTATGTTGGCAAATACTTGGAGACTTTGGGGGTGGATGCAGGAGAGGGTGGGCTTTAGGGAGGGGAGGGGCCTCAATGGACTACAGTGCCATAGAGTCCACCCATCAAAGCAGGCATTTTCTCCAGGGGAACTTATCTCTGCTGGCTGGAGATCAGTTAGAAAAGCAGAAGATTTCCAGACCCAGCCTGGAGGCTGGCAACCCTTGGTCCCACCCACTTTCTGTTAGGCACAAGAAAGGGGGTCAGCAAGTGCCACATTGGAGATCCCTGTGCTAGATGGTCACAAAATCCAGGCGGCCTATTTTTTGAAAGAAATACAACTACTTTACGGTCTACAAGTGATACCTGACAACATCACCCATCGGAGAAGAAAAGTTGGCAACTGGATTTTGTGGATATTCAAAGGGTGGAGTGATGACTGCAGGATACACTAATTGCAAGTGCATGGGAGTGTAACTTTAAGAAGTTTGATAAGAGGTTATGTTTAAGAACATAAGAGAAGCCATGCTGGATCAGGCCAATGGCCCATCCAGTCCAACACTTTGTCACACAGTGGCCAAAAACAACCCAAGTGCCATCAGGAGGTTCATAGGTGGGGCTAGAAGCCCTTCCGCTTGCCCCCCCCCCAAAGCAGCAAGAATACAGAGCATCACTGCCTCAGACAGTTCCATCAATATGCTGTGGTTAATAGCCACTGATGGACCTCTGCTCCATATTTTATCCAGTCCCCTCTTGAAGCTGGCTATGCTTGTAGCTGTCACCATATTTCATATACAATGATATGAATGATGTATGTAATATATGATAAGCATAATATGCTCTTTTGATGTGTTCTCTGAATATACCTGTGGCATACCTGTGGAACCATCTCTCTCCATATGAGCCCCAGAGGTCAACATCTCCTGACCATTCCTGGCCCAAGTGACATCCAGCTTGCCTCAACTATGGCCAGGACTTTTTCGGCCCTGGCCCTGACCTGGTGGAATCAGCTCCCTGTGAAGGTTCGGGCCCTACCGCATTTGTTACCATTCTGGAGGGCCTGTAAGACAGAGCTGTTCCACCAGGCCTATGGCTGAGGCAGATGGACATCCTTATCCTATTATACCATCTAAATTGGGGCGATACAGTTGACATGTTTGGACACCTAGGCTGGGACAAGTAGGCCTTAATTGAAGTGTCCCTACCATCCATGCTGCCTTAAAACTAATTTTGAGCTGTGGCTTAACTGTTTTACTTTTAATCTGTTTTAACTGTTTGATTGTTTTACTATTTATTTGTTAAATTGCCTATTGTTAGCTTTAATTGTTTTACCATGTTGGAATCCGCCCTGAGCCCACCATGGGAAAGGGCAGACTATAAACAAACAAACAAACAAACAAATAATAGAATTTTGTTTGCAAAGGATTTAAATGGTCTTTAAGACTTTTTCACCAGCAAGCAGGGACAGGGATCCCCCGGTTTGGAGGCCTTCTCCCCACTTCAGGGTCATTAGAAAGTGGGGGGGGGGATGTCTGCTAGGCACTCCATTACTCCCCATGGAGATAGATTCCCTTAGGTTATAATGGAGAATTGATCTGTGGGTTTCTGGGGGAGCTCTTTTTCGAGGTAGAGGCACCAAATTTGCAGCATGGAATTTGATGCCTCTCCTCAAAATACCCTCCCAGTATAAAAAAGATTGGACCAGGGGGTCAAATTCTATGAGCCCCAAAAGAAGGTTCACCTATCCTTCATTATTTCCAGTGCAGGGAAGGCATTGAAAAGGTGTGTGGTCCCTTTAAATGTAATGGCCAGAACTCCCTTTAGAGATCCAGAATGCTTGTCACAACCTTGCTTCTGGCTCCACCTCCAAAGCCACCTGGCTCCACCCCCAAAGTCCCCAGATATTTCTTAAATTGGACCTGGCAACCTGGTCCCATTCAAATTGGATGTGGCACGGGGGCACAAGCAGATATGTGCACACAAACATTCAAAATGCAACACCCCCCCCCCCAAAAAAAAACACCCTGAAAATGGTATTCTTGTTAGATATTTTGTTTGGAAAGTCAATTTTTATATCCCAAACAATTCAATGGATCATTGGATCCAAATGAGATTGGGAGCTCTTCAGTATAAAACAAAACATAAGTTTATTTCTGTAGGGATGGGGAACTGAGATGAAAATAAGAAAACACTATCAGCTACATCTTATCACTAAGACAGTCACAATGCTAATGAAGATTCTTCTCCTTCTCCATGACCTCCTCTAGCTAGACAAAGGAAGTCACCTGACTAGCTGACCAATAGAGTAAACAAACAAACAGTCCTTTCCCAGGCTTTCTCTTCATTGGCAGACAACCAAGTTCCTCTTCCTAGGTCAGGCAGACAATAGAGAGCAGGTAAACGTCTTAACCCTATAATGACTGGAACTTAGATCATTGCAAAGACATGCTGGACAGGCACAGAATTCCAATCATTCTGCAGAATACAGGGACTAGAGGACTGTTCTGGACCTGGAAACAATGGCAAGGTATCAGCTGCTTGAATGCAGAATCTCCGGTCTATTAAAACCGCATCGTGCTGAAGAGGTTTTATTTGAACAGCTAATACAAATCTTGTTCGTTCTCTGTGGTTACACAGATTGCTGGAGGCTGGAAGGGGCTGGCAGGGATTGGAGTGCCCTATTAGTGCTCTGAACTGTTCTATCGGCCCACTCAGGCTTATGAATGCTCTTACATGTTAAATGGACTCAGATTTCTGGCTGCGGAGTTCTCAAGAAGAAGGATTAGCCTCAGCGCTTGAAGCAAAAGATACATTCCTCCCAAAGGTGAAGTCCAGATTGTCGAAACTATGAACCGTTAAATTAGCATTCAGTTAAGAAGTCAACATGAAATTCAAAGCCACATGATTATGGCCATTAGCAGGGGTCATTTTGTAGAAAAAGAGGTGCCAGAGCTCATTAGCACAACTCATTTGCATATGCCACACACTCCTGACATCACTGGAAGGTGTACTAAACTATATCAGCTCAGCATCTATCTTAAAATGCTTCTTGAATTATCAAAGGTAAAGGTAGTCCCAAGCGCAAGCACCAGTCATTTCTGACTCTGGGGTGACATCGCATCATGACGTTTTCACAGCAGACTTTTTTAAGGGGGGGGGGTTGCCATTGCTTTCTCCAGTCAACTACATTTCCCCCTCCCCTCCCCAGAAAGCTATGTACTCATTTTACTGACCTTGGAAGGGTGGAAGGCTGAGTCAACCTTGAGCCAGCTACCTCAACCCAGCTTCCTCTGGGATCAAACTCGGGTCGTGAGCAGAGAGCTTTGACTGCAGTACTGCAGCTTTACCACTCTGCACAGCAGGGGTCATTTTGTAGAAAAAGAAGTGACAGAGTTCATTAGCACAACTCATTTGCATATGCCGCACACCCTTGACGTCACCGGAAGGTGTACTAAACTATATCAGCTCAGCATCTATCTTAAAATGCTTCTTGAATTATCACTGTCATATTAAACCTTACTCCCATCATACTTTTAAAAAATACTTTCTCCTATGTGGCCACAGTGGCATGAGGAAGATTTCCACCTGTCTGCTTTATATGTTTTGGTTATTTTCCCATTTTTTTTTGTAGAGAAAAATATTAGAGTTTGTCAAATCTTAAGAGTTCAGCAAAATTCTCACAAGCGGTTTGAATAATGGAGCCAGAAGCAAGTATTTGGGGGTGGGGTAAGAAAGAAAGAAGCAGCCCCGTGGCGCAGAATGGTAAAGCTGCAGTACTGCAGTCTGAGCTCTCTGCTCATGACCTGAGTTCGATCCTGGCAGAAGCTGGGTTCAGGTAGCAGACTCCAGGTTGACTCAGCCTTTCATTCTTCCAAGGTTGGTAAAATGAGTACCCAGCTTGCTGGGGGGGGGGGGAGTGGAGATGACTGGGGAAGGCAATGGCAAACCACCTCGTGAAAAAGTCTGCCATGATCGTGATACGATGTCACCCCAGAGTAAAAAATGACTGGTGCTTGTTCAAGGGACTGCCTTTGTCTTTTTAAGAAAAAAATTGCAACATAAAATTTAAAGATTCTGGAACTCTGCTCCTGTGAGCTCTTTCCCAAAACGAGGCCTGGCCATTAGCTTTGATGACCTTAAAGAAGCCACAAAAGGCCTTGTTTCCCCTAAGGTGGTCGCTGGCCATTTCTGACACGGAATTGAGATGAAGCTTTGTCGTTCCCATCCAGATTCCGCGGCTCCTTCTTCTGCCCACCTCATTCCAGCTGCTGACACAAATCGGAATGCCTTGCTGGCTCCTGAAGGCTTAGGATCTGGCCCAGGGATATATGCAATTAGAAGATAATTACCTCCTCTCACTCAGGTGGCACATTGAAAGGATGCTGGCTCTGTTGATTCAGCTGTGACTCAGCAGGCTGTTTTGCCTTCCTACAACTCTTCTCTATTTGAATCCAAAGATTAAAAATTATAACTTCTCGACTGGCGGGATAATTGCCAGCTGTCAGAGACGGCACTCTTGTCACACGTGGGTCACTGCTTAAAGATGACATTGGGTGTGCTCCTGGTGGGTCACGAAACAACCGCCCTCCAATATCCACGGAAATTATTTCTTTTCAGCCTGCCAGAAGGTGCCTGTAATCAGATTCCCTACCCCTTTTTTCTTCATCTAGAAATAATTGGCAGGTAGGACCAGATTGTGGGGACTGTCATTGTGACTCACATGAGTGATACTGGCTGGAACAGTAAAAGGGATTTTGCGGTTCGGGGATGAGGATTTATAGATGGCTGATTTCTTGCACACCTAGGGACATGAAAGTCATAGTTTGAAGAGGAGACCTTAATTTTGGCTTTGTTGTATTTCTTCACACAGTACAGAATTGACAACGAGTAGCTCTAGGAATCAGTGGAAACTCTATTGTATTACCATAGAGATTCCAGGTTTTACCATAGAGTTTCCACAGATTCCTAGAACTAGTACAACCCAGAAGTGATGCGGCAACACTGGAAACGGTGCTGAGTTTAGTTTGCTTGTTTTTATTTTTTCTTCCACCTGGAGAAAAATATTTGTCTCTCTCTTGGAGCAGCGATAGGCAATAAGGCTTGCTGGTGGGAGACCTCCCACCATAGCAGGAGACCTGGATGGCCTGAGGCTGTGGCAGAGAGGACAAGGCTGAGGAGGAGGAGGAGAGTAGATTTATACCCCATCCTTCACTTGGAGTCTCAGAGTGGCTTACATTTTCTTTCCCTTCCTCTCCCCACAACAGATACCCTGTGAGATAGGTGAGGCCTGAGAGAGCTCTTTCAAGAAATGCTCTTAAGAGAACAGCTCTTTTGAGAACTGTGACTGACCCAAGGTCACTTAGCAGGTCCATGTGGAGAAGTGGGGAATCAAACCTAGTTCTCCCAGATTAGATTCTGATCTCCTAACCACTACACCAACCTGGCACCAAACTGAGGAGGATTGTAGCTGACAAATAATGACTTCCTTAATCTTAGATCTCTCATACTTGTTCTTCATGCCTATTTTGCAATCTCCATGTTAACGACAAAAGCATAGCCAAAAGCAAAATAGGGGGTTTTTTTACATTTCTTTTGCCATTTCTTTGCATACCTACCAGTGTAATTTTAAGCTGGGCTCAGATAGCTGTCTCAAGATTGACTCATCCTTCCGAGATGAGTAAAATGAGTACCCAGTGTAGATGACTGGGGAAGGCAATGGCAAACCACCACATAACAAAAAGTCTGTCAAGAAAACATCAGGATGTGATGTGACCCCATGAGTCAGTAACAACTTAGTGCTTGCACCTTTACCTTTTTACTGCAGCTTAAATTCTGTAAAGTCAGTGGGCTCAGGGTAACTGTGCATGTAACACTGCATGTCTCTGTTTGTTGAGAAATGCATCTACATGCATAAAGTTCACAGGAATCGAGGCACCCGTGCACAAGGACTTGACTTTGTTCAAATATTTAGGTTTTTAAAAATGTTTAGATAGACACAGGTGCATTGGCCACAGAAATATTCATCAACACAGATTCCAATGCAGAACAGCTGTGGAATACCGTGTGTGGCACTCGGCCAACTGCGAGACACATGGATAAGCATGGATTTTAGATAGCAGCACTAGAACCATATATTTAATTTAACTTGAAACGATTACTCTAAGCCTAATTCACTGACTCCTCTCCCGAATCAGTGTGGTCTAGTACACCCTTGCGCTCATGCAAAAAGAAAAGGCTGCGGGGTGGGGGAAGGATTCAATAGGTGCATTGAAGTGTGAACGCTTTGAACATCCATCTCTTTTATTCTGATTTGCCCTTCACACTGAACGCAGTGACAAAGGTGGAGATCAAACAGCCCGAGCGATAACACACTGTGAAGTCTCCCTCTCCTAGAAGTACTTTCACACCCAATAAATGGAAAGATGAGTGGGTGTCCACTATGAAGGAGAGGTCTATGCAATGTTGGCTGCATTCCTCAAAAGTTCTGACAACCAGAGCAAAGTTGTGTCAGGGCTTTTGTTTGTAGCAGGAACTCCTTTGCATATTAGGCCACACCTTCCTGATGTAGCTAATCCTCCAGAAGCTTATGGGGTTCTTAGTACAGGGCCTTCTGTAAGCTCTTGGAGGATTGGCTACCTCAGGGGTGTGTGGCCTAATATGCAAAAGAGTTCCTGCTATAAGAAAAGCCCTGTGATTCAAAAGCAGAAGCCTAAGACCAATTTCGCACTATGCTTGTTCTGGGGTGGAGAGCCCTTTTGCTACCGGGGCTTCGCTTTGTTTTCGCACAAGTTGCCCCGGAACTGCCAGTTAGTGCGCTGCTTTTTCACAGCAAGTGGGATACGCTGACAAGTGGCTTCCACTTGCTGTGGGATAGCAGCATGCCAACTCACAGCTCCAGGGCAACTTGTGCGAAAACGGAGACCCAGAACAAGGATAGTGTGAAATCGGTTAGTCCAGTGCCTGAAAAGCAGCACTGGCATTAAGAATAAACTAACATTACAATATGAATGAGAAAAATACTTAAAAATGTTTTCTTTGTGCCTTCACCTTTGTGTATGTTTGTGTGTCTGTACACAACACTTTCATCTAATATCTTCAGTGTCCTTTCTGTGATAATAAGAAAGTATTTTTTATTATATTGGCCTGTTTAGGCTAACATAGTTTTTTTTTC
The DNA here is from genome assembly GCF_032191835.1 of Heteronotia binoei. NCBI lineage: Eukaryota > Metazoa > Chordata > Lepidosauria > Squamata > Gekkonidae > Heteronotia > Heteronotia binoei. Next base: position 4,952,186 of record NC_083225.1, on the reverse strand, counting down.
CAATTATAGTTTTTATTAACAATATAGATATGACATCCGTTGGAAGGTTTTCGAGTTTGGAGGCAATGGAGTTCCTGACTATGAAGCCAACGCCAGAAAGGCGGCTCTCAGCCTTTGACTTACCCGACCAGTAGAGGGTATAGCCAGCACCGTGTTCTTGAAGACTACCTTCCTCAGGGAAACGGACCTCACTGAGAGCTGCTATGTCGATATTCAACCTGAGAAGTTCGTGGGCAACTAGAGCAGAGCGTCGTTCAGGGCGACCACTGCCTACTGTGTCAAGCATGGTTCTGATGTTCCAACACGCAAGCTTTAGTCTTTGCACACTTTGTGAGGCAGGTGCATGCCTTTTCTTTGTTGTTATTTTTCGACCGCAAGTAAGGATGCCCGTTGACCGCGGCTAGCCAACTGGGGTGGGGGAGACGAGCTTTGTTTAGGCCACCTTTTCTAGGCCCCTCTCCGTGTGGAGCAAGCAGTGCTGTCCCTAGATAAGGCTGCTTGGTCGTTCAGGGTGCTGCCGAAAGATGCTTTCGTCTCCGGGTTAGCATCAGGCGACCAATATCCTGAACCGCCTACATGCAGGATCGGGACTGCGGCTTCCAGTGGCACCTTCCACCTGCCGTTTCGCCCCTTGCCTATCGCTGCAGGACTTGATGCGTTGTGGGTTGTGTGTGTGGATATGCCCTTCAGGCATGCGCAGAGGAATTTTTTAGGTGAAGCGCAGTGTGCGCGGTACTGGCTCCACCCTTTCACCTGGGGGTCATCTGCCATGGCCCAGTAAGCCGGGACGCCGGCAGTGAGTCCTCCAGGTGGTAGGTGTTACATTAACGAGCTCAATCTGCCCGGGTTTGATGTTAGAGTTTTCCTTCTCTTAGGCTGACGAGGTTGGTGGGCCCAGCCTGCCCATCCGGTTATACCGCCGGACACTTCGGTCGCACCATGACGTAGCAAACTCTGTGAAAACGGGGGGGACCAGCGAGAAGGTGTTGCTACGGATGCAGTAATGCAGGAGAGGCCATTGCAGTGACCATCTGCCAGGCATAGCCAGACAGTGACCACGCGGCGTTCACTACACCGGGAGAGGAGAGGCTATGTATTGCGCATGCACTTTCCCTGGGGGGGTAGGATTCCCAGAGGGAGCCCACCCCCCCCCCTCAGGTCACTCAGATCGCATCATGTCCATGCGCCTCCCACTTCAAAACAAGCAGCATGCAACACTCTTCAGTGTGTATGCCCCAACCCTTCAAGCAGATCCTGCAGAAAAGAACAAGTTCTATGCTGATCTACGCAACCTCGTACGGAAGACCCCTACAGAGGACAAGGTGATCATCCTTGGCGACTTCAATGCCAGAGTAGGTAAAGACTCGGAAGCCTGGAAAGGAGTACTTGGCAAACACGGCATTGGCAACTGCAATGACAACGGGCGCCTCCTGCTAGAATTCTGCATGGAGCACCAGCTCACCATCACCAACACTATCTTCCAGCAGAAGAACAGTCTGAAGACAACCTGGATGCACCCACAGTCCAAGCATTGGCACCTTATCGACTACATTCTGGTGCGCCAGAGAGACCTTCGAGATGTCTTACACACCCGAGTAATGCCCAGCGCAGAATGTCATACAGATCATCGTCTTGTACGCTGCAATCTCCGTCTTCACTTTAAACCCACACCCAGGAGAGGAGGTATCCCTCGGAGGAAGTTTCAGGTTGGCAGCCTCCAGTCAGCCGAAGTTAAAGCTGCCTTCCAGGCAAAACTCCAGTCAAGAATTGAGGACCTCAGTTGCCCCACAGACCCTTCTCCAGAAGCACTCTGGGAACACCTAAAAACTACCGTCCTGCAGATCTCTGAAGAAGTCCTCGGGTTCTCCACAAGGAAGAACAAGGACTGGTTTGATGAGAACAATCAAGAGATCCAAGAATTACTGGCAAAAAAGAGATCTGCCTACCAAGCACATCTTGCTCAGCCCTCCTGTCCTGGGAAAAAAGCAACCTTTCGCGCTGCATGTAGCAACCTCCAGCGCAAGCTTCGAGACATTCAGAACGAGTGGTGGACCAAGCTTGCAGAGAGAACCCAGCTGTGTGCAGACACTGGTGATTTAAGAGGGTTCTACGAAGCCCTGAAGGCAGTATATGGTCCATCATATCAGGCTCAGAGTCCCTTGCATAGTGCAGACGGCCAAGTGCTCCTCACAGACAAGGCATCCATATTGAACCGGTGGTCGGAGTATTTTCAGGTTCTCTTCAGTGCCAACCGCGTAGTTCAAGATTCAGCAATCCACCTCACCCCACTTCAACCGGTGAAAACAGAGTTGGATGAGATCCCCACCCTAGAAGAGACTGTTAAAGCCATCAAGCAACTGAAAAGTGGCAAGGCAGCAGGAGTTGATGGAATTCCACCAGAGATCTGGAAGCATGGGGGCACAGTACTACATAGCTCACTTCACAAAGTACTTGTCACCTGCTGGGAACAAGGCAAATTACCACAGGACTTTCGCGATGCAATCATCATCACCCTATACAAGAACAAAGGGGAAAAGTCAGACTGCTCCAACTACCGGGGGATAACCCTGCTCTCCATCGCAGGCAAAATCCTTGCCAGAATACTCCTGAACAGACTGGTGCCCACCATTGCAGAAGAACTCCTCCCAGAGAGCCAGTGCGGCTTCAGAGCTAACAGGAGCACCACCGACATGGTATTTGTTCTCAGGCAGCTCCAAGAGAAATGCAGGGAACAGAACAAGGGTCTGTATGTGACTTTTGTCGACCTTACCAAAGCTTTCGATACCGTTAGCAGGAAAGGCCTGTGGCAAATCTTGGAACGTTTAGGATGTCCCCCAAGGTTCCTCAGCATGATCATCCAGCTACACGAAGACCAGCGAGGCCAAGTCAGACACTGCAATGACCTCTCAGAGCCCTTCCCAATAGGCACAGGTGTAAAGCAAGGCTGCGTTCTCGCGCCAACTCTCTTTACGATCTTCTTTAGCATGATGCTTCAAAGAGCCGCAGTAGATCTAGATGAGGACGATGGTGTCTACATCCGCTATCGCACCGATGGCAGCCTGTTCAACCTGAGGCGACTAAAGGCACACTCCAAGACAATGGAAAAACTCATCCGAGAGCTACTGTTTGCTGATGATGCTGCACTCGTCTCCCACTCGGTATCAGCTCTGCAGCATATGACGTCCTGCTTTGCAGAGGCTGCCAAGCTATTCGGCCTAGAAGTTAGTCTGAAGAAGACAGAAGTTCTCCACCAGCCTGCACCCCAGGAAGATTATCACCCTCCCTGCATCACTGTGGGTGAATCAGTTCTGAAGACAGTCCAGCAGTTCAGCTACCTGGGGTGCATCATCTCCTCAGATGCCAAGATCGACAAGGAGATTGACAACAGGCTGGCAAAGGCAAACCGTGCATTTGGCCGACTGCACAAAAGAGTGTGGAGCAACAAGCATCTGAAAAAAGGCACAAAGATCACTGTTTACAAAGCGGTTGTGATGACAACCCTCATCTATGGCTCCGAATCGTGGGTTTTATACCGTCATCACCTGCGACTCCTTGAGCGCTTTCATCAGCGCTGCCTTCGCACCATCCTCAACATCCACTGGAGTGACTTTGTGACCAACACTGAAGTCCTCAAGCGGGCAGAGGTTACCAGCATCGAGGCACTGCTGTTGAAGATGCAGCTGCGCTGGGCAGGGCATATTTCTAGGATGGAAAACCACCGCCTTCCCAAGATTGCCCTGTATGGCGAACTCTCCACCGGCCATCGAAATAGAGGGGCACCAAAGAAGAGGTACAAGGACTCCTTGAAGAAATCCCTTAGCACCTGTCACATCAACCATCACCAGTGGTCTGACCTAGCCTCAGATCACAAAGCATGGAGGCACACCATCCACCAGGCTGTCTCTTCCTTTGAGAACGCACGCATAGCTGGTCTTGAGGACAAAAGGAGATTGAGGAAGAATCGCACTGCTACAGGACCAACCCTAAATCAGACTTTTCCCTGCAGCCGCTGTGGCCGGACCTGCCTGTCCCACATTGGTCTTGTCAGCCACCAGCGAGCCTGCAGCAAACGTGGACTATTGCACCCTTCTTAAATCTTCGTTCGCGAAGCCAAGCCGAGAGAGAGAGATATGACAATAAACACAAACAACAACAAAAAAGATGAACAACACAAAATAATAAAACAAAACAATATACTGGAGAATGAAGGTTGAAATTAGTTAGTCCCAATACATATGATGTTAATCTATGTTATTCTATGCTGATAATACAATATTTTTATTTTTAGTCTATTAATATTTTTCCAATTTCTAACTTCTTATGAACTTTTTCCTTATTATCTCCATCTTTTTCTTTTTTATATATTTTCCCCCTTTATTGTCACTTATCTCTATGTTAAAACAATTTTATTTGGTAACATATAGTAACAAATTATATTTCTTGCATCATTAATAACTTCTTTTATCTATCCCATATGTTACTTTCTACCCACCCCTCCACCCGTTATTTGACCCCTGCCGGTGTTATTTACTTAAAGTACTGTTTAAAGGTACCCTTAACTAATAAAAACAAAAATTAATATTCTTTTTTCTAAGACTTAATCATTATCAAAAATTGTCCAATGTCCTTTTATTTTCCACTCTTTTTCTACATATTTTCTGAACTTTTTTCACTCCATCTTAAAAACTTCTAAATCATAGTCTCTTAAAATTCTTGTTAATTTGTCCATTTCTCTCCATGTCATAACTTTTACAATCCAATCCCATTTCTCTGGTATTTTTTCTTGCTTCCACAACTGCACATATAATGTCCTAGCAGCTGAAAGCAAGTACCAAATTATAGTTCTATCTTCTTTTGGAAATTTTTCCATTTGTAATCCCAACGGAAAAGTCTCTGCAACTTTCTTAAATTCATATCCCAAGATCCTAGAAATTTCTTGTTGAATCTCATCTGCCAATACTTTTTTGCTCTTTCACAAGTCCACCACATATGGTAGAAAGAACCTTTATGTTTTTTACATTTCCAACTTCTCTGGCATCTTATTATTCATCTTTACGAATTTCTTAGGAGTCATATACCATCTATACATCATTTTAAAACAGTTCTCTTTAATACTATGACACGTCGAAAGCTTCATAGAATTCTTCCACAAATATTCCCAAATTTCCATCTGTATTTCTTTATTTACATTAATTGCCCACTTAATCATTTGAGATTTCACTACTTCACCTTCTGTAGACCATTTTAAAAGTAATTGATATAATTTTGAAATTAATTTTTCGTTGTCTCCAAGCAGAATTTTTTCCATTTCTGTTTGCTCTTTTCTTATTCCTTCAGTTTTAATGTCATTCTCCACCTAGTTCTTTATTTGTCGCATTTGAAACCAGCTCTTCAGCAGTTTTCAATTCTATTTTGCCACTTGGTATTTTTAATAGTTCATTATATGACAACCACTTTTCTTCACCCGTCTCAGCTGTTATTTTTATCACTTCGGCTGGCACTATCCATAACGGTTTTCTCTCATCTCCATATTTCTTATATTTCATCCATGTATTTAGCAAGCTGTTTCTTATATAATAGTGAGAGAAAAAGCCGTCTATCTTCCCCCCCCCCATAATACATATAAGCGTGCCAGCCAAATTTATTTCCATGACCTTCCAACGCTAAGAGTTTTTTGTTTAACAACATTATCCATTCTTTTATCCATACTAAGCAAACTGCTTCATGATATAATTTTAAGTCTGGTAATTGAAATCCGCCTCTCTCTTTTACATCTGTTAAAATTTTCATTTTAATTCTTGGTTTCTTCCCCGCCCACACAAACTCTGAAATTTTTCTTTGCCATCTATTAAATTGTTTACTGTCTTTCACATTTGGAATAGTTTGAAACAAATACATTATTCTTGGTAGAATATTCATTTTAATTGCGGCTATTCTACCCAACAGTGACAAATTAAGTTTATTCCACTTTAACATATCTTCTTCCTTTTTACACCATAGCTTCTCATAATTATTTTTAAACAAATCAATATTCTTCATTGTTATCTCCACACCCAAATATTTTACCTTGGAGGTAACTTCACAGCCCGTTAGTCTCTGCAATTCTTGTTGCTTATTTATTTGCATATTTTTACATAGAAGTTTTGATTTTTCTTTATTAATACAAAGTCCCACCAACTTCCCATATTCCTGGATTCTGGCTAACAACAAAGGTGTGACTTGTATGGGGTTTTCATTTATAAACATTATATCATCTGCAAATGCTCTGTAAGTAAATCCTTTTACTTTTAATCCTTCCATTTCTTTATATTCTTGAATGTGCATGAGTAATATTTCAAGAGTCATTATAAACAACAGTGGAGAATGTGGACAACTTTGTCTTGTCCCTTTGCTAATTATCATATCTTCTGTAAGATCTGCGTTTATGCATAGCCTTGCACGTTGTTCAGTATATATTGCTTTTATCATTCTTATAAAGCTTTCTCCCAGCTCCATTTTCTTCATTACTGCAAACATAAAATCCCAATTTAAATTGTCAAATGCTTTCTCTGCGTCCGCAAAGAATAATGCTACTTCCTTTTCTGGATGTCTTTCATAATATTCTACAATATTTACAACAGTTCTGATATTGTCTCTTATTTGCCTTTTGGGAAGAAACCCCGATTGATCTTCCTTTATAAAATTTATCAAATATTGTTTAAACCATTCTGCCAAGATTCTTGTATATATTTTATAGTCATTATTTAATAATGAAATTGGTCTATAATTTTTTACGTTCGTAACATCTCTATCTTCCTTTGGAATCAACGAAATAACAGCTTCCTTCCACGTATTTGGTATTTTCCCTTTTGTTCTTATCATATTCATCAATTTCGAGATGTTTCGAGAAGTTTCGAGATTAACTCATCTTTGAGGGTTTTAAAAAATTTAGCTGTATATCCATCTGGCTTAGGTGCTTTTCCATTTTCCATTGCATTAATTGCTGCTTCAATTTCTATTTTTTCAATTGGATCATTCAAAACTTTTCGCATATTTTCTGCTAAGGGTGCTATTTTTATCTTTTGTAAGTACTCATCCATCTTTTCTTTCCTTATTTTAACACCTTTAAATAACTTGGCATAATACTTAAAGAATTCTTTATTCCGTAGTAAATCCTCATTCAATTTCCATCTTCTCAACTTCTTAGACAATTTTGTAATTCACATTATTGGGTTATGGTCAGCCCCAATTTTAGGTAAAATCTCTATTTTCTTTGTTATAAGGCCTAAGTCTTTAGTGCCTCACAACATATCAATTCTGGAAAAAGTTTGTCTTGCTGAAAAAAAAAGGTATAGTCCCGCACTTCAGGTTTAAATTTTTATATGCTTTTCTGTCATTTATCACTTGCCTTGGCAATTCTTTCATGATTCTTACTTTGCTGCCTCCCACTATCAATGTATTTTCAAAATTTTTATTCAAGATTTTTCCCACCGTTTCTTTTGTCATATATCTTATAACCACATCTCTTGGTAGATTATTTTTCTTAGCATATAGTGAGTTCACTCTATACATATAGTCATACATGCTTCTAGTTTCTTCAGGATCTTCCTCCAAAAAATCTGCAATTATTCTTATTATATATCCTTTCAAATCAGTCTCTTCATCCTTAGGTACTCCTCTCAGACGTATCTGGGTTCCATCAATTTGCAGTCATGAATTGCCACCTTTTCTTGCATTTTCAACAAGGTGGAATCATGTACTTTCACTCTCTCTTCCGCCTCTTGCATTTTCTTTGATGTTACCACAGTCTCATCTCTGAGATCTTCTATATCTTTCCTTAGCTCTTCAATGTTTTTTCTAATTTCTTTTTTAGAGGCAGTTATCATGTCTCTCACCCCTTTCATCATCCTGGCTTCCATTGCTTCTAATACTCTTCCATTGAGGCAGTCCTTGCATGGGTTAACTTATGCTCTGACATTTAAGAAAATACCAAAAATTTTGACCTCTTCAAAATAAATTTAAACTATCAGGTTTGATAGAGTAAGGCTTGCCCTTTACAATAAGCCTAATTTCGCCATCCTCAGAGCCTCCTGGGCTCAGATATTTTAAAGTTTGTATTTCATCCAAAATTGTGGTCGCAACTTTCTGCTTCCCTTAAAAAAAATTTCCTTCAAAAGGCTTCTAAATTAATTATCAGCGATAATGTCCAATAGTATTTACCTTGTCACCTCTGTCAGCTTCACCAATTTTTTCAGTATAAACAATTTTTATTAGTAACATATGGTAGTAGAACTATATCTACAACTTATAAAAAGCCTAAAGTGAAAAAAAAAACATCATTCTACCCCACATCTTACTTTTCTCCCACCCCTCTCCCCAATAATTGACCCCCGCCAGTGTTATTTTTTTTTAAAAAAAAAACAGAAATTAAAGGTACCTTTAACTATCAAGAAAAAACAAAAATTGATTAAGAAAAAGATCCCCCCTTCGAAAGTTATATTCTTGTCTTAAAGGTCTTAATCTTCAAAAATTGTCCAATGTCCTTTTATTTTCCACTCTTTTTCTACATATCTTCTGAATTTCTTCCACTCCCGATTAAAAAGTTCTAAATCGCAGTCTCTTAGTTTTCTTGTTAGCTTGTCCATTTCACTCCATGACATAACTTTTATAGTCCAGTCCCATTTTTCTGGTATTTTTTCTTGCTTCCACAACTGCGCATACAATGTCCTAGCAGCTGAGAGCAAGTACCATATTAAAGTTCTATCTTCTTTTGGAAATTTTTCCATTTGTAATCCCAGCAGAAAAGTCTCTGCTTCTTTGTTAAATTCATATCCTAGGATCTTAGATATCTCTTGTTGAATCATCTGCCAAAACATTTTAGCTCTTTCACAAGTCCACCACATATGGTAGAAAGAACCTTCATGCTTTTTACATTTCCAACACCTATCTGGCATCTTATTGTTCATCTTTGCTAATTTTTTTGGAGTCATATACCATCTATACATCATCTTAAAACAGTTCTCTTTAATACTATGACATGTTGCGAGTTTCATAGAGTTTTTCCACAGATATTCCCAAGATTCCATCTTTATTTCTTTATTTACATTAATTGCCCATTTTATCATTTGAGATTTCACTACTTCATCTTCTGTAGTCCATTGTAAAAGTAATTTGTACACTTTTGAAATTAATTTCTCATTATCTCCAAGCAGAACTCTTTCCATTTCTGTTTGCTCTTTCCTTATTCCTTCACATTTGATATCATTCTCCATCAAGCTTTTTATTTGTTGCATTTGAAACCAGTCATATTTATAATTCAATTCTTCTGCAGTTTTCATTTCTATTTTCCCACTTTGTATTTTTAGTAGTTGGTTGTATGATAGTTGTTTTTCCTTAACTGTTTTGGCCGTTAACTTTATCACTTCAGCCGGCACTATCCACAGAGGTCTTCTCTCATCGCCATATTTCTTGTACTTTATCCACACATTTAGTAAGTTGCTCCTTATATAATGGTGAGAGAAAAGACCGTCCATCTTCTTTTTCCCATAATACAAGTAGGCATGCCAGCCGAATTTTTTCCCATGGCCTTCTAACACTAGAAGTTTTTTATTTAATAACGTTATCCATTCTTTCAACCATACTAAACAAATTGCTTCATGATACAGTTTCAAATCTGGTAATTGAAACCCACCTCTCTCTTTTGCATCTATCAGGACTTTCATTTTAATTCTAGGTTTCCTCCCGGCCCACACAAATTCCGAGATTTTTCTTCTCCATTTATCAAATTGCTTAGCATCTTTCACAATGGGGATAGTTTGAAACAAATACATAATCCTTGGTAAGATATTCATTTTTACTGCAGCTATTCTGCCCAACAATGACAAATTGAGCTTGTTCCACTTTAGCATATCTTCTTCTATTTTGCGCCAGAGCTTTTCATAGTTGTTCCTAAACAGATCAATATTTTTCATTGTTATCTCTACGCCTAGGTATTTTACCTTAGAGGTAACTTCACAACCCGTTAGTCTTTGTAGTTCTTGTTGTCTATTTTTCTGCATATTCTTACATAAAATTTTTGATTTTTCTTTGTTTATGTAAAGTCCCGCCAACTCCCCAAACTCTTGTATTCTCGTTAACAACAACGGTGTAGCTTGTAAGGGATTTTCATTTATAAACATTATATCATCCGCAAATGCTCTATATTTATAGGTATACCCTTTTATTTGTAGTCCTTCTAAATCTTTTTCATCTTGGATCTGCATCAGTAAAATTTCAAGAGTCATTATGAACAACAATGGCGAAAGCAGGCAGCCTTGTCTAGTACCTTTACTAATTTTCATTTCGTCTGTAAGATCTGCATTGATGCACAACCTTGCCCTTTGTTCAAAATATATTGCCTTTATCATTCTTATAAAACTTTCTCCAAGCTCCATTTTTTCCATCACTGCAAACATGAAGTCCCAATTTAAATTGTCAAATGCTTTTTCTGCATCCGCAAAGAATAGTGCTACTTCCTTTTCTGGATGTCTTTCATAGTATTCTACAATATTTCAACAGCTCTAATATTGTCTCTTATTTGTCTTTTGGGGAGAAAACCAGCTTGGTCCTCCTTTATAAAATTTATCAGATATTGCTTAAGTCGTTCCGCCAGAATTCTTGTAAATATTTTATAATCATTGTTCAAAAGTGAAATTGGTCTATAATTTTTCACATTTGTGACGTCTCTTTCTTCTTTAGGTATCAAAGAAATAACAGCTTCCTTCCATGTATTTGGTACCTTCCCTTTAGCTCTTATTACATTCATCAGCTTCTGTAATTTTGGTATTAATTCATCTTTAAAAATTTTAAAATATTTAGCTGTATAACCGTCTGGCCCGGGAGTTTTATCATTCTTCATCACATTAATTGCTGCTTCAATTTCTATTTTTTCGATTGGGTCATTCAAAATTTTTCTCATATTTTCAGTTAAAGGCTCAATTTTTATTTTCTGTAAGTATTCATCTATCTTTTTTCTCTTTACTTCAGCACCTTTAAACAGCTTGGCATAATACTTAAAAAATTCTCTTTTTATTCCCTCTTGAGTAACTACATCCCTTCCATCTATCACAATTCTACTAATTATTTTGTTTTCCCTCTTTTTTTTCAGCTGCCATGCCAAGTATTTCCCCGTCTTATTTGCTCCTTCGAACGATTTCTGCTGAAGCCTTTTCAAATTCCATTGCACTTCTTTGTTTAGTAAATGTCTTAATTGAGTTTGCAATATTAAGATTTCCCTTAGAATCTTCTTTTTCCCTGGTCTTTTCCTCAGCTCTCCTTCTTTTTTCTTTATTTCATTTTGAATGTCCAATAATTGTTTTTCTTTTTCCCTTTTATCTTTGTTGTTCAAAGTAATCAACAATCCTCTCATTACTGCTTTATAGGTATCCCAGACCGTCTGGAAGTCAATATCTTCTTTATCATTCACTTGGAAAAATTCCTTAGTTTCTTTTCCTAGGAAAGTCACTGTTTCTTTGTTCTGTAGCAAATCTTCATTCAGTCTCCATCTTCTCAGTCTTTTGGACAATTTTGTAATCCACATTATTGGGTTATGGTCAGCACCAATTTTAGGCAAAATATCTATCTTCCTTGTTGTAAGGCCTAAGTTTCTAGTTCCCCACAGCATGTCAATTCTAGAAAAGGTCTTATGTCTTGCAGAAAAAAAAGTATAATCCCGCACTTCAGGATTAAACTTTCTCCATATGTCTTCCAAATTTTCCTGTTTGACTAGTTCAAAAAAAGACTTTGGCAATTTCCCTTCTTTCCCACTATTTTTTTTCCCTCCGGATCTATCCAATGAGTTCTCAACTGTTCCATTAAAATCTCCCATTAAGAGTATTTGATCGTAGGTCAACTCATCTAGTTGTTGTATAATGTCTTTAAAAAAAGCATCTTTTGCACCATTAGGTGCATATAGTCCCAATAACAGCGTTTTTTCCCATTTGATGTTATTTCCACTGCTACAAATCTTCCATCTTTATCTTTAAACACCAGTTTTGGCTCCAAGTCCTGTTTAATATAAAAAACTACTCCCCTTTTTTTCTGTTCAGCTAATGAAAAAAATTCCCTTCCCAATTGTTTGTTCCATAAAAATTTATAATCCTTTTGTTTGATGTGGACTTCTTGCAAACAAATTATATTACAATGTTGCTTCTTAATCCAATGAAAAGTTGCCCTTCTTTTTTGTGGTGAATTTAGTCCATTAACATTCCAAGACAATAATTTGTAATCCATCATGGTGCAAATTCTTTATTTTCTTCAAAAAATCTCCTCAACTCTCTGGCATTTGTAATTGTTACCCTCTTCCCCTGAAGTTCAAAGCTCAAACCCTCGGGGATTATCCATCTGTACCTTGTGCCATTGTCTTTCAGTTTTTCTGTCAACTTTTTATATGTTCTCCTGTCATTTATCACTTCTTTAGGTAGCTCCTTCATAATTCTCACTCTGCTACCTCTTACTATCAATGACTGTTCAAAGTTTTTCTTCATAATCCTTCCCACCATTTCCTTTGTCATAAATCTTACAACAACATCTCTTGGTAAGTTGTTTTTTTTGGCATATAACGAATTGACTCTATACATATGATCATACATGCTCTTAGTCTTGTCAGGGTCTTCTTCTAAGAATTCTGCAATTATGTTTATTATATATCCTTTCAGATCATCATTCTCTTCCTCAGGTACTCCTCTCAAGCGTATCTGATTTTCCATTAATTTGCATTCGTGGATCGTCACTTTTTCTTGGACTTTCAGCAAGGTGGTATCATGTATTTTAACTTTCTCCTCCACTTCCTGTACTTTCTTGTCTATTTTCCCAATTTGGTCTTTAAGGTCATCCACTTCTTTTTTAACTACTGTGACAAGTTCTTCCTTCATTTCTTCCATCATTTTCTTAACTCCTTTCATAATCCTGGCTTCCATAGCCTCCATTTGGTCCTGCATTTTTTCTAATGAGAGGGCTCTTGTTCGGGGCTGCCTGGGCTCTGACATTTAGGCAAGGAGCAGGGAGATAAAATAAAAATACCAAAAATTTCCGTCTCACGATTTACAAATTTGGCTACCAAGTTCAAAAGGTCTAAATTTTCTCTCTTATTTAAACTTTGTTCTGTTTTCTTCTGAGCTTCCCAGGCCCAGATATATATTTTTTTAAAAAATTTCCCCTTTAAAAAAATGACGAAATTTTTGACTTCACCAATTTGAAATCTGACAGTCAGGTTCAATAGAGCAGAGCTTGCCCTTTCCAGCAAGCCTAATTTCGCTGGTTTCTGAGCCTCCAAAGCCAAGATATTTATCAAAAATTCTTCAAAAATTCCAAAATGGCGGCCGCGATTTTTTCCCCTTTAAAATTTTTTCCCCCTTTTAAAGTCACTCCAGGAGCCCACCAGTAATGTAGTCAATAGTTATTGTCCTCTTACCCTTTTTCCCGTCGATTCTGTCAATTTTTAAAGTCCCAAATCTTTTTAAAACAGTGTTTAAAATTGGACCTCCCAGCAATGGCTGCCGATGTTTCTCTATGATGTAGAGTAGGCTTTTTCCTTTACTGCTTCCTGTCTCTGTCACCTTCAACTCTCATGGAAATCTCACGATACTTGACACACTTCCTGTCTTGCTCAGAAGAGTTATAGAACTGTTCGTATATTCCAATGCAACGTGGCTGTTTACATTTCACAAACCGCAAACCGCAAATATTCAAAACTATGTTCTCTTTTCAAATTTTAGCAGTTTTTAACACTGTCTTTTATATTAAAACAGTCCAAACTTCTCCATTTCTTTCTTCTAATTGCAAGCTTTATATTTTCCCCTTCTTCCCACCTTTAATATGTCCCTTTAATCTGTAAATAGCTCCGGAGTGAAAAAAGAGCTTCTGTACCTTTTTTTCTTCACTTATCCAAGTTCCACTGGTCTTCCAAAACTTTAGTTGTTTAGAATTGTCCCAGAAGGTTAGGATCCTGACGAGCTTATGCCAAATCAATGGCTCTGAAAAGATCTTGCAGACGATAACTATGCCAACTTCTGAGACCCCTCAAAGCCTCAAAGGAACCCCCTACAGGGCTCCTTTTCAGCCAAGGTAAATCTCTTCCAAAGTTTTAAGTGCAAGTCTTGGACCTTTCTCTCACTGAGAAAGGTAGGCAGTGGGCTTTGATTTGCCCTCCACTACCCCGAACAAGACCTTCAGCTTGCTCCCGATGTGAGAGACAACTCAGCTCGCCATTTTCCTCCCCGGAAGCTGCAGCTTCACCAATTTTTAATGTCCCGAACACTTTAAAAACTGTTTAAATTTTGACCTCCTAGCAATGGTCGCCGATGTTTTTCTATGATATTATAGTCCTAGAGTAGGCTAGCTGCTTCAATGATTTCCCTTTTCCATCCGACACTTCCTGCTTTTCTTGCCACCAAATCCTGTTTTCACTGGTAAAAAGATCTTGCGATGTTTGACGTATTTCCTGTGTTGACTATGAGAGCTGCAAATCTGTGATGATGGGTCTTTTTCACCAAAATCGCAAGTAGACAAAAGAATACATTCTTTCCCACTTTTTAGCACTGTCCTTTAAATTTACAAAGTTCAAATTTCGCCCCTTCTTCTTCCAAGCTTTCTGAATCTCTATTTCCCACCTTCTGATTTTATTTTGTTTAACTTTAAATAGTCCCAGAATGAAGATAGTCATCAGTACCTTTTTCTGCAGTTATCCAGATCCAACACCGGTCTTGTATAGCTTTTGATGTTTAGCAGTCTCAAAGAAGGTTAGGATCCTGTCGAGCTTATGTCAAATAAATGACTCTGGAAACTTCTGCAGATGATGAATATGCAACTCGTCTCTGGAGACCCCTCAAAGGAGCACCCCCCCGGGACTCCCTTTTAGCCAAGGTAAATCTCCTCAGAGTTTCCTGTGCATATCTTGGACTGATCTCTGACTGAGAAAAGTAGGTAGTAGGCATTAAATTGCCCTCCACTACCCCGAACAGAAGCCCCAGCCTGCTCCCCTTCTGAGAAGCAATTCAGCTCGGCATTTTCCAACCCCGGAAGTCCCCTATTGTCATTTATCTCTAAATAAACTGTCATGACATTTTAACCAATCATACAAAGGTTGCCATGTTTCTTTACACACTTGTACATTTCCTTCTTTCAGTCTCAGTGAAAGGAATTCCATTTCTGCTGTTTCAAGCAGTTTTTGTAAAAACTCTTCTTGTCTAGGAATCTGCTTTACTTTCCAATATCTTGCATAAACTATTTTAGTCACTGTTACTGCATGTACTAGAAATCTGTATACAGGTTTGGAAATACCCCTCTGGCATATATTTAGTAAATGCATCTCAAGTTGGTGGTTTATGTGTCTTCTTAATATCTTTTGGAGCCAGCTGTGGATCTGGCCCCAATATATTTTTGCTTTAGGACATTGCCACCAAATATGGTAGAAGGAGCCATTTACCCTCTGGCATTTCCAACACTTATTAGAAATATTAGAATATTAGAAATAGGCTAATATAGTTTTTCTGTCATAATCTGACCCTGTTGGAAAGATTTACTTTGTCCTGTGTCACCTACATCTAAAGGATCTAAATATCTGCAGGGCGTTTTGTGGCTCTAGGCATATCTCCTAATTAGACTGATACAGAGATGCAACAGGCAGCCTCTTAGGAGAGCGGGGAAATTTCCCTGCATCTTTTCACCGGAAGCCATTGAACTAAATTATCCAACCACACTGATGAAGGGACACAGTTGAATTCCCCAGCAGAAGGTGACTGGATTGGCGAACAATCCATTCAGTAAAATGGGGTAGAGCATGGAGCCCCAGGCAGGCTCTCTTTCTGGTGACCCCCCCCCCTCCACCTGCAGCCTCCCACCCTCCCTCTGCCATGCCCCATTGCATATGTGCCCCCCAAAGCTCGCTGTGACAACGCTGAGCTCTACCAGCTTTGAGGCAGCTGCACATTTTTTGAAGCCAGCATGGGAGGAGGCTTCTCCCCTCTCTTTTCTGGAACCAGAAGTGAGAGGGAATGAAACTTCCTGCAGCACCTGGCTTCAAGAAAAGCATGGCTGCCTTGAAGCTGGTATGGCCCAGCCTTGTTGTGGTGAGCTTGGGGAGGGGTGAAGCACGGCAGAAGGGGGGGCTGGCAGTGGCAGTGGCGGGGGAGAGGCAAACTAGGTGGTTGTCTTGGGCACTTGGGGGGAGCCCAATTCTGCACCCCCTCCCAGCAACCTAGGCAACTGCCTAGTTTGCTTAGTGAGCGAGCTGGCCCTGGCAAAGAGTAATTAAATTGTGAAATTCACTGCTAGAGGATGTAGTGATGGTGACAGGAAAATATGCTTTGGAGACAGAAGAGCCTGATTGAATCCCCACATCTCCAATTAAAGGGTTTTCAGAAATGGCGGTGGAGAACAACCCAGAGACGTTGGAGACCGACAGATAGTTCAGAGCAAAAGGAACCAACAGTCTGCCCCAGTAGCAGAAAGTCACACATGTTAATCTGCGGGCATTCCAGTTGTGCTCTCCGTGGGGCCTGTTAAAGACTCTTAAATTAACTATCGCGGCCATTTACAAGACAGATAATGATCTGATTTTTGCAGTGTCTGTTATGGTCGACTCGTTAATGCAAGAATAAGTATGCTGCCAAACTCTGAATCATTTGACAGCTTAGGAAGAGGGGGAGAGAAAATTCAATATTCTATCTTGTTGGTACTAAGGGGGAAAAACAAACCTAGCTATTTGTTTGGAACTGTACGCCTCGTCTCAGATTGCTGACAGGTTTTTTGAACTCACTTCCCCATTTTCCTGCTCAGTCGCCACACCTGTCCAGAAAGACGGATTCGAGCGTTCATTTGTCTTGCTCCTACTGCTTTGTTTTCCCGTGGTGTGAAAAGTACTGTGACAGCCTTGCCTGTGTCTCCCTGAACGTCGAGGGGAATCAGGGTTAAACCCACTAGATTTGCCTCCAGTTTTCACATGTTGAAAGCACCTATGTACACAGGGGTTATACGTGCCATTTTCTTGAATCCATGGAACTTGAGGGAAGTTATGCTCTGCCTACTTTGATTTCCGCACACATAAACAGAGCTCAGATGGTTACAGATTTTAATTTACTAACCAGTTAAGGTTGCAAAGTTAAAGGTAAAGGTAGTCCCCTGTGCAAGCACCAGTCGTTTTTGACTCTGTGTCAGTCAAAACTCTCTGGGGTGACGCTGCTTTCACGTTTTCACAGCAGACTATTTACGGGGTGGATTGCCATTGCCTTCCCCAGTCATCTACACTTTCCCCCAGCAAACTGGGTACTCATTTTACTGACCTTGGAAGGATGGAAGGCTGAGTCAACCTGGAGCCGGCTACCTGAACCAGCTTCTGCTGGGATCGAACTCAGGTCGTGAACAGAGAGCTCTGACTGCTATACAGGGAAGGAAAATGTATATATGCATGCATGCATGTAGGCCTCATTTTGGGTAGGAGTTCAGAAGAGCTGAGCTCCAGGACCACTAAATTTTATTGTGCTCTTTCTTTCCCACCCCCACCCCAAATACTTGCTTCTGGGCTCCATTGTTCAACTCCCCTGTGAGAATTCTGACAAACCTTCTAATATTTCCTCTCACAAAAGGATCAAATCATATCAAGCAGACAGATGGAAATCTTCATCATGCCACTGTGGCCACCTAGGAGAAAGTCATTTCAAAAGTATGATGGGAGTAAGGTTTTATTATGACAATCACAACTGAAGAACCATTTTAAGGTAGTTGCTGAGCTGATATAATTTAGTACACCTTCCAGTTATGTCAGGAGTGTTGTGTGGCATATGCAAATGAGTTCCACCAATGAGTTGTGCCAATGAACTTCGGCATCTCTTTCTATGAATTAACCCTTTATGTATGCATGCAAGCATGCATGAATTTAATTCACTTATACCCTGCCTTTCTTTCCATTTTCCTCATCTTTTTGTCCTCACAACAACCCTGTGAGAAGGGCTAGGCTGAGAGAATGTGACTGGCCCAAGGTCACCCAGCAAGCTTCCACAGCACAAGTCAGAATCCAAACCTGGGTCTCCCAGATACTACTTCAACACTCTTTACGACCCCACTCTAGTTCTTGTGTGAAAAGACACTGCCTGAGACTTAGGGAAAAATCAGAGTGGGCAGCATTGTCGTGTTCAGTAATCTGGGTTCAGATTGGTTGTCTGGTCATAATAATTCGGTCCATCTACAGTGCCACAGCCCTGACTTGCTTGGCCCAGGCTAGCCCAGTCTTGGCAGATCTCAGAAGCTGTGGGTAAGCTTCTTGGATGGGAGTACTTGGTACTTGGATGGGAGCACTTGGTAATATGCCAAGGAATTCTGAGGTTGCTATGAAGGGCAGGCAGTGGCCATCCACCTCGGTTTATCCATTGCCTTGAAAACCTTCTGGGGTCACACAGGGCTTTTTCTTTTTGTAGCAGGAACTCCTTTGCATATTAGGCCACACACCCCTGATGTAGCCAATCCTCCTAGAGCTTACAGTAGGCTCCGTACTAAGAGCCCCGTAAACTCTTGGAGGATTGGCTACATCAGGGAGCTGTGGCCTAATATGCCAAGGAGTTCCTGCTACAAAAAAAATCCTTGTCATATGTTGACTGTAACTTGACAGCACTTTACATATATGCCCGTGTTGCCATAAACTCCTCTGGGTCAACTATAGTTATGTGGTGGATAGAAAAGAAAAGGAGACACACATATTATCTGTAATCATAAATATTTTTGGAAATCACAATATGGATATGGTAAGATCTACATAAATTAAAACACTTAAAGATCTAGGCAAAGATCGTGAGTATTCCACTAGCAATTTCTTTTACTGTGGCACAGATAAAATAGAATGTCTATATTCAGGGCTTTTGTTTGTAGCAGGAACTCCTTTGCATATTAGGCCACACACCCCTGATGTAGCCAATCCTCCTAAAGCTTACAGCAGGCCCTGTAAGAATTGCCCTGTAAACTCTCAGAGAATTGGCTACATCAGGGTGGTGTGGCCTAATACACAAAGGAGTTCCTGCTATAAACAAAAGCCCTGACAGAGGTTTGCTCCAGTTGTCAGAAATTTTGTGGAATGCAGCCAACGTTGCTACAAAAAAAAGCCCAGATTATATTGTATATTGGCATGCCTGCAAAACCCATTAGGGCATGAATTACAGGGCATGATAGTTGCATCAGGTTCAATTGTGTTCAAGCACTGCTTTTAGGAGTCTTAGATTTTAGTGTTCTTAGTTTTTAGTGTCCAGCAGGTCCCCGACCAGCCCTTCCTTATGTTCTAATAAACTTCTGTTCTGCTTTGGTACAGGGTGCTGTGGAGTTATTACAGCAACAATTGCAACAAATCAGCAGATGTGGGGAAAGGGACTATAATGTGAAAAGAACAAAAGAACAGTCGTTTGATGCCTGCAGGTCTGAAGAAAGCACCAACGGAATACCTTGATATTATCCCCACCACCACCAATTTCAAATTCTCCTAGGCAGGTCTAAGTAGTTGCTGTCTATATAAACGCAGCACAGCGGTTGGAATCAGGTCACTGTCTGCCCGACCGCTTAGAACAGGGCAGAGGGGAGTACTTGAGAATGCACACAGTGTGTAGGTTTTTTGGGTTTTTAAAGAATGTCACAGAGAAAAGTCACCAGTGGGCAACGCTTGGCGAGCTCCCATAAAGCGCTGCTGCTCTGCCTCTCCACCAAGAACGTTGTTGCTTTTGCCAGAGGTCACTCGAAGCCTTGGAGAGGAATAAAAAACAAGCAGGCAAGAAGGTTATTAAAACTGCTCATGTTCCCGTCCCGTTCCTTTGGAGATTCTCTTGCTCTGTTTATCATGCCGAGAGGATAACTGGGTCTACTCTGCGGTTTTTGAGCCAGAGAAAGGACTTAGAACTCGAGGAATTAGGCAACGGGCATGTATCATCTGCCAATGATTATTTAGACCTTTATAAATGACTATGACAAAGGGACACGATGTGACTGATGATAGAACCAGGGCTTGAATTCAGTAGGAGCTCACAGGAGCATAGCCCCCGAACCTCCAGCCAGGGCTGCATGCTGTGGGGAGTTCTCTCCCCGCTGCACACAGATCCCAGGGCATATGCAAATGAGATATGCTACTGAGCTCCTGCACCTTTTTCCCTACAAAATGACCGCTGGATAGAACTGTGTGGAATTTAGCCGGAAAACAGAAGTCCTAACCCCATGGAGATTAGTTGTGATTAAATCCTTTCGAAAGAGATTTAATACAGTTTCTTGCTGTTCTTTCAGAAGGGCTTAGGTGCTGAAAAATAGGTGCATGTGTAAATGGGAGCTGGATCATGCTAGATTATGTTTTAGGGTTGCCAAGTCTGACTCGAGAAATATCTAGGGACTTTGGGGGTGGAGCCAGGAGCAAGGGTGTGACAAGCACGATTGAACTCCAGGATATGAAATTTTTATTTTCAATAAAAGAGGGGGAAAGGGAAAATGGAAATAGAAAAGTAATAATACATCAGTATAGAAAACTGAAATACATTCTGCAGGTCGCTGTAGAATTCAAATAAAAGAAAATTTCATCATACTGTTACACGTTTAGCCTCTCATCACAATAGTCATATAGAATTACTGTATATTGTAAGTTCCCATTTAGGTTATCAAATTAGCATGTATTTCAACCATATAAATTGAAGATTTATTAACCACAGTTCACACCAAAACAATTTAAGTGTCTAGCCATACATATACTGTAACTCCTCCTAGTATTCTCTTGCTTCTTCCTTGGATTTCCCAGCAAGCAATAGTGCTAAATAGTCCATCTCTGCTGCTTCCAGTATTTTCCCAATCAGTTCCTGTTTCGTGGGTAGTTGTTGGAGCTTCCATTTCTGAGCAAACAAAATCCTAGCTGCAGAATTAATATGTGCCATTAAATGTCTTGTCTCTCGATTGAACTCCAGAAGGAGTTCTGGCAATCACATTTAAACGGACTGAGCTCCTTTAAAATACTTCCTTTCATAGGAAATAATGGAGGGTAGCCCACCTTCTTTGGGGGCTCATAGAATTGGACCCCCTGGTCCAATTTTTTTTTTAAATTTGGGGATAGTTTTGAGGAGAGGCACGAGATGCTATGGTGAAAAATTGGTGCCTCTATCTAAAAACAAACAAACACCCCCTGCAGCGCTCCAGATACCATGAATCAATTTTCCATTATACGCTATGGGAATTGAACTTCATAGGGAATAATGGAGTGGCCAGCAGATATTTTCCTCCCTTCCCCCTGCTTTCTGATAACTCTGAAGTGGGGGGGAGGCCTCCAATCCGGGGGATCACCTGCCCCCACCTGGGGTTTGGCGACCCTATTATGCCTACAAGCAAGGCTTTTTTGTAGCAGGATCTCCTTTACATATTAGTACACCCTCCTGATATAGCCAATCCCCCTGGAGCTTACAGTAGGACTTGTACTAAGAGCCTTATAAGCTCTTGGAGAATTGGCTACCTCAGGGGTGTGTGGTCTAATATGCAAAGGAGTTCCTGCTACTAAAAAAGCCCTGCCTATGAGTTCCATGCCAGATGTCTCCATGGATGGCCAGGGGTACATTGTGGCAGCAGTGGTGGAAGGTGCGGTCAAGTCACAACTGACTTATGGTGATGCTTTGGGGTTTCCAAGCCAAGAGACATTCATAGGTGGTTTGTCATTGCCTGATTCTGCATAGCAACCCTGAACATCATTGGTGATCTTCCATTCAGGTACTAACCAGGGCTCCCCCTGCTTAGCTTCTAAGATCTAATAAGATCAGGCTAGCCTGGACCACCCAGGCATACTTTGTGTACATAAATGGATCCTGATTTTGGCAATGTCTTGGTTGTCTGTGCAAAATGTTGGCACATACATTTGTATGAGTGTAGGGATGTTTAACTGTATGCGCAGGGGCGTCCCACCCACTAGGCGCACTAGGCAGTTGCTTAGGGTGCCAGCAGGGTGGGTGCACCAAATTTGACCAGTTTCTCTTCAAACTTTCCTTGGACAGCTCTACTTATTCTGAATCTTATCTGATCTTTACCAGTTTTCTTTACCATTCTTCTGGATTGCCTCTTGCGATTTCTGACTTGACGCAATATGCTTTCTGTCCTGCTGGGTGGCTCCATTGTCTGACTCTGATGCTTGATTAATCTGAACAGATGTGGACTTCTCTACTGCATATCCACTACTAGTGGTGGTCTTAGCCAGAGGGCAGCAGGGGCAGATGCCCCAGGCCCTATGTTTGGGAGGTAATCACCCATGGCTCCATCCCCCCCCCCCAAGGACGGTGGAAAGATAAATAATACTGGGCTCTTCCCACTGCATGCACATGCCCAAGCTGGAATTGAGAAGCTGGCTTTCACTGGCAGCAGTGGCTATCACCCACTTTACATGGTTATCCTTGGCTTGCTCCCGAGCAGGGAAGCGTTGCTGGAATTGCATGGTTCATGGATACCATTCAGGGTTTCACAAATAGCACTTGTGCCCACCACTCCATACTAGCCTTGTTCACGTGTTACAATAAATGCATGAACAACCTGCATGAATGTGCATACATCTGTTAGTGGCAACATGCACTAACCAGGGACCACACCTGGAGAAACAGGGGGTTTCCATCACACAGTCAGCTGTACATGTGCTGAATGTAACCAAAGACTGTGGTTAGATGAGCAGTTTGATCTGATGTCATTGCTGTCCCCTTCTGGATTTGAAGTGCACAATCAGGCAGTGACATCAGAGTCATTAGGCACTGGGAAAGTCTGATCTTTGTTGGAATTTGCAATGTTCTAAGTTCCAGTCATTATAGGGTTAATACTGTTTCCCTTTTTCCCTATTGTCTGCCTGACCCAGGAAGAAGAACTTGGCTCCCTGTTTGTTTATCTGTGTTAATTGGTCAATTAGTCAGATGATTTCCTTTGTCCAGGTAGAAAGGTCAAGAAGAAAGAGACAATCTCCACCATTAGCCATGTGTCTTTCATAGTGTAAGATGTAGTTCTTAGAGTTTGTTGTTTTCCATTCCAGTTCCCCCATCCCTGTAGCAGTAATAAAGTTATGATTTGTTTTTATACAAAAGGCTCTCTAATCTCATTTGATCCAATGATCCATTGAACTGTTTGAGATACAAAAATTGTATTTCAAGCTGAAAAACCTCTAACAATCTTTACGGATATCAGTGCTTTCACCCTGCTTTTCCAGATGTCTGAACTCACTTGTTGCAAACTCAAGCCAGTTGGGAAGAATGAACCTTTCTGTTTTCAACCCTGCCCCCTTCAGGTAGTGTCATGCGCATACGTGAATAATCACCCCTGGTTCATCAATCACTGCAGCCTCCTCCGCCAATCCCATTGGCCACCAACCGGCACCATCCTGCCAGGAGCTTGAAGTGCTGCTTCCAAATATGAGCTTTTGTGCATGCTCAGAAGACAAATGATTAAAAGCTGCCTGACATCCTACTCTGTGGGTGCCACACAGCAGTAATCTGATCGATCAATGGTGGAGTGAGTCAATGATTAAGGGGGTTAAGAATGGAATGTGTGATCAAAACTCTGTTACAAAAAACCCCAAACAACCCTGGATTAATTAGAGGTGGGGACAGACCACGCTAAGCCTGTTGTATGACTGCAGCTGAAGAATTGCTTGATGCAAGTATAAAGACAAATCAAGTGTATACTGTACACAGATTATACATGTGTTCCCTGTGAAATGCAGACAAGGCCACTGGCTTCTTTCTACAACTCTGAGTTAATGAGAGCCACCCTGCTGTGGCTGTTACCCATGTCAACCCAAGTTTCCTATCCTGATATAGTCTCAGAAGTAAGCGGGTTCAAATGCATGTGAGCTGTGAGGCCTTGGAAGCCACCGATACGCCTCAGTCTGTGGATTCTAATTGCCACCTCTCAAGTGACTTTTGAGTGTGACCAGAATTGCAGATCCATCAGTTATATGTTTGACTCATGAATTATGAGTCCAACAATTTTCACACTGACTTTAACCTAAAAATATGTCTGCTGGTGGGGAGAGAAAAACAACAACCTTTTATCAACCTAGTGGTGTTTTTAATTATATGTAGGAAAGCTTTTGCTTTACCCATAAATCAGGATGTATTCTGGACAGTACTTTCCCACTCCTTTCCTCTTATTTGCACACATGGGTGAATCTGTATTGCCATCATGCCCAAGGTGGTATTACTTGCTTCCTTGCATCTCTCTGTTTCTGAAATTAATTGAAACTCTGCTAGCTAGTGTTGCCAGCCTCTAGGAGAGGGATGGAGATTTACCAGAATTAGAACTGAAGAGCAGAGATCAGTTCCCCTGGAGAAAATGGCTGCTTTGGAGGGTGGGCAATATGGCATTATATTCTTCTGAAGTTCCCTTCCCTCTCCAAACCCCATCCTCTCCAACCGTTTTCTCCAAATCTCCAGGAATTACCCAACCTGTAGTTGTGCCAGTTTGGTGTAGTGGTTAAGTGCGCGGACTCTTATCTGGGAGAACCGTGTTTGATTCCCCACTCCTCCACTTGCACCTGCTGGCATGGCCTTGGGTCAGCCATAGCTCTCATAGGAGCTGTCCTTGAAAGGGCAGTTGCCTGTAAGAGCTCTCTCAGCCCCACCTACCTCACAGGGTGTCTGTTGTGGGGGGGAGGAGAAGATATAGGAGATTGTAAGCCACTCTGAGACTGATTCAGAGAGAAGGGCAGGGTATAAATCTGCAATTCTTCTTCTTGGTAATCCTACTACCAGCTAAAATCTACGATTTTTTTTAATCTGGCTGGTCTTTTTTTAATCTGGACCTCACAGATGCAAAGCATTTGCCCTAATGCTGAGCTACGAGTCCCCTTTAGATTTTGCATATAATTGCTGCAGTTGAGGAAATTTCAGGTATTCCCAAGTCAATTTAGAGTAATGAGGTCTAACATTTTATATCAAAAGCATATTTACTTGGCAACCCAAATAAATGATGGCATTATTATCAGAAATATTAAGAAAGGGGAGGAGAAGATTGGATTTATATCCTGCCCTTCACTCGGAGTCTCAGAGGTTCTCATGGTTTCTGAGACCAAGATTGGGCTAACCTGGGCTATTGTTCAGTAGAATGACATAAAAATCCCATAAAGTTATTCTTCTTATTATGACCCTCTCATAGCAGAGTGGTTTATTAGCTCTCTCTTTAATTTCATTGCTGTGCAAATAATTTATCAGTGGCATGACAAGATTCCTCATTTCCCTGTTTTGTTTGTTCTTGCCATCGACTCCCTCTAGATGTCAGAGCAACAGACCTGCATCTTCAAAGACAAGCCTGTCCCAAACACAGAAAAGATCAGTGGGGTGGGGTGGTAGTGGTGGTGGAAAGTGTCGTCAAGTCACAGGCTGGTATATTGCAGCCCCCTAAGGCAAGGGTGTCAAACTCATTTTGTTATGAGGGTCAAATCTGAGACAAATGAGACCTTGTCGGGCTGGGCCATGTTGGGCCAGGCTGTGTGTGTACTTATTGAAGATTAGGTAGCAGAGATACAAACTTTATAAAGGACACAGACAAACATAGTTAAAGATTTTTTTAAAAAAAACTTGCTGAAAACATTAGCACTCAGTATTAAAGGTGCTTTCTTTGTATTTCCGCCATGGGATCTAGGGAATTGGGCAAAGGAAGCTCTGGCTCTTTCTTCCTTCCCCAGGGGACCAAAAGGGGGAGGAGCCTCAGCCAATAGAAGGAAGAGAGGCTTGGCTCAGAAGCTCTGCTATGCAATTGAGAGAGCCTGGTAAAGCAAGCTATCCTTCCCTCCTCTTCTTCCCCAAGGCAGAAGCCTCAGCCAAAGGAGAAAATAGAGGTTTTGCTCTACAGCTCCTGTGCAATTGAGCAAGCCTTGCAAAGCAAGCTGTTATGCAGAAGGAAGCAAGAAAGAGGGAGACGGAAGCAGACGACAGCCAGTTGCTTGGTGGCCTGATTTGGCCCCCAAACCGCATGTTTAACACCCCTGCCTTAGGGTTTTCAAGGCATGAGACATTCAGAAGTGGTTTGCCATTGCCTGCCTCCTCATTACAACTCTGGTATTCCTTGGAAGAATTCCATCCAAATACTAGTCGGAGCCAACGCTGCTTAGCTTCTGAGATCTGATGAGATCGGGCTAGCTTAGACAGAATGGGAAGCATAGGACTTAAATTCCAAAGATGCGGTACGTGCTTAGAAAGTGCTGGACTCTTCCTCAACCATTTCCCACCCCTGCAGTCCACCCTCAGAGGTAATTTTTCTCCAGTAGATTCTAGGATTGCCAGGTCCATCTCAAGAAATATCTGGGGACTTTGGGGGGGTGGAGCCAGAAGACTCTGGGGGTGGAGCTAGGAGCAAAGATGTGACAAGCATAATTGAAAGCTGAAGGGAGTTCTGGCCACTACATTTAAAGGGACCACACACCTTTTAAATGCATCCCCTCCATTTGGAAATAATGAAGAACTGGGGCACCTTCTTTTGAGGCTCATAGAACTGGATCCTCTAGTTTAATGTTCCCCAGAGAGCACTGAGATCTAGCTCCCAAAACCTTTTAAAAATCCCTGGGCCAAGAGAGGCTACACTGAAGACAACCAGGGAGCAAGCCTTTTCAGCAATGGCCCCTCGATGGTGGAATCAACTTCCAGAGATGGTGCGAGCCCTGCAGGACCTGAACCAGTTCCGCAGGGCTTGCAAAACCTCTCTGTTTCAGCTTGCCTTTGGGACAGAACCTGGTTAAACGGATCTGTAGCCATCCCGCCATCCTGTACATGATCGCGATCTATTGCACTTTATAGCACCGTTTTATCCATTTAATTAACTATGTGATTGAATTTGTAACTGAACTGTATTTTAAAATTGTTTGTTTTATATTGTATTTTATTTATATCACGGTGTTCCGCGTCTGTGAGCCGCCCTGAGCCCGCCATTGGCGGGGGAGGGCGGGATATAAAAATAAATTTATCTTATCTTATCTTAATCTTTTTGAAACTTGGGAGGGGGTGTTTTGAAGAGCGGCACTGGATGCGATGCTGAAAATTTGGTGCCTCTACATCAAAAAACAGCCCCTCACTCCAGAGCCCCAGATACCCACAAATCAATTCTCCATTATACCCTACTGGAATTAGTCTCCATACGGTATAATGGAGTACTCATCAGACATCCCCCCCTCCTTTTTGATGACGCTGAAGCAGGTGGAGGGCCTCTAAACCAGGGGATCCCCTGCCCCCAACTGGAGATTGGCAAGCCTACTGATACCAAATTGCCCCCACTAATTTCAGTGGGATATGGGTCTATTTGAAGTTCTTCAGTTACCCTTCCCCATTGTACAATCTCTGCGTTATCCTGAGAAGTGACCGTTCTGTGTTATGTGCTTAGATAGATACACATCCAGGCCTCTCCCTTGCCCATTAATGTTCAGTGTCTTGCACAGCACTTCTCTGTCAATGGGCATAGATTTTTCTGCGTTTAGAATGCAGGGCTGTTCACCTGTTAGCAGCAGGAGATCCAAATATCTCCCCCCATGTATTTAAATGTTGACTTACCTCATTGGCATGGGCAAACTAGCTATTTATATTCCCAATGTTAGGTAAAAGTGGGCTGCTTCTGAAGACCTGAAACAGCTGTTCATCATGCTTTCATCAGACTTACCTGTCCCACTTTCTTAATTTTTTGACAGCTTCTAGGTTTCCTTTATCAAAAAAAGGGAAATAAATACATTTTATTTCTCTGATCCTTATAAAAGCTATATTTATATTTATTTCTCATGTGTGCATTTATTTTTTCTCATGTTTTAAAATATCTTCTAATTAGGATAAAAAGAAAGATAGTTGACTAATAATAATAGCTCCTAGTATAGTGACTGAACATTCCAATAAAGGGAGAGAAATCTATTCACTCACATGTCAGAGAGCCAGTTTGGTGTAATGGTTAAGTGTGCAGACTCTTATCTGGGAGAACGGGGTTTGATTCCCCACTCCTCCACTTACAGCTGTTGGAATGGCCATGGGTTAGCCAAAGCTATCACAGGAGTTGTTCTTGAAAGGGCAGCTGCTGTGAGAGCCCTCTCAGCCCCACTCACCTCACAGGATATCAGTTGTGGGGGGAGAAGATATGGGAGATTGTAAGCCGCTCTGAGTCTCTGATTCAGAGAGAAGGGTAGGGTATAAATCTGCAGTCTTCTTCTTCTTCTTCTTCTCCTACCTAGGTTAAACTGGGGAGTTTTATTGTATATAAAATTAGGCAGAAAGTATTTCTCAGATGAGTGGTACAGCCCCCAAGAATGGGAAGGGAGTTACACTCAGTGTTTGCTGCTGAAGCAAGTGTAGTGAACTATTTCCTAATCAGACTAGGGATGTCATGAATTTCTCATCACACGTGTTTGACAGTTCAACCTATCCCAAAGCTTCCCAATTTTTCCATTAGACAAACTGTAAACATTTGTTTTCCAGGCCTTCAGATCTCTAGGCAAGGACTGCCAATCCAAACAGATGAACACCTAACAATAAGCTTAAGAAAAACCCAAAACCACCACCTCCCCAGTGGAGGACTTTGGGTTTTGTTTTTAAATTGGCAATTCGTATTGCTCTAACAGCGAAAGCTGGTTCAGGTAGCTGGCTCGAGGTTGACTCAGCCTTCCATCCTTCCAAGGTCGGTAAAATGAGTCCCCAACTTGTTGGGGGGAAAGTGCAGATGACTGGGAAAGGCAATGGCAAACCACCCCGTAAAAAAGTCTGCCGTGAAAATGTTGTGAAAACAACGTCACCCCAGAGTCGAAAACGACTTGTGCTGGCACAGGGGACTACCTTTATGTTTTTAGAACTCATTTGTTAGGAGGGCTGGATCTGACGTAAATGTGATCTTGCCGAGCTGGGCCATGTGTGTCATAAAATGTAATGCCAGGTACCAGAGATATAAACTTCATTAAGGATACAGACAAACACAAATATTTTTTTTAAAAAAATAAATAAAATAAAACATGTTTAAAACATCAGCACTCGGTCTTAAATGTGCTTTCTTTGTATCTCTCCTGTGTGATCCAGGGAACTGGACAAAGTTTTGCTTCTTTCCCCAGGAGACCTGGAGGGAGCAGGAGAGCCTCATCCAATAGAAGGAAGAGATACTTGGCTCAGTAGGACCGATTTCCCACTCACTTTACACTGTTCTCGCATTCATCTTCTCAACACACTATCTACCCTGATTTCACACTATCTGATTTCACACTATCTACCCTGGGGCTGCAGCAAGCATCGGCGTTTTCACACAGCAAGCAGAAACTGGTTTTTACTGGTTTCTGTTTGTTGTGTGAAAACACCAATGCTTGCTGTGGCCCGGGGCAGATAACGTGAAATTGAAAGGAAGCCCCGCTGAGAAGACGAACGTGAGGGCGGCGTAAGGTGAGTGGGAAATTGGTGTACCTCTGCTGTGCAATTAAGAGAGCCTGGCAAAGCAAGCTCTTCTTCCCCCCTCCCCCCCTCTTTCTCGGCCAATGGAGAAAATAAAGAAACAGAGACTTTGCTCTGTAGCACCTTTGCGATTGAGCAAGATTAGGAAGGCAATCTGTGTTGCAGAAGGAAGCAAGAGAGAAGAAGGAAGCAGATGACAGCCAGTTGCTTGGGGGCCTGATAGGAGCTCTCCAGAGGCCTGATTTGGCCCTCGAGTCACATGTTTGACCCCCTCTGCTCTAATGCATACTAATATTCTAATGATCTATTGCCATGCTCTTTCAATTTTTTGAATTGCCAGCTCTAAGGGTGTCATTTTTTAAAAAAAAAATCCTAGTCTTTTTGGCTGCTGAGATATGAGGGGTGCATCTCTCCCCTCATATTGCCACAAAGAAAAGGCTTAGAGATGTACATGTGTTATTGCTGTTGTCAGGACTTTTTTTGTAGGAGGAACTCCTTTGCATATTAGGCCACACCTCCCTGATGTAGCCAATCCTCTGAGAGCTTGCAGTGCTCTTATTACAGGGCCTACTGTAAGCTCCAGGAGGATTGGCTACATCAGGGGTGTGTGGCCTAATATGCAAAGGAGTTCCTGCTACAAAAAAAGGCCTGGTTGTTGCTGTTGTTTAACAAAGGAAATCTGGGGATTCTGATAACTTGTTTGATTGTGGCAACAGATTGTTAGAAAACTGATTTTAAAAGAATCCTGAAAAAAAAATCCTTCTGCTGTGTGCTTGGGAGACGATACTGCCTGTTTAAACAACTGCCTACAAAGCAGAACAGTGGTACAACAAAAAGGGGGATGAAAATAGAACTCAGTTGGTCTATGCGAGAAGACACACTGTTGTGAATAAAGAAATGCACTGAAGCAATCTGACAAATAACTACAGACAGGTCAATGAGCGGACAGAAGTCTGCGGAAAAATTGGCTCCCTGTTCAAAACCAGTGACCAGCATGTGAGCCAAACTCACAGCTATTTGAACATCCCCTAACTCTGATCAGTCTTCATTCTGACATTAAATATGCTAATTCAAAGACTTAAAAAGACAAAAGAACCCAATCTCTTTGCTTTTGAAAATTCTCTTTTTTCTTTCTTTCTCCCATTCCATCTCATTGTTAGAGCGCTATTATTTTAATGATTCTGTCAAATCTGCTATAGGCGTTTTGGTGTCAGAAATCTGGCTTCGGTGAAGGAAATTGGATTACAGCAATCCTTTTTCAGGAACAAAATGAAGGGGACATTATAGATATAATGAACATTGCTTCCAGTTCTTTTAATGAAATGATGTATTGCTCCCCGGGAAGAACATCATACTAAACAATATGTCTTCTTTGAAATGAATTGACAATGTATCTGGTTGAAATAATGATGAATGAGTTCTTGTAATCATAACATCCTGATATGGTATGGCTCATGCTTGCACTGAAATTAGTACCTGTCTTTATTTCTCAGAAGTTTAATGTAATTTTGTCGGGAGAGAATTCTCTAACGAGATGATTAGCAATGGCAGACAGTACCTCCCCCAAAACTGTTTAATTATCACTACTACTGATCATCTCCAGGATTACAAAGTAGCATGAGCCCCTTGTTCCCTCTAAGCTAAGTTAGTGTGAGCTAGCTCACAGTTTTATAGCCTCCGGGTCACACATTTTTGTCTTTGCTCAGGGAAAATGGCCACAGAGCAACCAAATTTATGCAGTAGCTCACAACAATAGCTCACAACAACTAAGAAGAGCCCCGTGGCACAGAGTGTTAAAGCTGCAGTACTGCAGTCCTAAACTCTGCTCACGACCTGAGTTCGATCTCCGGTGGAAGCTGGGTTTTCAGGTAGCTGGCTCCAGGTTGACTCAGCCTTCCATCCTTCCGAGGTTGGTCAAATGAGTACCCAGCTGTCAAGCATTAGATCTCAAAATAACCAGTCCTTGATTTTGAAACATAGTATTAGTTTACTGATAATCCATTGGGCTCAGATAGGCACCAGATTGGAAGTGATACATTGTAACTCAAGAATACTAGCTTTAAGGGGGCACATCAAAGATACCTTAGGAATTTCTACTCAAGCATGTGAAATTCACACGCATGCTATGTTATCTATTACTGCGGTTTAGCAACATCCTGGGTTCAGACCTTAGCCTGAGAAAGTGTTCCCGGAGGCCTTCTCTTCAAAGAGGACATTCCTGCATTTGCTACTAGTGAGAACTAAGGAAGAGGTTACATGGCTTTGATGTGCAACACATTAGAATAACAGTTAGCAATACAGACATACCAATAAAGAAACAAGATGCTTGACACCAGCTTGCTGGGGTGTAGATGACTGGGGAAGGCAATGGCAAACCACCCCATAAAAAGTCTGCCGTGAAAACGCTGTGAAAGCAACGTCACCCCGGAGTCGGAAATCTGGTGCTTGCACAGGGGACCTTTCCTCTCCTCACAATTTTAATGCCAGTAGCTCACAAAGTGGAAATTTTGCTCACAAGATGCCCCAGCTTAATTGCATGAGACCCAGAGCTGACCCAAGCCCTTCTGGCACCCAAGGCAGCACAGCTCTGCCCCTGAGTCCCTGGGCCTGCTGCTTACTCACAAGTAGGCCCACAAATCAGCAAGGAAGAGGCAGGACAGGCAAGTGGAGGATGGGGAGAAGACGGGATGGGCGAGAGGATGAAGGGAATCGGCGGGGAGGAGGTGAGGCAGGTAAGCAGAGGATGACAAGGGATGGGGAGGAGATGAGGCAGTTGGGAGGACAAAGGGAATCGGTGGGAAGGAGACAGGGCAGGCAAGCAGAGGACGAGAAGGGATGGGGAGGAGATGAGGTGAGTGGGAAGATGAAGGGAATCAGTGGGAAGGAGAAGGGGCGGGTAAGCGGAAAACGAGAAGATATGGGTGAAAGGATAAAGGGAATCGGCGGGGAGGAGGCAGGGCGGGTGAGCAGAGAATGAGAAAAGGCAAGCAAGGAGGAGGGGAACGGGTGGATGGGTGGAGGAAGATGCAAGCCACCATTTTGTCTATGGCATGAGGAGGGGGAAGAGAGCCAACTTTGGTGCCCCACCCTGCCAGTGCCCTAGGCAATTGCCTAGTTTGCCTAGTGGAAGGGCCAACTATGATGAGACCTGTAGTGTTTCTCCTCCCTCCCTTTCTGCTGTTTCCAGACTTAAATAACCATTAATCAGTTTTTTGTATCTAGGCTTTGAGATCCAGTTTGGTGTAGTGATTTACAACAGCAGACTCTAATTTGGAGAACCAGGTTCAGTTCCCCACTCCTCCACACAAAGCCAGCTGAGTGACCTTGGGTCAGTCACAGTTCCTGCAGCCCCAATATTAAACCTAGCTTGCTACAAAAAGAGCTAGATTTTCAGGCTGCCAGACAATCTTTGGATCTTCTGTCTATACCACATCCACTGCTATATGATAATACAAAAAGTAAAGGTAAAGGTAGTTCCCTGTGCAAGCACCAATAGTTTTCAACTCTGGGGGTGATGTTGCTTTCACATTTTCACAGCAGACTTTTTACTGAGTAGTTTGCTATTGCCTTCCCCAGTCATCTACACTTCCCCCCCTAGCAAACTGGGTACTCATTTTACTGACCTTGGAAGGATGGGAGGCTGAGTCAACCTGGAGCCAGTTACCTGAACCAGCTTCTGCTGGGATCGAACTCAGGTCGTGAGCAGAGTGCTCCAACTGCAGTACTGCAGCAAAAGCATTGTAAGCATATTCTCATAAGTTCCCCTTCCCCAGCTGCAAGGTATCTTTTCCCTGAAAATGAAAGTTAGAATGGTGTCTCCAGTAGGGGAGTGCATTCGGCTCGGCCGAACCGAATCAACCGCCGAATCACCCCTGATTCGGCTGTATATGGAATCGCATACAGCCGAATCCAATTGGGGCCCATTATGCGGGAGCCGAGTATGGCTCCCCATATACTTCCATATATATATTCAGAAGTATATGGAAATCCATGGAAAAGGCGGGAAAGGGGCTTCTGCAGCCTCAGGGGAGCTGCTTGCCTTCTTTCCCGCCCTTGGTAGCCTTTTCCTGCCTCTCCCATAGCCTCCCTGGGATCAGGGAGGGGGGGGGGGGAAGAGGAGCCCCAGCAGCCAATCCAAAGCATGCTTTTGCAAAATTCATTGCAAATGCATGCTTTGCAGGGCTGTTGTGTAGCTGATCCCCCAGACATCAGCAACATTGTTGCTCTTTTGATCTTTTGTCTGGCCAATCACAGAGCAGTGCTATTTTTTGAAACTACTCTCTGTAGGGCCAGATAACCTTTTTAAGGAGTCTACCTGGCTGGACTTTTCCATTGCTGCTGTGTTGGTGTGTGTTGGTGTGAGAGAGAGATTGTGCTGTGCTGGCCCTTGGCCTCAGCTGCTACTGCTCTCTCTCAGCCTTACCAGACTTGCCTGGAGTAGAGAAGACGTCTAAGGTAAGACAGTCTTGGGGTTCTTTTTTTATTTTAGTTGGTAAAAGAACTTTTTAAGACTCAGAGTCCCTTTACTTATCCAGATTTGGGTGGTGGGTAGCTTATTTGGGGTTAGGGGGTTCTGCTGGGGGAGGGGGCCTGGGGTGGGGTTTTTTTTTGCCAATTTGCCCAATTTAGTGAGAGGACTTTTAAAAGTGCATTTCTTGGGGTTAGGGTGAAGGGGTTTTTTTTGGGGGGGAGGGGTTGGTAAAATTCCTGTATTGTTAAAAGTTAAGTTTTTTACTGTTTTAAAAGGATTCTGTGTTTCATTTGTTGCTGCTGTGTTGTGCTGCTGTTGTTCCTTTTCTCTTTTGGTTCTTGGGCGGGGGGGGGGGGCGTTTGGCCTAATTTTAATTGTTTAAAAGGCCACTTTTTAACAGTTGAGTTTCTTGGCCTTCTCCTATTGTCCCTTTTCCTGGTTCTGTTTTTTTGGGGGGGTGGGGGGAGCTGGCACCTGGGTGAGAGACCCAGAACCAGCAGGCTTGTTGTGCTTGTCCAGCTCTCCCTGTGTTGTTTGGGGCAGGGCTGGAGAGCTGGCATCTGTAAATTGTATGTTCTGTGGCAGGGAAGCTGACACCTGGGTGAGAGACCCAGAGCCAGCATGTTTGTTGTGCTTGGCCAGCTCTCCCCGTGTTGTTTGGGGCAGGGCTGGAGAACTGGCATCTGTAGATTGTGTGTTCTGTGGCAGGGAAGCTGGCACCTGGGTGAGAGACCCAGAGCCAGCATGCTTGTTGTGCTTGGCCAGCTCTCCCCAGGTTGTTTGGGGCAGGGCTTGAGAGCTGGCATATGGGTTTGCTGCAGCCAGGTCTGCCCCTTGAGCAGATTGTGTTTTGTGTGGCAGGGTTCATAGAGTAGATAGATGTATATAGTGCATTTGGGTCCTATAGAGATTCTCTGGTGTGAAGTTAGGGTTGGCTTTGGGTGCCCCAGGAATTGGACCCCCTGGCCCAATCTTTTTGAGACTTGGGGGGTTTGTAGGGGAGAGTCCCCTGCAGGTCCCCTGCAAATTTGGGGGCTCTCCCTCAAACCCTCTCCCCTCCAGGCGGCTTCAAATATACCCTATTTGCCATTGATTTCAATGGCCCATAGGGTATAATGGGGCCGTATATTCGGAAATAGCTGCGCATCTACCGTATATGTGGCTATTCCGACTACAGAATTCAGAAATATATGGGATTCTGTATTTCCACACACCCCCCCCCCCGTATATTTCCGAATCCGTGTACTACCGAATTTTTTTTTTTTGCACATCCCTAGTCTGCAGCAGTCCTGATAAGCACCTGGCATTCAAGGTCAAAGAGAAAAGGAATGTGGCGCCTCTTTTGTGCAGTGTCTATTTCAATCTTAACAATGCCTGTGTTAAACAATCTCCCCGCAAAGCCATGCTAGCTCAAAGTATGTATGACTAGCAGGGGTGGAATTCTAGCAGGAGCTCCTTTGCATATTAGGATACACCCCCTTAATGTAGCCAATCCTCCAAGAGCTTACAAGGTTCTTTTTTGTAAGCTCTTGGAGGATTGGCTACATCAGGGGTGTCTGGCCTAAGGAGCAAAGGAGCTCCTGAAAGAATTCCACCCCTGATGACTAGTATGAATGTGAAGCCATTGCAATCAAATAACATAAAACTCTTGGCAAGAAACACTTTCTTGACAGGTAATGGCGAACCACTTCTGTTTGTCTCTTGCTCAGAAAACCCTACAAGCTCACAATGATTTGACTGTGACTCATCGGCACTTTCCACTGTCAAGTTGTCACCGGCCTCTTGTTTTGTTTGCAGCAGCAGACTAATATGGCTACCATCTGAAATCTACTAACCTAGGACTTTTTTTTTTAATTTTGAAAAGCTTTATTAATATAAAGTTCAAGGTACAATAGTGATGAGACATCAACAGATGTGTAGCATGTACCAATATAAAATAGGGAAATGGAAACATACAACGTTGGCTATTAAAGAACCTAGGACTTGATTCATCCACTGTTCTCAATATCAGATCTGGTTGAGGACTCACAAGGCAACAATGCCGTTTGGAAGGACTGCCCACCAGCTATATGTAGCTCTGTTCACTGAACCCCATTCCATTGTCTGATGAAGTCTGCAAGCATACGAAAGCTTACATTTCGAATAAAACTTTGTTGGTCTTAAAGGTGAACTCCTACCTTGTTCTGTTGCTTCATACCAAAATAGCTATCCACCTGGATCTATTGTATTGTTGATCACCCACAGATTTTTTTTTTTTTCTGGCTACAGATTTAAGATGCAAGTTTCTACACTGATATGATTAAGTTTAATTAGAACCAGTATAAATAGGATATCTGACATTCAGTGTTTATATTGGGTATGCCGAATATATAAATGGGATATCTTTCAGCCGGTATATTCAGTATGCGGAATATATTTAGGCTGAAATGCTATTCTTAGCCCTCTGTTACCTATAGCTGCCTCACACCCACAAAAATCGAAGGTCACTGAATATTCAAACAGCCTGCAGCCAAGCTTTGAAGAGCTTATAAAACTATGCAGAATTGTATTTTTCTGGGCTATCATCGTTAAAGTGGCAGGATTCCTATCTGCTGAGCAGTTTTAATTGCAGCCATTAGTCAGAGGTCAGCCGGCGTCTCGTATGGATCTCTTGGAAATTTGATTTTCAATGCACTTGATCAGTTGCACAAAACTGGGGGGTCACAACGTTGCCATCCCAAAGGATGGGGTTCTTTTGTACTCAGTCTCGTGACTGAAATGCTGCCTGAAGTATGCATTGACTACCAGAGGAGTCCTGTTGACACATTTGCATTACAAACCATCCGATAGTCCCAGTGAAATTGGAGCTTTGGGGGAAGGAAAAGGGATGGGTATGAGAGAAAGGACTGTCGAGTGATATCAGACTCCCAGGATGCTTTGGGGGAAAACAATTAAATCTGTATCGTAAATACAGATCTGTGCATCCAGGGCAGGCCCTAGACTGTCTGGCACCCTAGGCAAGGCTAACTTTTGGCACATACACCCCTGCACTGATAAGGTCACTGAGTCACATGGGGAGCTCCCAATTTGGCACCCCCAGAAGGCCAGCAACCTAGGCAATCACCTAGTTTGCCTAGTGGGAGAGCTGGCCCTGTATGCATACTACTTGTAGTGCCTTCCCCATTCTTAACTCCTCTTGCTATGCCTGGTCCCATCTTAATTCACTTGCTCTAACAACCAAACTGATCTCTGTTATATGTTCAGTGTGAAAAGAACAGGGCAGGAAAAGGTCAATGCTTGCTTATCAGCTGCTGTGATCTGATGGCTCAGGCTAGCTCGATCTCATCAGAGCTTGGCAGCTAAGGAGAGGCAGCCCTGGTTTGTACTGGGATGGGAGACCACCTTGGAAGACCAAGGTTGCTTTGCAGAGGCAGGCAATGGCAAGCCACCACCGTTCATCTCTTGCCTTGAAAACCTTGTAGTCAATTGCAAGTTGGCAGCTCTTTCCATCACCACCAGGTTATCGACTCAATGAATTTTTAGAAATGGTATTTGTGATTCTTTGGCAGCCGTGGTAAGGACTTGGATGGGAGGCCACCATGGAAGTCCACGGTTGCTTTGCAGAGGCAGGCAATGGCAAGCCACCACCGTTCAGCTCTTGCCTTGGAAACCTTAGAGGGCTGTCTTATGTCAATTGCAAGTTGGCGCCTCTTTCCATCACCACCAGGTAATCAACTCAATGGATTTTTAGAAATGGTATTTGTGATACTTTTCAATTTACTTCGTCATTTGCTTCTTGAGGGCTTCTGGCATCTTGGCTCCACTGATGGACTTCCGGATGGCACCTGTTTTTTTTTTGCCACTATATGACACGGAGTGTTGGATTGGATGGGCCATCGGCCTGATCCAACATGACTTCTTTTATGTTCTCTTATGTTCTTATGCCTGCCATTTATAACAAATGTACCTTCCTGAATGCAAATGAAAATGGCATGACATAGCAATATAGATTGGAATCCAGATCTAGCCCCTATTCATAATTCCCTATCTGGAAAAGAAATAGCAGTACAACAGTAGTTTCTGCATACATATTTCTCCCATTTTGAGCAGATGGTTTTAGAATTAGACAGCTGGCCTATAGCATTTCCCAAAGTATTCTAATGTCCCCAGAAACTATGGAGTGTGCATGACAAAAGAGGACTACTCTACATAAGGAAGTGATCTCTAATCATGTCTATCAGCTCTACACTCAGGTTTTTTAAAGCCCCCAAACAAACAGCTGAGTATAGAAGATATAGCCCCAGAAATCTTTTAGCATTAGTTATATGTACTTTTTAATGAGCTCCACTGTGTATAACATGGAAAGTAAGCAAGAGGTACTCTCAAAGGTTTGGGTCCCAGATTTTCACTTTTTGCACACAGTTCTCCTTCCACACCTTTGCAAAGCAAAAATGTAAATGCTTTCAGCTGATGTCTGGGGGTAGACAGCAAAGCTGAAGGAGGAGGCTTGAGACTAGCTTATCGGAGTCCTTACTGCACTTGGTTGATAACTATTGCTGGGAAAACATCTGCTGCAGGGATACTGAGAGGGGGCTGAATCCTGCTTGATGGAATTCAGTGACTTCTCAGGCAAAAGTTAGAAACCTGTGGAAAAAAAAAATGTAGACATCTGTGGCAGCTAGCTGTTTCCAAACAAATGTCTCCCAGAAGTGGTGGGTTACATACTATGCAAGCTTCGAGCAATATTCAGTTTGACGTTAGAGAAAAGTCTATCCTGAAAAGCACTGACAGATGTGGGGAAGAAAAGCAGCAGAAGAAAAAAATTGAAATGGAGAAGCCAGTGAAAAGCTCTAGTTCAGTGGGCCGAATATTATGAGGGCCAAATTTGACATAAATGAGACCTCGTCAGGCTGGGTCATGAGCATCATAAAATGTAATTCCAGGTAGTGGAGGCAAAAATTTTATAAAGGACACAGACAAACGCAATTAATGATGTTTAAAAAACTTTAAAAATATGCTTAAAAGATTAGCACTCATTGTTCTTAAAGGTGCTTTCTTTGTTTCTCTCCTGTACAATACAGGGAACTGGGCAAAGGAAGCTCTGGCTCTTTCCTTCCTTCCACAGGAGGCCAGGAAGGGCAGGAGCATCAGCAAATAGAAGGAAGAGAGGCTTAGCTCAGTAGCTCTGCTGTGTGATTGAGAGTGCCTGGCAAAGCAAGCTCTGCCTCCCCCTTTCTTCCCAAGGGAGGAGCCTCAGCCAATGAAGAAAATAGAGGCTTTGCTCAGTAGTTCCTGTGTCATTAAGCAAGTCTGGCAAAGCAAGCTGTGATACAGAAGGAAGGAAGAGAGAGGGGAAAGAAAGCAGACAACAGCCAGTTACTCGGGGGCCTGATTCAGCCCCCGGGCTGCATGTTTGACACCCCTGCTCTAGATCTAAAGGAGGAGTCAAGCTACTATTCATCTAGAATTACCCACTCTATTTCAGGCCTGTAGCCAGGATTGTAAAAGTTAGGGGGCATGTAAAAAAGTCAGGGGGCACTCAGCAGCTCCCCCCTCTCCTGTTTTTGGCTGCTGTGACTCAGGGCACCTGACTCAGTGTGCCTGACCTTCCCTCCTGCCCCCCCCACTCGAGGGCCCTTTATATGGCATGGGAGGAGCACCAGCTGCTCCTGGGTTCCC
Organism: Heteronotia binoei; assembly: GCF_032191835.1. NCBI lineage: Eukaryota > Metazoa > Chordata > Lepidosauria > Squamata > Gekkonidae > Heteronotia > Heteronotia binoei. The sequence goes on along the minus strand of NC_083225.1, from coordinate 4,912,679 downwards.
CTCCTGTACATTTTAAATCATAGGGGGGAGGGGTAGCCCCCAGCCTCTCAGCTTTCACCCCTGTGGGGTGGGAAAAGGGGAAGGAGGGAAGGTCAGGGGAACCTGAGTTGAGGCACTCAAGAAGAAGAAGAAGACTTATTCAGGGAGAAGGGCAGATTTATACCTTGCCCTTCTCCCTGAATCAGAGACTCAGAGAGGCTTGCAATCTCAGTGCGGCTTCTGTGCCTCAGAGAGCACACACCACCCAGCCACTGTTGCTCAGCCTCCCAGGTCTGTGCTTCCAGAAGCTTCTCTGGCATTCGCCCTCACTGGTGGCGAGGGTAGGGGGAGGAAGGGTGCGAGCAGTGGGATGGGGGGAGTGGGGCAGGAATGGGGCCTTGCCTTGGGTGCCAGATTCCCTGAAGCCAGCCCTGCATAGGGCAGAGGATGCTAGAGCCAAATAAGTATCAAAAGAGCAAAGAGAAGCAACGAAAAGTCGTGCATGTTGTCAATGGAGCATTCAAGAAGCTATATAACCTTTATGATACGAAGGAGGAAATCCTTAGGGATAGATTTTGGTTTCAGTTACTGTACAAGCAGTAAAGGCTCCAAAATTAGAGATAATTTTCTTTCCATGTTTAAAAAGAGGGAGGAAGCAAAGTTGACGGACTGGGCATAGCACCTGGCTGAACAATGGGGAATGTGACATTCACCACAAGGTGGTTCAGGGTCCTGGGAAATGCTCCAGGGATGGTAAAAGAGGGGAGATTTCTAGCTGTGTAACTGGAATCAGAGAGCCAGTCTGGTGCAGTGGGTAAGTGTGCGGACTCTTATCTGGGAGAACCGGGTTTGATTCCACACTCCTCCACTTGCACCTGCTGGAGTGGCCTTGGGTCAGCCATAGCTCTCTTATCTGGGAGAACCAGTTTTGATTCCACACTCCTCCACTTGCACCTGCTGGAGTGGCCTTGGGTCAGCCAGAGCTCTCTTATCTGGCAGAACCAGTTTTGATTCCTCCCTCCTCCACTTGCATCTGCTGGAATGGCCTTGGGTCAGCCAGAGATCTCTTATCTGGGAGAACCAGGTGTGATTCCCCACTCCTCCACTTGCAGCTGCTGGAATGGCCTTGGGTCAGCCAGAGCTCTCTTATCTGGCAGAACCAGGTTTGATCCCCCCCCTCCTCCACTTGCATCTGCTGGAATGGCCTTGGGTCAGCCAGAGATCTCTTATCTGGCAGAACCGGGTTTGATTCCCCCCTCCTCCACTTGCATCTGCTGGAATGGCCTTGGGTCAGCCAGAGATCTCTTATCTGGCAGAACCGGGTTTGATTCCCCCCTCCTCCAGTTGCATCTGCTGGAGTGGCCTTGGGTCAGCCATAGCTCTCTTATCTGGCAGAACCGGGTTTGATTCCCCCCTCCTCCAGTTGCATCTGCTGGAATGGCCTTGGGTCAGCAATAGCTCTCTTATCTGGGAGAACAGGGTTTGATACCCCACTCCTCCACTTGCAGCTGCTGGAGTGGCCTTGGGTCAGCCATAGCTCTCGCATAGGTTGTCCTTGAAAGGGCAGCTGCTGGGAGAGCTCTATCAGCCCCACTCACCTTACAGGGTCTCTGTTGTGGGGGGAGAAGACATAGGAGATTGTAAGCCACTCTGAGTCTCTGATTCAGGGAGAAGGGTGGGGTATAAATCTGCAATTCTTCTTCTTCTTCTTGGAGGGAGTCCTGACCTGCTCAGACAGAGTTCAGGCAATTCCCACGTTCAACTGGATCACCAGGACAGCAAGTCTAAGGTGTGGGGGAGGGGACTTCTTAGGAAATGCTAACGTTACAGGTTCTAGTTGCTGTTAAGGGTATTCTGATTAATTACTGAGAGACCTTGATTAATGATCTAGTGGCCAGATGCTGGACATGGGCAGCTTTCTGTTTGAATTTGCCTTGTTCTACTTGCATGACTGATTTAGTCACTGGCTGATGCTTCTGTTGGCTCTTTATTATTGTTGTTGTTGTTCAGTCACACAGTCGAGTCCAACTCTTTGTGACCCCATGGACAAAGTCACGCCAGGCCCTCTGGTTATTATTTTATTTTTTATGTTATACAATTTATTATTATTATTATTATTATTATTATTATTATTATTATTATTGCACCCATTTCCCCATTGGGGGCTCAGAGTGGAGTACAGCAAATAGAAATAAAATCACAATAAAATCATAATAAAACCAATTGCAACATTCATCAAAGTGCAGCAAGATGATTCAGCAAGATGGCATGACAGCAAGGTGGCATAGCACAAAACAGTACCGCAATACAGCATCACAGTACAGTAGTGCAGTAGAGCAGCAGAGCAGTAGGGGGGAGGCCGACCGATCGATGCCTCACCCAACGACCTGGTGGAACAGCTTCGTTTTGCAGGCCCTATGAAAGGCCAGCAAGCCGGGTAGGGCCCGGATCTCCATAGGGAGCTGATTCCACCAGAGAAAGTCCTGGCCCTGGGAGAGGCAAGATGGGCATCTCTTGGGCTGGGGACTATCAGAAGATCTTGAGAGGCCGAATGAAGCGACCTCCGAGGTGTATAGGTTAGGCTTCTGTCCCTTCTTTTGACTGCAACCCAAATGTGAACTGGGTTTACTGAGAATGGTACAACATGATGGTACAGCAGGGGAGGCCAACCAATCTAACAAATGGACACCTGCTGCCTCATCCAAAAGCCTGGTGGAACAGCCCCATTTTACAGGCCCTATGAGAGGCTAACAAGCCAGGTAGGGCCCAGATCTCCATAGGGAGCTGATTCCACCAGGTCAGGGCCAGGACTTTCTTGGCCCTGGTAGAGGCAAGACAGGAATCTCTTAGGCCGGGGACTATCAGAAGATATTGGGAGGCTGAACAAAGCGACCTCCGGGGGCGTACATGGGAGGAAATCATCCCTGTTTAGGGTTGCCAATTCCCAGGTGGGGGCAGGGGATCCCCCAGTTTGGAGGCCCTCCCCCCGCTTCAGGGTTGTCAGAAAGCGGGGGGAGGGGAGGGAAATGTCTGCTGGGAACTCTGTTATTCCCTATGGAGATTTGTTCCCATAGAAAATCATGGAGAATTGATCTGCGGGTATCTGGGGCTCTGGGGGGGGGGCTGTTTTGGGGGGTAGAGACACCAAATTTTCAGTATAGCATCTAGTGCCTCTCCCCAAAATACCCCCCAAGTTTCAAAAACATTGGACCAGGGGGTCCAATTCTATGAGCCCCAAAAGAAGGTGCCCCTATCCTTCATTATTTCCTATGGAAGGAAGGAATTGAAAAAGTGTGCTGTCCCTTTAAATGTGATGGCCAGAACGCCCTTTGGAGTTCAGTTATGCTCGTCACAGCCTTGATCTTGGCTCCACCCCTAATGTCTCCTGGCTCCACCCCCAAAGTCCCCAGATATTTTTTGAATTGGACTTGGCAACCCTATCCCTGTTGTCCAAACACTTACCCCCCAGGCTGTTCGGTCACCAGGCATGATATATGAAGAGATGGTCCCATCTTCAAGATGGACAAAGTGAGAACCAGTTTATAACACTGGAGTAAGTTAAGACAACGCACTCATGGAAGCAAATAGCCTCATCTAAGGAAGGACTTCCACACTTCTTTAAAGGCTGGGAAGAATATCATGTGCACATTCTACTGCCCTCGTTCTTTCCATTACAGATTTTATGTATAGGCATACTTGGATTTCTTGGAACCTGTATTGTTGGGTTTTTTTGAGCAGAAGACAATCAAAAATTTATTTTGGGGTGGCCAAAGAACTACTGTGTCTGTAACTAAGTTTCTGTTCTCTGAAAAGATGGGCTGAGAAAATCCTGTGTATAATCTACTTGGATTCTAACCCTTGAACTGTTGTATATATTTAGGATAAATGATGTATGTGGATATTTATTAATATTATAATAGTGTTTCCCTGCTTCTGAAAGGCCTGACGGCTGTAATAAAGATTGACTGACTGACTGACTGACTGACTGACTGACTGACTGACTGACTGACTGATGGTGTTGTTCAGTCACAAAGTTCAACTCTTTTAATTTCATGGCTACAGACACCATCTGCAGTGATCTTGGATCCCAAAGATGTGAAGTCTGTCACTACTTCCATGTCTTCCCCTTCTATTTGCCAAGGTGTGATGGCACCAGATGCCATGATCTTAGTTATTTTGATTTTGAGTTTCAAGCCTACTTTTGTGTTCTCCTCTTTCACCCTCAACAAGAGGTTCTTTAGGTCCTCTTCACTTTCTGCCATTACAGTGGTCATTCGCTACCAGTCATAAAACTACATCTAGGCTGGTAGTATTCAGCACAAATTATGCACTTAGATAGAAAGGGTGCTGGGGGAAGCAATGACTTCAGGGGACCCGCTGGATCAATTAAAAGCCTGGCAGAAAAGCTCCATCTTACGCTCTTCTGGCGGAAGAGCTCTAAGGTGCTCCTAGACTCAACACAGGTTGTAAAAGGTTGCCTAGGGACAATCTCGTTGGTTTCTACTTATTAATTCTCGTTCCTCCTCCATCCAATCCAATGTGTGACCAGCAGTTTTTTCTAATGCCGATTGTTACTTATTTTTCTTTCGTTTTTTGGATGGGTCTTTGACTGTATTAAGCTTGACTTGACTTGGCCAGCAGTATGGATCAATCCTATGATATTATTCATGGTTGTTCTGGTGGCCGCATAGTCCTGAGCAGGGATATATTTTTTTGCAGGAAAAGCCCAGAAGGAAGTCTTTTGCATATTAGGTCACACCCCCTGACATCACCATTGTTTCACACAGGTCTTGTGTGTAGAAAAAGCCCAGCAGGAACTCATTTGCATATTAGGCCACACCCCCTTTGACACCAAGTCAGCCGGAACTGTGTTTCTGTGCATTCCTACTCAAAAAAAGGCTCTGATTCTAAGCAAAAGAGGCATCCACATGGATGATGAAATCCCCAAAGTCTAAAGCAGATGAGGGGAGAGGGCTCCAACACCAGGCCCAAGCCCACCGGAGGCATCTGCTAGACTCTGGAGCGGACTACACCTTGGCAGACTCCTCGGTCTAGCCTTAATCCCTACTATATTAACTGGCTCTCTTGCAAATCTTTCCCAGCACTTTAACACTGGACATAATCCTGCCAGGACTTGTTCTTAAGCTCTTTATTTGCTTGGCTTTCTGTGGTCCATTTAATTAGGTAATTTACAGGGCACCTCTCCAGTGGCCCGCTCAAGCACTGTATGCATTGAGGAGTCTTACATGCCTTGAGGAGCCTTTTCCTATAGTCTTACATAGAGAAACACACCTTTGTAAGCATGCTTCAAGCAGAGGCTTAATATCTTCAGCAGGGGATCTTTGCTTATTTCTCTGTGAGGCAATACTCTTGAAGGGTTTTTTGGCCAATATTTTGATTGGCTGATCCCTTTTCTCTCTGGGTTGAACTGCTGTGGACTGAAGCACAAATGTTAAAGGATTTTGCGTCTAATGCTCAGTTGCATTCAGCAAGTGAAGTGCAAAAAGTCCATCAGCATAGCCTGTACCACAATTTTTTTTTTTTGAATCAGTTGCACAGAAATGTATTAATGATGAGCCCACAGGCAACGGAAAAAATCAAACTGACTGCATTCTGCCCAGCTAAACATTTCATGGCCCTGCACGCTGCACATCCAAACATATTGATTTATTGATTTAGGAGAAAATGAATGTGTAGGCAGCTGAAGCACACCCCGATAAGCCCCTGGGCATCCGAAGGCAAATCAGTGGCTCAAATCACCTTCATTAGCATAATATGCAAAAGTAATAATAAATATTAAATATTTACTGAGCCGTAACTGCAAAGGATTTACAGGTAACAGTCTGGGCAGAGAAAGCTATGAATGTTTTATGAAATTTCAAGCCAGTTTGCCCCCACAAGGTTCTACTTTTTCATGGGAGTCGTCAGAAACACTGTCAAAGGGCTGATTTGAAAAGTACAGGCTACATATTTATACTAAATCCAAGTGGGCAGCCATGCTGAAGCAATAGAACAAAACAGTTGTCAAGGAGCACCTTTAAGACCAACTAAGTTTTATTCAGCATGGAAGCCTTCATATGCTCTAAGCAGACTTCATCAGACAAAAATGGAATGGCAAGCAGCAGTTCTTAATATAAGTGGGCACTGAGTTGGTATGTAGAATCATGGGAATGTTTTTGCGATTCTTTTAATCTGCTAAAACATTCCCATGATTCTACATACCAACTCACTGCCCACTTATATTAAGAACTGCTGCTTGCCATTCCATTTTTGTCTGATGAAGTCTGCTTAGAGCATACAAAAGCTTACATTCGGAATAAAACTTAGTTGGTCTTAAAGGTGCAACTTGTCTACATATTTATAATGTCCATCATTTTTGCTTTACAGTGGATTGATGTCATTTCAATCAGAAAATTTCCTGCTGGGGAAAAAAAATCACAGTAATAAGTTAGAGAATGTAATTTTTCTGTGTGGTGTTCCTGAACCTCGGGGGAAGAGGGTACCAGATGATGCAGTGATAGCCACAGGCATAGATATCCTTAAAAGGGGATTAGAAAGATTCATGGCAGATAGATCTATCACCAACTATTAGCCATGGTGACCAACAGAAATCTCCATATTCAGAGGCAGGGGTGAAATTCTAGCAGGAGCTCCTTTGCATATTAGGCCACACACCCCGATGTAGCCAATCCTCCAAGAGCTTACAAAAAAAGAGCCTTGTAAGCTCCTGTAGGATTGGCCACTACATCAGGAGTGTGTGGCCTAATACGCAAAGGAGCTCCTACTAGAATTCCACCCCTGTTCAGAGGCAATTTCAAGGAAAGGGCTCATTCTGTTTGCCCTCTTATTGGGCCTCCAGAATAACTGATTGACCATTATGAGAGATAAGGAACTGGACAAGATGGACTACTAGTCTGTTCCAGCAGGGTTGTTCTTCTGTTCTTATCATGCCAAAAAGAGGAACATAATAAAACCAGGGATTTCTTTTGTAGCAGGAACTCCTTTGCATATTAGGCCACACACCCCTGATGTAGCCAATCCTCCAAGAGCTTACAGGCCTATTAGTACAGGACCTACTGTAAGCTCCAATAGGTTTGGCTACATCAGGGGTGTGTGGCCTAATATGCAAAGGAGTTCCAGTAACAAAAAAAAGCCCTGAATGAAACACTTCACATGGAGGTACTCGGCACCATCTTAAGTAGAGTTAGAGCAGTGAATCCAAATAGATAAATGCATCTGCCCATTGCTTGAATAGTGGTTGCACAGCCAGTAAAAAATGAAATTAATACAAAGCAGAGTTACGATGGAGGATTGCTCCAAGCAAATTTTTGAGGTGAGCTTGAGGGACTTGCACAAGTGAAGTGTCTCAAGGAATTCTGCGGGGGGCGGGGGGATGACAAATGTCTCATGATCATCAGCAACATTTCCCAGAGGGTGTATTTTCACATACATTTTCCAGATCTGTCAGACTCTACCTCAAATGAATTTCTAGACAAATTTAGAGGACACTTGAAACATCTGCTGAAATGCTGAGAGAGTTTACAAAAGTTTGGTGCCAGTTTGGTGTAGTGGTTAAGTGTGCAGACTCTTACCTGGGAGAACCGGGTTTGATTCCCTACTCCACCACTTGCAGCTGCTGGAATGGCCTTGGGTCAGCCATAGCTGTCACTGGAGTTATCCTTGGTCATCTTCTGTGAGAGCTCTCTCAGCCCCACCTACCTCACAGGATGTCTGTTGTGAGGGAGGAAGATAAAGGAGATTGTGAGCTGCTCTGAGACTCTGAGATTCAGAGTGGAGGGTGGGATATAAATCCAATTTCTTCTTCTTCTTCTGACCTGAACATCTCTAGTAAATGGTGCTTGTGTTTAATGGTAATATTTCCCCAATTTGGCTATCTATTTAAGAAGGAAAACAAGAAGAAAGAAGTCCGGAGGCCCAGCGTGATACAACTGGTGAAGTGAAAGTATACATGCAATTGAGTGGCAATATATGTTCGTAATGATCAGGACATTCTTAGCAGTCTGGCTATCAAATCTCTTTTGGGTCCATCCAAATATCCCTCAATACTGTGTATGAACTGAACCCACAAGTCTTTATTTTCACCCTGTTCTCATTCTGTTCTTGGTCCCCTTCCTGGAGCGCAACGACCTGGCAACAGTGATCCATGCTATGGTCACCTCGAGGTTGGACTACTGTAATGCCCTCTACTTGGGGCTGCTCCTGTGCCGAACCCAGAAACTACAGCTAGTGCAGAACGTGGTGGCCAGGCTGCTATTGGGGCTTCCCAGGTGGGAGCACATACAGCCGGGGCTGCGGTAACTGCACTGGCTACCAATAATGTACTGGATTCATTACAAGGAGCTGGTTATTAACTTTAAAGCCCTATATGGCCTAGGACCTGCCTACCTTAGGGACTGGATCTCCCCACATGTTCCCCAGAGGGTACTTCGATCTGGATCGCAAAATCTATTAGTAATCCCCGAGCCAAAGGAGGCCAAACTAAAGACCACCAGAGAGAGGGCCTTCTTGGTTGCTGCCCCCACTGGTGGAACCAACTGCAAGAGGAGGTGAGGGCCTTGCGGGACTTTGCTCATTTCCGCAAGGCCTGCAAGACTGCTCTCTTCCGGCTGGCTTTTAATTGATGTGCAGCCTACATCATAGGAATCTGAAGAAATGCCGTCACCACCGGAAATATACAACACCTGATGAGATTAGCGCCAAACCTATTTGAATTGTTTTAAACTGTAGAATTTGTGATTTTATAATATAATTGTTTTAATTGTTGTTATGATTTTTTGTTGTGAGCCACCCTGAGCCTGCCTCAGCAGGGAGGGCAGGATATTAAATAAATAAATAAATAAAATTCTCTCGCCACAGCTTTTCCCGTTTAAATTAACACATTTTATTACATCCCACCCTATCTGTGTTAGAAGAGTAAAAGTCACCCAGCAACATGAAAGCCAATGAGAGCAGGCCTCTAGAGAACCCCGAAAAGTGGAATGTCAAGAAGCAGACACAGTTAATGACAGTTGGGATTCGTCAGTTGGGAATCGTCAGTTGGCTATGAGCAGTTAGTTAAAGGGATTTCATCTGTGAGAAGGGAAGTGTGAGGACCAGTTTCAAGGAATACAGATTTTTCATTAAATCTCCTTAGTCTCTCTGGGAACTGAGTGTAAAGCTGATATGGAGCTTCGGCAAGGTTTGCTGTGGTTATTTGTAACTCTATATCTTATGAATCAAGGTGTTTATTTAAACCTGCCTGGAAGCAGTTTCTTCGGTTTATGAAACAGCATCCCTCAACTCCATGTTAAATATTCTAATATCCTCCGCTCTTAAGTTTATAACAAATAGACACTGGCTTGTGTTTTCTTAGAATGCTTTATCGCCTCCAAGAAGTTTACTTCAGATGACAGCTGTAGGCCACAGCCTTTTTGAGGTTGTCATTTTCAAGCCACATTCCATCCCAGAACAGGATGACAAAACTTGGGATGAGGTCTGAAGAAATGAAGATAGATAGATGATAGATAGATAGATAGATAGATAGATAGATAGATAGATAGATAGATGATAGATAGATAGATAGATAGATAGATAGATGATAGATAGATAGATAGATGATAGATAGATAGATAGATAGATAGATAGATAGACAGACAGACAGACAGAGAGACAGAGAGACAGAGAGACAGAGAGACAGATAGACAGACAGACAGACAGACAGATAGATAGAAGATAGATAGATGATAGATAGATAGATAGATAGATAGATAGATAGATGATAGATAGACAGACAGACAGATAGAAGATAGATAGACAGACAGACAGACAGACAGACAGACAGACAGACAGACAGACAGATAGATAGATAGATAGATAGATAGATAGATAGATAGATAGATAGATAGATAGATAGATAGATAGATAGATAGAAAGACAGACAGACAGACAGACAGACTTTTATGCAGGATTTTTTTTTTTAAGCAGGAACTCCTTTGTGTATTAAGTAGGCTTCCCAATCTTCAGGTCTCAGCGGGGGATCCCCCAGTTTTACAGGCTTCCCCCTGCCCCCAGTCAGCTGGCCTGTGGGGGAAGTCCCGCTCCCGCAGTCACCATGTATCTCTAGAGCTCCGGCAGCTTTAGAAACCTGCAAACAGGTCCTTTTTTAAAATGTGTGCCTTTAAAGTTGAACAGGAAACAGGAAGCGCTTCAGGGTCAGCAGCAGTTTCGTCAGAGCACAGACCCTCCGTTTCTTTTGCTTTCATTTTCAGAGCAAGTAAAGTTGTGGAGGAACCAGACCCAGTGAGTGTATGTGTGAGAGAGGGAGGGGGCAGGGGATTCCCCAGTTTGGAGGCCCTCCCCCCACTTCAGAAAGCTTTAGAAAGTGGGAGGGGGAGGGAGGGAGGGAAATGTCTTCTGGGCACTCTATTATTCCCTATGGAGAACGATTCCCATAGGGAATAATGGGGAATTGATCTATGGGTATCTGGGGTTCTGAGGGAGATGTTCTTTGAGGTAGAGGCATCAAATTTGCAGCATAGTATCTGATGCCTTTCCTCAAAACACCCTCCAAGGTTCAAAAGGATTGGACCGGGGGGACGATTCTATGAGCCCCCAAAAAGGTGCCCCTATCCTTCATTATTTCTAACAGAGGGAAGGCATTGAAAAACTGTGCAGTCCCTTTCAATGAGATGGCCAGAACTCCCTTTGGAGTTCAATTGTACTTGTTCCAACCGTGTTCATGACTCCACCCCCAATGTCTCCTGGCCCCACCCCCAAAGTCCCCAGATATTTCTTGAATTGGACTTGGCAACCCTAATAGGCCACACACCCCTGGTGCAGCTAATCCTGCAAGAGCTTACACACCCCCAATGTCACCATTGTTTTACACAGGACTTTTTTGTAGAAAAAGCCCATTGGGAATTTATTTGCATATTAGGTCACATCGGGGGTCATTTTGTAGAAAAATAGGTGGTGGAGCTCATCCAGGAATTGTTATGTAACTGCACCTACTAGTCAATGGACAAGGTAGGTAGGTGAGCTCCTGCTGAATTCAAGGCCTGGGTGCCAAGCCAGCCTGAACTGCGTTCCTGTGAGTTTCTGCTCAAAAAACGCCCTGGAGCTCAGTGATATTAATACTATTGATCCTTTTCCATTTTATCATCCCAACAATCCCATGAGGTAGCTAAGAGGGTGTGGCTTGCCCAACATTGTGGAAACTTCACAGCAGTGTGAAGACTGGAACTTGTCCCTCCTACTCTTTTAGCATCAGTGGTGTATTAAAAGTGTGTAATGTAAAATAGCCTGTGACTGGTGTGGAAGAAACAAGACAATTGAGAACACGAGCAGCAGAAATTAGCACAATGAGAAGGGTCACAGCAACAGCATACGGGCGGAGAAATAAAGTAGGGGATATTGTCTGAAACATCTGTGCTACTGATTACGATCAGCAGTTTTGAGCGGAACTATGGAATACAGCCATCTTTGTGTCAACTGACTGTTAAACTGAACTTTTATTTGTTGGTTTTAGAATTTGAATGAACTGATACATAGGTTTTTATGTTGCTAGCCAACCGGAACCTGCCTTGGCTGGATGTGTGGGGTATAAAACGTATAAATCTTTAATAAATAAAAGCCCTACCATGGTGGCAAATCTGAGGATTTTCATTGGTTTGATGTGGGCTACACAGGATTGGCTTGCACTCTGTCTCCGGCATGCCACTGGCTGATTCTGCCCTCCGTTGCCCACCACCAGCTCCGTCAGGCGAGAACCCCACCAGACTGCCACTGACCTCTGAGGGAGACAGTTCTCTGCTGACCGATTCTCCTGGGAGTTTACTGATCACTACTGCCTTTCCTCAGGGCCTGTCATAGGAAGTCTGGGACAGTCTGCTTCTTCCCCACCCACACAAACAATGCTGCTGTGAAGCAAAGAGCAAACTGTGAGAGACATGTTCAGGAGGCAAACAGTAGCAGTTACTTCTCTTCAACTGACACAAAAGGAATGTTCATTCACAGCAGGGAGGGGCAAGTTCAACAGCATTAGATAAACAGACTGACACTATAGTACTACCTACGAGGTGACCTTGGGACAGTTATAGGTCTCTCAGAACTCTCTCGGCCCCACCTACCCCATAAGGTGTCTGTTGTGGAATGGAGAAGAGTAAGGGGATCATAAGTCACTTTGAGATTCCTAAAGGCAGAGAAAGTGGAGTATGAAAACCTAACATTCTTCATCTGTGTCTAAATGGGCCAACAGCCTAGCAGAGGAAATATTCAAGGGCTCAAACATGCCCATTAGGATATTTGATCCTTTCCAGCTTTGAACAAGCATACTCCATGCCATATTGCAAGCTTTTTTGTAATGTTTAAAATGCTTTTATAATGTGTTTTAATATTTGTCCACTTCCGGGGGAAAAAAAAAGCTTATCGCTTCACAAACAAGGGTTGTCAGGTTCAATTCAAATTTCAAATTTCATTACAGTCCAGCAATAACAATCTACAAAATCTTGTAATCACAGACCACAATTTCTTACTCCTAGAAATATCTGGGAACTTTGGGAATGGAGCCAAGAGACATTGGGGTGGAGCCAGGAGCAGGGTTGCAACAAGCATCACTGAACTACAAAGGGAGTTCTGGTCATCACATTTAAAGGGACTGCACACCTTTTAAATAAATTGGAAATAATGAAGAATAGGGGCACCTTATTTTGGGGCTCATAGAAACTTGGAGGGTGTTTTGAGGAGAGGCACCAGATGCTATGCTGCAAATATGGTGCCTCTACCCCCAAAACACAGCCCACCCAGAGCCCCAAGTACACATGGATCAATTCTCCATAGGGTTGCCAATCCCCAGGTGGGGGCAGGGTATCCCCCGATTTGGAGGCTCTCCCCCCGCTTCAGGGTCATCAGAAAGCGGGGGGAGGGGAGGGAAATGTCTGCTGGGAACTCTGTTATTCCCTATGGAGATTTATTCCCATAGAAAATCATGGAGAATTGATCTGTGGGTATCTGGGGCTCTGGGGGGGCTGTTTTTTGGGGTAGAGGCACCAAATTTTCAGTATAGCATCTAGTGCCTCTCCCCAAAATACCCCCCTACTTTCAAAAAGATTGGACCAGGGGGTCCAATTCTAGGAGCCCTAAAAGAAGGTGCCTCTATCCTTCATTATTTCCTATGGAAGGAAGGCATTGAAAAGGTGTGCCATCCCTTTAAATGTGATGGCCAGAGCTCCCTTTGGAGTTCAATTATGCTTGTCACAGCCTTGATCTTGGCTCCACCCCTAATGTCTCCTGGCTCCACCCCCAAAGTCTCCTGGCTCCACCCCCAGATATTTCTTGAATTGGACTTGGCAACCCTAATTCTCCATTATATCCTATAGAAACCAGTCTCCATAGGGAATAATGGAGTGGCCAATAGACATTTCCTGCCTCCACCGCCTGCTTTGTGATGATCCTGAAGTGGAGGAAGGGCCTCCAAACCAGGCGATCCCCTGCCCCCAACTGGGGATTGGCAACCCTATCACAAACCTTGGTTGCGCTTAAAATTAATATTTAAATCTGTCTGATGAGTCTTGACACAGCATACTAAAGTGCTTTCTTAGTAGCCTACTCCTTAATAACAAGTAAACAGAAATGTTATATTTTTGACAAACGTGATTTGCTGAAGTGATTCCTTAAAGTCAGGGAGAGAAAGAAGCATCAGCTTTCAAAAATCTAATATCTGGAAGCTCGGTGGCGTCGAGAAATTGGATGAAAAACATTGGACGACTTCCATGGCTTTCATTATTAGGCAGTAATTTTATTTCTCTTCCCTTATTTGACACTTAAATGGTTCATAAAGTCAGTGCCACATCTTAGACATCTCCATTATTAATAAACAAGGGAAAAATAAATGAAATAAATAGTTCTTTTGTGATCCGATCACGGGCATTTAGAACGCTCGCTTTATTGTTTTTCATATATCCACAAGGAACCAACATACCTGTGGACTTTGCCAAAGTATGAAAGAAAAATGCAATATTGTGTGAGTCTGCATGTATATAAGAGTCCCTTCTCACTAGCTCCTGCCAAAGACTAATAATAGGTAATAAAGCTCAGCCTCGACAATATATATAAAAAGGGAATTCTCAAAAGAACAATTTCACCACAGCCATTTTGTAAGGTCCTGATCTTTCAGAGTCATTTTACGGAGGGTAACATAGCCAGAGCAAAACACAGCTGACAATTTTTGTTGCCATTATTCTCAAATACACAAACACATATGCCCTGCCAACATATCTGGAAAGATATATAGTATTTCTTCCACAATCGCTGTGGGGGAAAGAGGTTCAGGATCCCTAAGGTGTATTTTGGATAAAAAAGCACCACTGTATGAAGTAATCTGTTGTCAAAAGCTTTGGGAACTATGTGGGAGTTCTAGGTGCATTTCCTGCTTTTGTTGTAGCAGCAACCTCCTCTCCTCCCCAGCATACTCAAAGTGGGAATCTGATTTAATGGCATACATGAAGAAGAAGAGAGATTGGATTTATACCCCACTATTCACTACCCAAAGGGGTCTAAGAGTGGTTTACAATCTCCTTTCCCTTCCCCTCCCCACAACAGACACCCTGTGAGGTAGGTAGAGCTGAAAGAGCTCTGCCAGAAACTGCTCCTGAGAGAACTGCCCTGAGAGAGTTATGACCGACCCAAGGTCACATCAGCAGGTGCATGTAGAAAAGTGGGGAATCAAACCTGGTTCTTCCAGATAAAAGTCTGCACACTTAGCCATTACACCAAACTGGCTCTCTAGACACAGGCCACTCAGTCTCTTACTTTGAGCTTCAGGGCTCAACTGACACTCAAATTAGATGTTTCCCGAAATGCTGCTTTGCTTGCCGTACATCAAAATCTCTCACCTCCTGCTTTAGGTCAGGGGACCCCAATGTGATTTGCAAGGTGCTGCCAACACTTCTCCCGGGGCCCACCAAGTGTTCTTAGAAAGTGGGTGGGGCTAGGTTGGGAACTTGCCCAACAGGGCTTCTGACTGGCCGTTGGAAATCTATTTGGCAGGGCAGATTGAAATAACCTTGCTTCAGTGGCAACTGCCGCCACAGTATTGGTTTTATTCTCTCTCACTCCCCTTTCACAGTGTATTTTTAAAAATTACCCCCTTTTACTCTGCATTTGAGCTTCATCTCCTGCAGCAGCCATTTTGTGTCTGGCTCCTCGTTTTTTAGCAGCCATTTTGTGCTGGGCTCACCATCCTGTATCAGAACACAGAAATGTAGCCAGGGGCTCAAAAAGTTGGATACCCTTGTTTTAGACCAACGTGTGATACAATCACATGCAATTCCTGTCCTGGACTGCTGTTGGCACAGGGCATGGGAAAAAATACACGCCATCATGCATGGCACAACACACGTTTCCTTCACAGGGCCAGATCTAGGGGGGGGGCAGAGGGGGGTGCTTGCCCCGGGCACTGATGGAGGGGGGCACCAAATCGGGTATGGAGTCCATTGTATTCTATGGGACCACAAGATAGAATGGCCCAAAAGGGGGCACCATTTTTTAATTTTGCCCCCCCCTCGAAAAAAATATAGATCTGGTCCTGTCCCTTCGTTAGATGGTAGTGCAAGAGGAAGGAGAACCAGGTGCCCAAATACGTTTATGGAGGCACATCAGTGTTTCAAGTAACATCTAATTTGAAGCTAAGCGTTTTATTCCTGCCGCTGGTTTATTCATAAGGAGTAGCTATTGTGCTCATGCCATTGCATATTTTACCTTTTTGTTTAATGGTAAGCCTCTCTTGCAGAGAAAAAAAAAGAGAAGGGTCGTAGTGCAGAAAGATAAGTCAATGAAATAATGATTCCATTTACATTTCAGCATCTATCTGTAAAAGTAAAATCCATTGTTTATATCCACAGACGTTTCTTAAAGGCACTTCCTGACATTCTGGCATGCACAGTGCATAATAAGAGCCCAGGTCTTGTCTTAAAATGCTTGAAAATCTATCTGTAACAGGTAAGCCAAAGAGTCATCAAAAACAAATGGCTGTTCCATGCACCAGATTTTAAATTATGGCCAGAGGTTTAATTTGTCTCTGTGTTTTATTGCTTCCTATTTGTGCACGGCCTACAACAGATGCTGGATTATTGAGTCTCTTGCAATTTATCAGCCACTAAGTAGTGTTAAAATGAGACTTTGTGACTGACAACTCCTCATCTTTGGCCCAAGGTTTCTGCTTTTGTTCCTACTTTTGTCAAGGGAGGGTGAGGAACCAATGTAATAAAATAAAATAAGGTTTCCTGAAATATATCTCTATGTTTAAAAAAAACTTACAAAGATAAAATAGCACAATATAGGGAAAAGGAAATATTGTATTTTTTTGTAGCAGGAACTCCTTTGCATATTAAGCCACACACTCCTGATGTAGCCAATCCTCCTGGAGCTTACAGTAGGCCCTGAACTAAGAGCCCTGTAAGCTCTTGAAGGATTGGCTACATCAGGAGTTAGGGTTTGTAGAATCTTTCGGGCTCAAGTGCCGTGTTCTACTGGAGAAAGTTTTCCTTCCAGAAAACTACCCAACACAGTATCAACACCCGTCTCACCGAACACAAGAGACACTGTCGCTTGTTTCAGCCAAAAAATCAGCTGTAGCTGAACATGCACTTCAAGAAGGAGACCACGTCATCCACTTTGAAAGAACTGAAGTCCTTTCTAAGGTCTCACATTATCATACCCGCCTGAACAGAGAAGCTATTGAGATTTACAAACACCAGCACAATTTTAACAGAAAGGAAGAAGGCATTTCCATCCACCAATCTTGGTACCCAGCTCTGCAAAACACTCTACAGACTATAAATTGCAGAAAGTCACAGAACAACCAGCACATTCAACAGAACAATCAGCACAGTCAACAACCATCTTCCTTATCTTCACACCCCTTCCAACCCTTCCAGCAATTAACACAGAACAATGGTCACATTCAACAGCCAGTTTCCTTATCACTACCCTTCCAGGAATCCCCACCAAACAATGGGCACATCCACAAACCAATTGTCCTTTCATTACACCCCCTCCAGCCTATAAATAGCAGCTCTCCAGAAGCCCTGGCCCCACTCAATGCACAGCAGCCAAGAAGGTCAGAGAGCCTGCTCCGGCTGCAACGCCACTGAGGATGTTCTCCGCAGCTGAGAACGGAATATCTGGAAGGAAAACTTTCTCCAGTAGAACACGGCACTTGAGCCCGAAAGATTCTACAAACCCTAATGATGTTACCAGCCATGAAAACCTGAAATCTTTGATACATCAGGAGTGTTTGGCCTAATATGCAAAGGAGTTCCTGCTACAAAAAAACCCCTGATTCAAGCTATTTTAACTCTTGGATTATATTGTATAGTCTCTGAAATATATTTCTGTTTTAAAAAAAAAACTTGCAAAGAAAAAATAGCACAATGTAAGGAAAAGGAAATATTGTATTTTTTGTAGCAGGAATACCTTTGCATATTAACCCACACACTTCTAATGTAGCTACTCCTCCTGGAGCTTACAGTTAGGCCCTGTACTAAGAGCCCTTTAAGCTCTTGGAGGATTGGCCACATCAGAAGGGTGTGGCCTAATATGCAAAGAAGTTCTTGCTACAAAAAAAAAAGGCCCTGGTTCAAGCTATTTTAACTCTTGGATGTTGCCTGTCCAGCATTGGTCTTGTCAGCCACCAGCGAGCCTGCAACAGACGTGGACTACTGCACCTTTCTTAAATCTTCGTTCACGAAGTCAAGCTGAGAGAGAGAGAGAGAGAGTTGTATTGTATAGTCTCTGTTGTTAACCGTCCTGAGCATTGAGGACTCAGAGAAAGGGGGTTGATAAATTTAAATAATAAATAAAATAAATATTATAAAGCAGATGCTCTACCACTGAGCCATGGCCCCTCCCGTGTCTTTCTTGCTCTTGTAATCATGGTTGCTGGAACAAGTGATGCATATAATTCATAATCATAATGAACTCAATTTGATGAGCCAAAGAAGAGTGAGTTTCTTAGCTAAATAATCTTCAACTACTTAATTGGAAGGATTCTTTATCTAATGTCAAGTGGATTTCAGCTTAATGCCTCCAATAAGAATTTATATTAAGCTCAGAAGAAAATACTTGTCCTTGCAAATATTCACGATGTCCTGCTAGTTATAACACTTCGCACATTGAGCCAGGGGCTATGTGGCCCATGTGGTATGACTCCAGAACCACATGGGTCTCTGTAGACAATTTTATTATCTTATTCATTTAGATTGAAGACATATGTTCTGCCTCACCTTCTCAAGGTAGCCCACAGATAAAACCAATGCAATAAAATCTCTGAAAACCCCTAACAAATATAAATAATACCATTATCAAAATAAACCATAAAATACACATAATAGAACACATTATAAAACAAAGACATAACCAGGGCTTTTTTTGAGCAGGAATACACAGGAACATAGTTCCAGCTGGCTTGGTCAGGAGGTGTGGCCTAATATACAAATGAGTTCACGTAGAACAATGGTGAAATCAGGGTGTGTGGCCTAACATGCAAACCAACATCCTGCTGTTTTTTTCTAAAAAAAAAAAAGCAAAAAAAAAAGCTCTGCACATAATTCTGACATTAAAAACCACAATGTTCAAAAACCACCCAGGGAACATTTTAACTTTCTAGGGTATGCAGTAGCTGACCTAAGAGTAGCAGTTCTCTTCCAAAGGAATTTCAAAGGGTGCTTAGAAAGAGAGACTGTTGAATTGCAACTGATAAAGAAGCTCAGGACAACACAAAAATCCACCCATGCTACCCCTCGGCATATCACACCTAATCCAATCACATCTGCTATTCTCATTCACTTGTTATTGTCACTCAGCATCTCAAATGACTCTACTCTCCAATTATAAGGAAAGATGGATTCGCATTCTAGATGTATCTGAAGAAGTGAGCCGTGACTCACAAAAACTCATACTCTGCTGCAATAGAGAAAAGACCAAAGTAGCATCTCCAGTTGCAGGGCTGGTGTGTCATACTATCAACTTTCAAGCAAACTGGTGTTGATGAAAAAGGTACCCAACTCGGTTAGGAATAGTCAGGACTTTTTTTGTAGCAGGAACTCCTTTGCATATTAGACTACACCCCCCTGATGTAACCAATCCTCCAAGAGCTTACAGTGCTTTTCTTCTTAAAGGAGCTACTGTAAGCTCTTGGAGGATTGGCTATATCAGGGATGTGTGGCCTAATATGCAAAGCAGTTCCTGCTACAACACCCCCCCCCCCCGAGAATAGCAGACTAACCCTAACCTGAGAGAGAGAGACCAATTTCCCACTCACCTTATGCCACTCTCACATTCCTCTTCTCAGCGAGTTTCCTTCCAATTTCACACTATCTGCCTCGGGGCTGCAGCTAGCATCGGTTTTTTCGCACAGGAAACAGAAACCACTACAAACCAGTTTCTGTTTACTATGCAAAAACACTGATGCTAGCTGCAGCCCCAGGGCAGATATTGTGAAATTGGAAGGAAGCCCGACTGAGAAGAGGAATGTGAAAGTGGTGTATGGTGAGTGGGAAATCGATCAGAGAGAGAGAGATTATACCTGAAGAAAAAAAAAGTTGGGCTCCAGATAATTTGCTTTCAAAGCTAATTTTATACTTGTGATTTTCTCATTACATAAACAGCAGCAAGAAAATGATGCTGTGCCCAAAGATGGCTTCTTCACCATAGTTTTCACATGCATAATAATTTTGTCAAGGAAAAAAAATAGCATATTCTCATGGCCTCTTTGGTGTAGTGTAGTGAAGGGGTTAAGAGCAATGGACTCTAATCTGGAGAACCACGTTTGATTCCCCATTCCTCCTCCACATGAAGCCGGCTGGGTGACCTTGGCCCAGTCACAGTTCCCTCAGAACTCTCTCAGCCCCACCTACCTCACAAGGAGCTTGCTGTGGGCAGAAGAAGAGAAGACAATTGTAAGCTGCTTTGAGATTCCTTCAGGTAGGGAAAAGTAGGGTATAACCACCAGCCCCCAATTCTACTTCTATCAAAGTTCTTCTTCTTCATGATGACAAATCTAAAAGCTGGCCTGATTTTTTTTTTTGAAGAAATGGGATTTGAAAGCAAATCTAAACACATATCTGTGACATGAAACACTAAATTACTCCATATGCTCTTCTCATTTGAGGCAGTCGCTTTCCCAGAATTGAAAACAAAACGTTAAGTTTCACTGATTTTCTCTGCTCAAAAAATAAAAATAAAGAATTGCCCAGGCTCTCATTCAATAATGCCATAATTCAAATTCTCCAGCCAGGGGTTTGTTGAAGACGTGATGAATGTTGATAGAACTCTTTACTTCTTGTACATTTACTGCTTCTTTTTGGACAGCAGCTGGAATAGATTTCAGACACAACCAGGATCAGAATTATATGTTATCTGTCCGTGAAACACAAATCGAATGTGGCAGTCGCAAGTTGATGAACAGGCCCCTGTGTCCTTCGTAGCTTGTCCTATAATATTGGGAGAAAGATATATTTCACCTATTAGTTGAAGAGATCTGTTCTGAAGGATGAACTATAATAGTGTCCATTGTACACTGTAAGAAAAATACCTTGTCATGCTTGTTGCAAAGGGGAACAAATGGTACCATGGGTTTGTTGCAGTCTGTCATCAAACTTCCAAATCCTCACTTGCGTATGATTTCTTGTTTTGCAGATTGGGCCGATAGCATTATGCATTGGTTAGATCAGGGGTCCCCAACCTTTTGGAGGGGAAAATTTTGAGAAGAGATAGTAGTGCCACCCCAAAATGGCTGCCACTGGAGGGAAAGGAAAGGTCCCCATGCAAGCATCAGGCGTTTCCAACTCTGAAGTGATGCTGCTTTCACAACATTTTCACGGCAGACTTTTTACGGGGTGGTTTGCCATTGTTTTCTCCAGTCATCTACACTTTCCCCCCATCAAACTGGGTACTCATTTTATCAACCTTGGAAGGATGGAAGGCTGTCAACCTTGAGCCGGCTATCTGAAAACCCAGCTTGCGCCGGAGATCGAACTCAGGTCATGAGCAGAGCTTAGAACTGCAGTACTGCAGCTTTAACACTGCGCCACGGGGCTCTTGCTCCATATGGGGCAGAGCCAAATGGGATACCTCCCTCCTCATACCTTCTGGGAAGAAGGAAGGCCTGAAAGAAGAAGAAGAAGAAGAAGAAGAAGAAGAAGAAGAAGAAGAAGAAGAAGAAGAAGAAGAAGAAGAAGAAGAAGAAGAAGAAGAAGAAGAAGAAGAAGAAGAAGAAGAAGAAGAAGAAGAAGACATTGGATTTATATTCCACCCTCCACACAGAGTCTCAGAGGCTGATTACAGATTACTGGCACTTTGGGCCAACTCAGAGACACCTCTGAAGTTGGCCCAAAAAATCCCTCCACATGCAAACATCTCCCAGGCATCCCCCATCCCTGTCCTTCCAGCCACTCCACCCAGCTCAAAAAGCTATCACTGTGAAAGTGGTCGCAAATATTTGAGACGGCTGTCAGTCACCGGATTGCTGTCTGGACGGGGAAGGGCGCACACGAGGCGACTTGGTAGTCTGGAGCTGTCAAGCTGCCCCAAGCTGTTCCAGGTTTTTTTTTTAGAGAAACCAATCAGAGTGCTGGTGCGCTCATGCACACAAGCGTTTGCCCTCCACCCCCCCGGGAAAACAAAGAAATCTGGCTTCTGGGTCGCCTTCCCATGTGGTGACGCCCAGCCACCTCTCAGACAGGATGCCGGCGGCATGCGGGTGACCATGGGGAGGCTCTAGGACTGCTCTTTTTGGATTGTCCTAATTCGGGATGCCTCCCTGCCATCCCAAAATCCCCATCTGTTCTGAGCCAGAGTGGCTCACAATTTCCTTTATCTTCCTCCCTCACAACAAACATCCTATGAGGTAGGTGGGACTCTTATTCCATACGGGGCAGAGCCAAATGGGATATCTCCCTCCTCATACCTTCTGGGAAGATGGAAGGCCTGAAGGGAGGAGGAAAAGAAGAGGTCGACATTGGATTTATATTCCACCCTCCACTCAGAGTCTCATAGTGGCTCACAATCTCCTTTATCCTCCTACCTCACAACAAACACCCTATAAGGTAGGTGGGACTGAGAGAGGACAACTCCTATGAGAGCTATGGCTGACCCAAGGCCATTCCAGCAGCTGCAAGTGGTGGAGTGGGGAATCAAACTCGGTTGTCCCAGTCCATGCACTTAACCACTACACCAAACTGGAGCCACATACTAAGGAAAGTCCAGGTGCTTACCTGTCCTAATTCTCCAGTGGAAATCCTTTTCATTTGACTGAGAGGATTTACTTTTACAAGCCCTGCCTTACAATGGTACCTTCCCAGGGCTTTTTTTGCAGCAGGCATTTCTTTGCATATTAGGCCACACACCCCTGATGTAGCCAATACTCCTGGAGCTTATAGTAGGCCCTGTACTAAGAGCCCTGTGAGCTCTTGGAGGATTGGCTTCATCAAGCTGTCTAACTTCTTTTTAAAGCCATCCATGCCGATCACCATCGCTACATCCATTGGCAGCAAATTCCCCAATTTAATTACTTGTTAAGTAAAGAGAACTCTCTGGAGAAGCTAAAATGACTAAACTCAGACTATCATACTTTGCTCACGTTATGAGAAGACAAAAGTATTCAGAGAAGCCAATAACATTAGGAAAAGTTGAAGGCAGCAGAGGAGGATCCAACGTATGGTGGGTGGACTCAGTCAAGGAAGCCATAGCCCTCAGTTTGTTAATGAAAGGATATTTTGGAAGTCGTTCATTCATGAGTTTGCCATAAGTCAAAGGCTGGATCTGACATCAATGAGAAGGGGCTGGGCCATGTTGGACTGGGCCATGTGTGTACCTATTTAAGATTAGGTAGCAGAGAGATAAATTTTATACAGAACACAGACAAACACAAATATATATATATATATATATATATATATATATATATATATATATATATATATATATAAAACTTAAAATATGCTTAAAACATTAGTATTCATTGGTCTTAAAGATGCTCTCTTTGCATTTCTCCCATGGGATCCAGGGAACTGGGCAAAGGAAGCTCTGGCTCTTTCCTTCCTTCCCCAGGGACTGGGGGGGGTGGGGGGGTGGGAAGGCTCAGTCAATAGAAGGAAGAGAGGTTTGGCTCAGTAGCTCTGCTGTGCGATTGAGAGAGCCTGGCAAAGTAAGCTATTCCTTCTCCCTTCCTCCCCAAGGGAGGCGCCTCAGCCAATGGAGAAAATAGGGGTTTTGCTCTGTAGCTCCTGTGCAATTGAACAAGCCTGGCAAAGCAAGCTGTGATGCAGAAGGAAGCAAGACAGAGGGAGAAGGAAGCAGATGACAGCCAGTTGCTCAGGGGCCTGATAGGAGCCCTCTGGGGGCCTGATTTGGCTCTTGAACTGCATGTCTGACACCCCTGAACTAGATGACACTTAACACATGCACAAAGAAGTACTTTTGTTTGTCAGTCTTGAACAGGTTGCCCATCAATTTTATTTGGTGTTCCAAGGTTCTAGTATTATGGGAGAGAGAGAAAAAACACTCTCTATCCACTTTCACCACCCAGATGCATAATTTTATAAACCTCTACCATGCCTCCTCCTTTATTCTTTTTCTCTTTTTTCTCTTTATTCACCTTTCCTCAGACAAAAGGTGCTCCAACCCCTTAATCGTCTTGGTTGCCCTCTGCTGTATTTTTCTGTATTTGAAATATCTTTTCTTTTCTTTTTTTGCATTGTGGAGAAATGCCTTGCCTTGGCTGGCTTGTTAGAAAGGTTCTGTCTCTGAGCTCAGCGACAAGCAGGAAAGGTGGTGGTTGGGGGGGAAAGGTAGCCCCTGGCATTACAGCAACATCTGAGCTACCTCTTAAGAGATGCTAATGGAGGTACTTGAAGAGACAATAACCGTTTTCCCACACAGCTTACCTCGGAGTGACATCCCTCTTCACCGCGCAGCATCTGCTCAGATTTCCCACCATCTGCTCCGCAGAAGCAGGAAGTGCCGGGGCTTCTGCGTCGCAAATGTGAATCGCTAAAACCCAGTTTACTTTAGTGACGCAAAAGCCACAGTTCTTCCTGCTTCTGTGGAGCAAATAGTGGGAAATCCGAGCAGATGCTGCATGGTGAAGAGGAACGTCACTCCAAGGTAAGCTGTGTGGGAAAACGGTTAATGACCATCCTTCTCCGCCTGGGTTGGAAACAGAGTGGAGAGGGCTTTGGGCTAAAACAGCCCCAGAGACCATCTCCAGGAATGAGCTGGAAATTTCCCAGAATGCATGGGGGTTTCCCAGAATGCCTCCCAGAAAAGAGCCTTCCTGGGGACGACAGGAAAAGAAGCCTAAACCTGAGTGGACCAGGTAACAAGGGGTGGAGAGTGATATAAAGTGGGTGGAGTCAGAGGATTAGTAAAAGTGCTTGTTCTGAAGAGTAGGGGGCTCTTCTCTCTGGGAGCTGGACTGGAAGGCAAGAGACTGCTACTCTTTAGTCAGTAGCCAGCAGCCATATTTGACCATGTGGCTGGGCCTGGATGGATGCAGGAAGCCTGAAGCATGTGGTATCCTTAGAACCTTTTTGTAACTTTCTAAGCTTAGATGTGCCTGCTCTGCTTAAACATCTAGTAGGGCAAGTGTTTAAACCAGGGACAGAAGGATGCGTTTCAAACCAACTATTATTTGCTCTTCTGGTTGTTGATTGTGTCCTGTGCTAAAATTATGCTTGTGACTTTTCACTTTTTAAAAATAAACCTTTTCCTATATTGAAGGCTGGCAGTAAAGCCTGTATCACATAGTTCCCCAACTGCCTTAGACCACACTACTGTGAGAGGCGAGTCCCAGGAAGGGGGAAGGCATGTAGTTGGAAAGGGTGCCAATTAGGCTTCCTAATCCCCAGGTCCCAGTGGGGAATCCCCCGTTTTTACAGGCTTCTCCCCCCCCCAGCCAGCTGGCCGGCAGGGCAAGCCCCGCCCCCCACAGTCACCATGTAATTTTAGAGCTCCTGCAGGTCCGTTTTTAAAATATGTGCCTTTAAGGCTGAGCAGGAAGCAGGAAACAGGAAGGACTTCGGAGAACGGCCCCTCCCTTTGTTTTGCTTTTGTTTTCAGAGCAAGTAAAGTTCTGCAGGAACAAGACCCAGTAAGTATTTGTGTGTGTGAGAGAGGGAGGGGGCAGGGGATTCCCTGGTTTGGAGGCCCTCCCCCCACTTTAGAAAGCGTGGGGGGGAGGGAAATGTCTACTGGGCACTCTATTATTCCCTATGGAGAACGATTCCCATAAGGAATAATGGGGAATTGATCCGTGGGTATTGGGGGCTCTGGGGGGCTATGTATTGAGGTAGAGGCACCAAATTTTTAGTATAGCATCTAGTGCCTCTCCCCAAAATACCCCCCAAGTTTCAAAACGATTGGACCAGGGGGTCCAATTCTATGAGCCCCAAAAGATGGTGCCCCTATCCTTCAGTATTTCCTATGGAAGAAAGGCATTTAAAAAGGTGTGCTGTCCCTTTAAATGTGATGGCCAGAACTCCCTTGGAGTTCAATTATGCTTGTCACACCCTTGTTCCTGGCTCCACCCCCAATGTCTCCTGGCTCCACCCTCAAATTCTCTTGGCTCCACCCCCAAAGTCTCCAGATATTTCTTGAATTGGACTTGGCAACCCTAGTGCCAGTCCTCCAGGGGTCTCCCAAAGAAGGATGGTCTCTGTAATAACTAGGTGCTGGGAAGCAGAGGACCTCGAGGCCAGGCCTCAACACTGGAAAGGAGGGTTGGGAGTCCAGTTCCTCTCAGTCAGGAACTCCTAAACTGAGCAGGTGGTGGCAGCGTGTCCTAGTGGCAGGAGGAAGAATAGCTCCCTCCAGGAATTGGCAACTCAAGAGGGAGCTGATGGGACCGGGTCTGAAGGTTGAATTGGACCGGTTTCATCACATGCCCAAATGGATTTCTGGGTGCCTTTTACCTCCCTCCAATCCCCATGAAGTGGCTCAGGGCAGCTCACAGCACATAAAATCTAACATAAAATTATTGAATTTAAACATCTTACACAGTTAAAACTGTAAAATAAAACATATAACAGCGGTCTATTAAAACTACACTCAGTTTCCAATGCCAGTTAGTTATAGGCCAGCCGGAGAGGGCTGTCTTACAGGCCCTGCGGAACTGGCCAAGATCCCACAGGGCCCTCACCTCTTCCAGCAGCTGGTTCCACCAGAAAGGGGCCATTACAGAGAAAGCCCTGTCCCTGGTAGATTTCAGGCGGGCTTCCTTTGGCCCGGGGATAATGAGCAGATTTTGAGATCCCGATCTCAGTACTCTCTGTGGAAAATGTGGGGAGAGACGGTCCCTAAGGTAGGCAGGTCCTAGGCCATATAGGACTTTAAAGGTAATAACCAGCACCTTGTACCAAACTTGGTATATTATTGGCAGCCAGTGCAGAATCCGGAGCCCCGGCCGAATGTGCTCCCATCTTGGGAGCCCCAATAACAACCAGGCAGCGGCATTCTGCACTAACTGCAACTTCTGGGTTCGGCACAAGGGCAGCCCCATGTAGAGGGCATTGCAGTAGTCCAACCTCGAGGTGACCGTTGCATGGATCACCGTTGCTAGATCGTCACGCTCCAGGAAAAAGGCCAACTGCCTCGCCCGCCTAAGATAAAAGAATGTGGACTTAGCAGTGGCTGCTGTCTGAGCCTCCATCGTTAAGGAAGTACCCCCAGGCTCTTGACCTTGTGCGTCGCTATCAATGGCGCACCGTCAAAAACTGGCAGGGGGATTGTTCCAAACTATTCCTATTGTGAAGGATGCCAAACAATTTGATAAATGGCATAGGAAAATTTCAGAATTTGTGTGGGCTGGGAAGAAGCCAAGGATTAAAATGAAAATTCTGTCAGATGAAAAAGAGAGTGTCAGAACTGGCAGAACGTCAAACAAGACCCAAAACTTGTTGCAAGGTGTAGGCATTTATTCGAGAACTACAGTGCTGAAGCTTCAAGATAACACTGATGCCTGAGCCTGGCATCTAGTTACATTTTATGCGGTCAAGACAGCAACAATAAAGCAATCTTTCACACGGTTTACAGACAAGTGTCTCGTTCTCAGGATTCGTTATCAGAAGGGAGGATGCAGTCCCGCTGAGAGAGCCTGCTCGGCCTGGCTTCAAAGGGCCACCTGCAGATGTTGACCAGGGGTTATCTGTCACCCTCCAGTGATCACAGGGTGTTTGAAATGCAGAGCAGTTTGTGTTAGTTACAGAGGCAAAGCATCATGTGTTAGTATTGGGTTACAATATGGAGTCAGTGTGGCTAACATCATATATAAAAGTTACAAGTTCTGACATACTGCCCCCCCCCCTAAGCTCTTCGCCTTGGGCTTGTGTGGGTACAGCAGGTGGAATTTCTTAAGCAATTGGGGAGCCGATACATCGCTAGCTTTGACCCATTCGTCACAGCTCGGGGGAAAGTACTTCCACCTGATGAGGTAGTACAGTACTCCTCGCCTGACTACTGAGTCCAGGATCTCCTGCACCTCATGGTGGCTCTGGCCCTTCACTCGAGTAGGAGGTGGCTCTGGAGGGCGAGGGTGCCAGGATGTAGCTCTAGGATCTTTGCGAAGAAGGCTGCAATGAAAACCAGGGTGGATCTTACTCAATAGTTTGGGTAATTCCAATTCTACAGTTACCTTATTAATCACCCTCTTGATTTTAAAGGGCCCTAAGTACTTGTAGGCCAGTTTGCGGCATGCTTGAGGGAGAGGGAGGTTTTTGGTCGACAGGAATACCTCCTCCCCTTCCCTGAACTCCCACTGGGGGGAGTGCTTTTTGTCGAAGTGCTGCTTATACTCCTCCTTGGCCTTGTCTAGGTTTTCTTGGATCACTTTCCACCCTTTGCGTATTCCCTCCCACCATTGTTGACAAGAGGTTGGCTCGGGGGACCCGGCTGGCAGGGGGAGGTGTGGAAAAGGTTTCCCTTCGTACCCGCTCACTATCTGAAAAGGGGAGGTTTTGGTGGAGCTATGGAGGCTGTTGTTGTACCCATATTCTGCGAAAGCTAATAGCTCTACCCAGTTTGTTTGCTGGTAGTTAATGAAGCACCGAAGATATTGCTCCAGGAGCCCGTTCACCCTCTCCGTCTGTCCGTCTGTCTGAGGGTGATAGGCTGAGCTGAGCCCCTGTTCCATTCCGGTGATTTTGCAGAACTCCCGCCAGAAGTTGGCAACGAACTGAGGTCCGCGGTCGCTAATGACCTTGTCGGGGAACGAGTGTAGGCGGACCACGTGGTTAAAAAATAATTGCGCTAGCTTTTTGGCATTGGGTAATTTCTTGCAGGGGATGAAATGAGCCTGTTTGGAGAATGTGTCCACCACCACTAGGATTACTGTTTTCCCTTGCGAGGGGGGCAGTTCGACTATAAAATCCATTGACACGACTGACCAGGGCCTGGTTGCCGTGGGGAGGGGTACTAGGTGGCCGGGTAGTTTTCCCCCTCTCTGCTTGGCCATGATGCATGTCGGGCAGGAACTTACGAACTCCAACACGTCTCTCTTTAAGTGGGGCCACCAAAACTGTCTGTTTAGCAGGTTTAGAGTTTTCACATAGCCGAAGTGCCCCGCTAGGCGGCTGGAGTGGCACTGCTCTAGTACTTCTTTTCTAAGGCTCTTGGGCACGTAGATTTTCCCTTTGTAGAACCAGAGTCCCCCCTCCCCTTTCTCTACCCCTTCAGGCTGCTCCCCCCCCCCCCGCTTCCGTCTCGGCCACGAATCGTTCTCTTTCCTTTGGCCCGGGGGCTCCTGTTTGCTTTCCGGATCGGGTTGTGACTCCCCCCGCCACTGACGAAGGGGGAATGAGGGAGTCTATCACTTCCTCTCTTTGGCTGTCGTGTTGGGGCATTCGTGACAGCGCGTCCGCTAAAAAGTTTTTTGTTCCGGGGATGTGTTTCAGCACAAAGTCAAATTTGGCGAAGAAGCCTGCCCACCGTATTTGTTTTGCGGTTAGTTTGCGACGGCCCGTCAGGGCTTCTAGGTTTTTGTGATCAGTCCAAATTTCAAATGGGACTCGCGCCCCTTCCAGCCATGACCGCCATGTTTTTAAAGCAAACGTGACCGCAAATGCTTCCTTGTCCCACACCGACCAGTTTCTCTGTTCGTTTGAGAACTTGTGCGAAATGTATGCGCAGGGTCGGAGCCCCCCCTCATCGTCCCTCTGCATTAATATGGCCCCCACCGCGACGTCGGAAGCATCACATTGCACCACGAAGGGTTTTAGCTCGTCGGGGTGGGCAAGGACTGGTTCAGAAGTGAATAACCATTTGAGCTCATCAAAGGCGCGTTGGCACTCAGGTGACCAAGTCAGGCGCGCACTGGGTTTTTTCGCTTCCTCCCCCTTCCCCTTCATTTTGAGGAGCTCCGTAAGGGGCAGCATGACCTGGGCGAACCCCTTGATGAATAAAAATTTGCGAACCCGAGGAATGATTGTAGCTGCCGTCGGGTTTGGGGTGGCTCCCAGTCTAGGACCGCCTGAACTTTCGCGGGGTCCATCGCTAACCCTTCCCTCGACACTCGGAACCCCAGGTAGTCTAGTTCCGTCTTGTGGAATTCACATTTCGTTAGCTTGGCATACAATTTGTTTTGGTACAGGGTAGTTAACACTTTTCTCACCAACGGTACATGTGATTCAAGGTCTTTTGAGCAAATAATGATGTCATCAAGGTAAACCACTACCCCCTTATACAAGTATTCTCTTAACACTTCATTGATAAAGTTCATAAACACCTCGGGTGCCCCTTGCAGTCTGAAAGGCATCACCATGTATTCAAATTGTCCCATTGGCGTATTGAACACCGTTTTCCACTCGTCACCCTCCTTGATTCGCATGCGGAAGTATGCATCGCGGAGGTCGAGTTTGGTGAACACCTTGCCCTCGGCCACTGTGCTCAGTAGGTTTTTTATCAGCGGGATCGGGTAGGAGTTGGACATAGAAATCCCGTTTATCCCGCGAAAATCTGTGCAAAGTCTCAGACTACCATCCTTCTTCTTGCGGAATAGGACGGGAGCAGCGTGGGGGGCCGTGGCCGGCCTGATGAACCCCCGCTTCAAGTTCTTGTCAATAAACTTTTTCAGTTCCGCTTTCTCCACCCAACCCATAGAGTACAGTTTGGCTTTTGGTAGTTCTTGCCCTGGTATTAGTTCGATGGCGCAGTCAGTGGGACGGTGCGGGGGGAGTTTATCCGCCTCTTGCTCGCTAAAGGCCTTTCTCGGATCCCTGTACTCCGCCGGGATCGATCCCGCCTCCTTTATTGTAAGGCAGAGCCTCTCGTTTCGAGGCGGTGCCTTGGGTCCCCACTCGGGCCGCCAGTGGTGGTGCTCACACCGCCAGTCGGGGAAGCGCACAATCTGCTCTTCCCATCGTATGTCCAGCTGGTGCCGCGCTAGCCACCCCGCCCCCACCACTATGTAGAAGGAGGAGGAAGGGGCTATCACGAATGTCTCTATCCCCCAGTGGTCCTCCGTCCCTACCGGAACCGCTTGGGTCTCGTGGGTGCACGGCTCCCCTTTCATCACTGACCCGTCCATCTGCTCGAATAGGATCGGGTGGGGCAGGGGGGACCGGGTTAGGCCGAGGGCCTCTACTAGCCGCGGGGTGATGATGTCCCTGGTGCACCCGGAGTCTATTAGGGCTCGGGCGTGCATGAAGCGCTTTAGGCTGGGGTTCAACATTGTCACTGCAATGAATAAAAGTTCCCCGGTAACTCTCACCGTCATTGGTGCCGGCGTCTCCCGGACCTGCTTTGCGGCACCGATTAAAGCAGGTCGTTGTCGTTTTCCGCCGACTCTTGGTCCCACAACTCCTCGCTTGACTCGGCAACGGTGGTAAATTCCTCGTCAATCGCCATGGAAGCGGCGACGGCGCCCCGACTGGGCTCCTTGGTGCGGCCTCCTCCCTTCTTCGGGGTGCCCGCGAACAGTTTGGACGGGGTGGGGGTTGGCGGAGGCTTCACGGGGCAGTTGGCAGCGATATGCCCCGGGTCTCCGCACCTGAAGCATTTCCTGCTGGCCGCCACTGGAGTGGAGGTGGTTGGGGACCGTTTCCCCTCGGGTTTGCTGGCAGCTTGGGCTGGCTTCCCCCCCTTCTTCCCCAGTTGCTGCTGGCGGCGCATCCCGATGTGCTGCAGGTTGGTCTCCACCTCCCCGGCCAGTTGGATCCAGCCGACCAAGGTGTCGGGTCATCCCTGGTGATAGCACCTGTCGAGGATGTTCGCGTTCAGCCCGTTCTTGAAGGCTGTGTGCTTCATGACTTCGCTCCATCCTCTTGCCGCTGCACAATGGCCCATGAATTCGGTGGCGTACTCGCGGGTAGTGCGGTTCCCCTGTTCGATCCTTTGGAGGGCATCGATGGCCTTCTCCTCTCGGAGGGGGTCCCCATACTGCCTTAGCATCGCCTGGAGGAAGTCGGCCACCGTGGCCAGCTTGGGCTTGCGCCCGGTGTATAGCCCCACGTACCACTTCCTTGCAGCCCCCTTCAGCTTTGAGGCGATGTGGTCCACGTGGCTCGCCTCTGTGGGGTAGCTCGCTCCCCAGTGCGTAAAAAAGCTGTTGCACTGGATGGTGAAGTATTCCACCTCGTCCCCGTCGAAGGTAATCTTCAGCTCCCGGGCTCCTCCACCGTCGCCTCCCCCCGGACCCCCGGGCGCGGCTGGTGGCGGCCCCGCTGGGGCCGGGGCGGTGGGGCCCGGGGCCGGCACCGGGAGTGCTGGAGCGGCGGGGCCCGCCGGGGCTGGCAGCATGGCGGGAGCTCCCAGAGCTGCAGGTGCTGCGGGTGGGGGCCCAACCGGAGCTGGCACCGGGGGGGCCGGGGCTGGTGGCCATGCGGGGCCTCCTCCTCCTCCGTCACCAGGCCCCGCAGGCAGCGGGGCCGGGGGCGCCGGGACCGGTGGTGGCGCGGGCCCCCCTCTGGGCGGGCCTGCCAGGGCAGCCGATAGGGCCCCTTGCAGGGCACGGATCTGGTCGCGCAGCGCGCCCATCTGTTGCTGCATTTCCTCTGCCATCTGCACCCTGGACATGTGGACTTGGTCGTGAATGTCCCTCACCCAGTTGAACAATTCATTGCGGAGTGCTCGGATCGGGTCCCCTCCGCCAGGGACGGTGCCTTCATCCCAGCCGGGGTCCTCTTCGTCTCCCCCCGCGCCGGTGGCAAGTGCCCGGTACCTCACGTCTGCGGCGTCCATGGCGGCAGTGGATTTTCTTGGGCTCCAACTCCGCGAGGGGAAGGCGTCCGTGGAGAAGTGCGCGGGGTCTTTGATCTTGCGTCTCACCGCATTCACCCCGGGCTTTGGCCTCTCCTCCGGGGGTGTGCTGGGCTCTCCGTTGTCTGGAGCCTTTGCTGCCATTCAGCCAGGTTGCCAGTTCGGATAAGTCCCAGAATAAAGGGATCAGTGTTATAATGTCAGAACTGGCAGAACGTCAAACAAGACCTAAAACTTGTTGCAAGGTGTAGGCATTTATTCGAGAACTACAGTGCTGAAGCTTCAAGATAACACTGATGCCTGAGCCTGGCATCTAGTTACATTTTATGCGGTCAAGACAGCAACAATAAAGCAATCTTTCACACGGTTTACAGACAAGTGTCTCGTTCTCAGGATTCGTTATCAGAAGGGAGGATGCAGTCCCGCTGAGAGGGCCTGCTTGGCCTGGCTTCAAAGGGCCACCTGCAGATGTTGACCAGTGGTTATCTGTCACCCTCCAGTGATCACAGGGTGTTTGAAATGCAGAGCAGTTTGTGTTAGTTACAGAGGCAAAGCATCATGTGTTAGTATTGGGTTACAATATGGAGTCAGTGTGGCTAACATCATATATAAAAGTTACAAGTTCTGACAGGCAAATTTCAATTACCAGGTTTAAAATTATATCATGAAGCAGTTTGCTTAGTATGGATGAAAGATAAACGAAAAACGTCTAGTGTTGGAAGGTCACGGAAATAAATTTGGCTGGCATGCATATTTGTATTATGGAAAAAAGAGGATGGATGGTCTGTTCTCTCACCATTATATAAGAAGCAATTTATTAAGTACATGGACAAAATACAAGAAATATGGAGATGAGAGAAGACCTTTATGGATAGTGCCAGCTGAAGTAATAAAGATAACGGCTGAGATAGGTGAAGAAAAGTGGCTGTCATCAATTGTTAAAAATACAAAGTGGAAAAATAGAACTGAAAACTGCTGAAGAATTGAGTCACAAATATGATTGTTTTCAAATGCAACAAATAAAGAGCTTGGTAGAGAATGACATTAAAACTGAAGGAATAAGGAAAAAGCAAACAGAAATGGAAAAAGTTCTGCTTGGAGACAATGATAAACTAATTTCAAAAGTATACAAATTACTTTTACAATGGTCCACAGAAGATGAAGTAGTAAAATTTCAAATGATTAAATGGGCAATTAATGTAAATAAAGAAATAAAGATGGAATCTTGAGAATATCTGTGGAAGAACTCTATGAAAGTTGCAACATGTCAAAATATTAAAGAAATTTTTTTAAGATGATTTATACATGGTATATAACTCCTAAAAAATTGGCAAAGATGAATAATGATGCCAGACAGATGTTGGAAATGTAAAAAGCATGAAGGTTCTTTCTACCATATGTGGTGGACTTGTGAAAGCTAAAATGTTTTGGCAGATGATTCAGCAAGAGATTTCTAAGATCTTGGGATATAACAAAGTTGCAGAGACTTTTCTGTTGGGACTACAAATGGAAACATTTCCAAAAGAAGATAGAACTTTAATCTGGTACTTGCTCTCAGCCGCTAGGACATTGTATGTGAAGTTGTGGAAGCAAGAAAAAATACCAGAAAAATGGGATTGGATTATAAAAGTCATGTCATGGAGTGAAATGGACAAATTAACAAGAATATTAAGAGACTGTGATTTGGAAGTTTTTAAGACAGAGTGGAAGAAGTTCAAAAGATACATAGAAAAAGAGTGGAAAATAAAAGAGCATTGGACAATTTTTGATAATGCTTAAGTTTTAAAAGAAGAATATAACTTTTGGTTTTCTTAATAGTTAAGGGTACCTTTAATATTTGTTTTTTAAAGTAAATAACACTGGCGGGGGTCAAATAACGGGGGGAGGGGTGGGGGAAAAGTAAGATATGGGGTAGATAATTTTTTCTTTTTAAGTTGTAAGATATTGATATAGATTTGCTACCATATGTTACCAATAAAATTGTTTATACATAAAAAAAACTGGCAGGGGGATTTCCCTTCCCGGACCCCGACGACCCAAGCAAAGGACCTCTGTCTTCGCCGGATTTAGCCTCAGCCCGCTCAGCCTGAGCCACCCAGCCACAGCCTGTAACGCCCAGTCCAAATTTTCTGGGGCACAGGCCGGCCGTCCATAAGCAGATAGAGCTGGGTGTCATCAGCATACTGGTGACAACCAGCCCATACCTTCGTGCAATCTGGGCAAGGGGGCACATATAGATGTTAAATAACATCAGGGAGAGGACTGTCCCTTGAGGCACTCCGCAATCAAGCGTGTGTCTCCGGGGCAGTTCACTCCCAATCGCGACCCTTTGTCCCCAACCCTCAAGGAAAGAGGAAAGCCATTGTAAGGCCAACCCCTGGATCCCCGCGTTGGCGAGGCAGCCGGTCAGTAACCGATGGTTGACCGTATCGAACGCTGCCGATAGCTCCAACAACATCAGCACCGCTGAGCCGCCCCGATCCAGATGCTGTTGAAGGTCATCTACCAGGGCAACCAACACTGTCTCCATCCCATCGCCCGGGCAAAAGCTGGACTGAAGGGGATCAAGGACGGAAGCATCCTCCAGGAAACTCTGTAGCTGCATCACCACTGCCCTCTCGATGAGTTTGCCCAAAAAGGGCAAATTCGAGACCGGCTGGTAGTGTGCCAATTCGGCCGGGTCTAACGTTGTTTTTTTCAAGAGGGGACGGACCACCACCTCTTTAAGCGGTGTTGGGAAATGCCCTTCCATCAGGGATCTATTTATGATATCCTGCACAGGATATCTAAGCTCCCTCTTGTCAAGTCTGCTGTATTTTTATTAACATGTTTTCTAACTCTGGTTCAGAAGCAAGGGATTCTGGGCTCATACTGAACACTGAATGCTGCTAGCTACCTCTCCTCCCCCCCCCCTCCTCTTAGCTATGCCTTTGTTGTGCAGTCTGCTTTGAAATGCTGATATGTGAACAAGATAGTGGAGCCTTTGCAATCCGGGTGTCTGTGGGAGTGTGAAACGCCAAGGCCTTGGCTTGGGAACGAGGGAGTAACATCCTAGTGTGAAAATATACGGCTTAGAGTGCCCCGCCCGTAGGAATCCTTTGATCTATACCTTAAATGCTTGGTTAATGTCTATGTACCCCAGTCCTTCAATCTCTATCATGGTCTTCAGTTCTGCTTTCAATAAACTAGCAACTTTGTTTCAACCAAAGACTCGTTATTGAATTCAGCCGACTTGACATTTTGAAGGACTGGGGTACATAGACATTAACCAAGCATTTAAGGTTACGTGAAATGGTACGTGAGTCTGTGTGAGACCAACAGCCCGATCCTGCACTTCGTGAACACGTTCGTACAAGCACTACTGACTCAGTACGAGGACCCCCTGCAGGAGGCCCGAGCGCTATCGGCGCTGCGGAACATGAAGCAGGGGGCCCGATCCATCCGGGAGTACGCCGCAGATTTCCAGGCTAACGCTGCCCGAGCCCGGAACTGGAACGAGGTAATGAAGATCGAGCACTTCACCAACGGGCTGAACCCTAGCATTCTGGACCGGGCGCTCACCCAAGCCAGCCCAGACACGCTAGTGGGGTGGATTCAGCTCGCAGGAGAGGTGGAAACCAACCTGAAGAGAGTGGCAATGCTGCGCCAAGCACTGGCGGCCGGCAAAGGAGCACCCAAGACCACCCCCGGGAAGGTCGAGCCTCCCAAAGCCAAGAAACCGCCGGCGGCCGCCCCGGCAGGGCCCCGCCACTGCTTCCGGTGCAGCGACCCAAACCACCTTGCCTCCAACTGCCCTCAGCCACCTGCGGGGACTGCCCCGACGCCGGGGATGACCAGGCAAAGCACCCCGGGCCCAAGAAGCCCACTGGCCGCCCTAAGGATGCGGTGAAAAGCAGCGCGCTGATGGTGCAGGAGGAGCTACCGACTTGACACCTCTGGCAGGATTTAATAAGCCAGGAGGGGCATGGGTCCAATTTGCAAGTTGTTGGGCGTGCAGATAAGAGGATCCTGTCAACTTCCTACAGGCTGAGAGCACTGAAACCATCCAGAACACGATCCGAAGACAGGCACGGTGCCTCAAGATCGCTAACTGTCTCTAATATGGCAGGGAGGTCGCGGCGGAGCAACGCGATCTTATCCGCAAAAACATTCGCAAAGGCCTCACAGCCAATCTCCAATTCATTACAATTTGGTCTACCTTGTGGCAGCGTTGTAAGACTCTGAATTATATTGAACAGTTGTGCCGGGCGCGAAATTGCGGACGCAATCTTGGCCGCAAAGTATGTTTTCTTTGCGGTTTTGACTGCCATCTCATAGGACTTCATAATCTCTCTATAATCTCTCTATATGTTGTAAACCGCCCTGAGCCACTTGGTGGGAAGGGCAGGATATAAATAATAAAATAAATAAATAAATAAGATGTTCGAATCACTTCGTCTCGAGTACGCTGCCATTGCCTCTCTAGTCGTCTGAGTCCCCATTTTAATTGCCACAACTCTTGGTTGTACCAAGGTGTCGACTTTAAACGAGGGCACAGAGGATGCCTAGGTGCGATCTCATCAATGGCTCTGGAGAGCCTATCATTCCAAGACTCCACCAGATCATCTAAGGAATCGCCAGGGGGCCAGGGATCCCACAGAGCCGTCAGGAACCGTTCCGGGTCCATCAGGCTCCGTGGGCGAGCTAAAATACCCTCTTCGCCCAAACAGGCTTGGGGTGGCACATCCACTCGAGCCTTGAGGGCATAGTGATCTGACCATGGCACTGCTTTAGCAGTAATATCATTCACTAAAACTCCCGCCGCGAAGACCAAGTCTAACATGTGCCCTGCCTGATGGATGGGAGTTGTAACAATTTGGGAGAGTCCCAGTGTCGCCATGGATGACACCAGGTCCATCGCCCGGTTGGAGGCCGCGTCATCAGCATGAACATTGAAGTCGCTCAAGATCAATAGCCTTGGGTACTCCAATGCCCAGCCTGCCGTGGCCTCCATCAGGGATGATAAGGTGCCAGCCGGTGCATTAGGCAGATGGTACACCAGCCAAATCGCCAACCCCTCCTCAACATCCCACATCAGACCGGCACATTCAATGCCCTTGATCTCTGGGGCCGAGAGAGCCTGAAAGGAGTAAGCCTCTCGTATGAATAGTGCCACTCCTCCCCCCCACCCGCTAGTCCGCAACTGGTGAAAGACCGAGTATCCTCAGGGGGGCATACGGTCTCCCCATCGCGCATCCAGGTCTCGGTCATGCATGCCAAATCCACGTCCTGCTCCAGCAGGAATTCCCGAAGGATAGCGGTCTTATTATTGATGGACCTGGCATTACATAACACCAGTGACGGAGGTGAGTAATTTTGCCTGGCCCCACTACCTGTCACCGTCGGGATGGGATGCAAGCTGGAAGGTGGTCGAGCACTGTCATGTCTCAGCCTCCTTCCCTTATAATTCTGCCTGTTCCCACCGTCATACCTTCCCCTCCCCAGGAGTACAGGAATCCCCAGGCCCGTCATTTCCTACTGGTGGGCACCAGCTCTTCAACTGGCAGAATATCTGTACCAATTCCCTTTTCAACCCTCCCGTCTCCAACCAATAAACTGCCAACTACCAATAGCTAATAGTTATTTAATTTAAATCCCTCCCCCAATCAACCTCTAATTCCTTAGCTAACAATGATTAAATTAACACATCCATTGGCTCCTTAATTAAAAAAAAACCTTCCCCAACCAATAACCCATCTCTAATTAATTTGCCATAAATAAATCTCCAATTAGCTAATCAATAAATATCATTTAAATAACCAATAAATAATTAATTATCCAGTTCTACTAAATTGGCAGTTAAAAGCCATTAGGGTTAAAGGGTAAAGTGCTGTTTTTTCCAAAGTGATGATAGCCGTAAAGTGCAATATTCTTCTTCTTATTGTTGTTAAAGTGCGTCAGTGTCTGTAGAGTGCAAATGAATTTATTCTTATTCTTGGGCGATGTAAGTGTGTGTGTTCTTATTCGAGGTGGGGGGGAGGCTGTGGTCTTACTCAGAGGTGCAGTATACTATTGTGCTACCTGGCAACCTGAGGCAGCCCTCCACACAACACTGGGGGCCCAGGGAGGTAGTAGCCCCCCTGTGTCCCTTCAGCTGCGTGGCTACACCCCCGGGGACCCAGAATTGCACAGTAGCCTGCTGTTGTCACCATCCCCACCAGGCATCCTCCGGTCACACCTCACCCCCATCGATCTTCCCAGCCTGTTCCAACTCCCCCTGTTCTTTGTCCACAACCCCCAAGGAGGAAGAAACTTGACAAAGCTACTAAGAAATTCTTTGGTAAAGAGTTCTTCTCAATACTCTGCAAAAAAGAGAGAGAGAAATGCAGTTTTACAGTTTCTTGGGTTTTGTTGTGTAATAAAGGATACAACCGCTGCCATTTGATTGGCTTGTCTACCTGTGGTGGACTGCAGGTCTCTATGTGCCTGGAGTATAACATGGATACTTATATCCAGTCTTAAAAAAGCAACCCATCTGCATTGTAAAGAGCAGATATGTCAAGAAATCTGGCTTGTTAAATTTTGTGGTGAAGATGTGCTCACAGACTTCAGTGCTTTTAGGATATTTGGGGGCAACAAAGCTTGGTTTTTCAACGCCTTTAGACAAGTTTCTCCTGCTTCCCTACCTGGGGCGTGTGATTGGCACTCTAGCGGTCTTCACTATCTCTAGGTGACTGGGAAAAATAAAGAAGAGAATGTATGGTCAATGCCAGAGATCCAAGGCATTGACATCCCTTCCCATAGGACCAGAAGTGACAGCAGTATTTTGTTGCTGACAGTCTCAGATTCAGGCAAAACTCTATGGTGGAACTTTAAGTTTAAGAGTTTTGCCTGGCTCCTAGAGTGCCCTCTCAATTCACAGGAAGTGACACCAGCATGTCACTGGCAGTGTCACTTCATTTCTAGCCAGGGCCCCAGTACCTCTGTGAGTCTCATGTTGATTGCCGGCCTTGTGCTGGTAACCCTACTGGTAGACAAATCAACCTCTTTGCACATTAAACTTGCACTAACACTTCAGGGATCAATTAGAAGCTATGCTTTACACTGAGAATCACACTTGAATTTGGGATATATTGATTAAGCCTAAAGTGTTTTGTACTAAAGCCCTATTTTTCTAATAGACAAAACTTTAAGCCAGAAAGTATTAGCGAGAGAGAAGCCCACGTTCCTAAACAAAGGTCTTTATATCAGGGAAAGTATTAAACAAATGAAAACATTCTTGAGGAAAACTTCCACATTCCATACAGCTGCAGATGGGTCAAAGCAATAGTAAGCGGACCTAGGCACTTTGGGAAGAGCCCAGGGCATCCCAGAATAATCCAGCATTGCCCTAGTAATGGAACTTCCAGCAACCCACAACTGGCCTTGGCTAGCTGCTGCTTCTTCTTCTTCTCTTCTTCTTCTTCTTCTTCTTCTTCTTCTTCTTCTTCTTCTTCTTCTTCTTCTTCTTCTTCTTCTTCTTCTTCTTCAAATGCGATGGAAAACCTAGGCAGTATAATAAAAAAGTAGA
This sequence comes from Heteronotia binoei, assembly GCF_032191835.1. Classification (NCBI taxonomy): domain Eukaryota; kingdom Metazoa; phylum Chordata; class Lepidosauria; order Squamata; family Gekkonidae; genus Heteronotia; species Heteronotia binoei. Next base: position 4,872,907 of record NC_083225.1, on the reverse strand, counting down.
GACATCACCCTGCCAACAAAGGTCCGCATAGTCAAAGTGATAGTATTCCCAGTTGTAATGTATGGCTGTGAGAGTATAAAGAAGAGACCATAAAGAAGGCTGAGAGAAGAATAGATGCTTTCAAATTGTGGTGCTGGAGAAGACTCTTGAGGATCCCTTGGACTGCAAGAAGATCCAATCAGTCATTCCTAAGGGAAATCAACCCTGACTGTTCCCTGGAAGGTCAGATGCTGAAGCTGAAGCTCAAATATTTTAGCCACCCAATGAGAAGGGAGCACTCCCTGGAGAAGACCCTGATGCTGGGAAAGACAGAAGGCAAAAGAAGAAGGGGGCGGCAAAAGGTGAGATGGCTGGGCAGCATCACTAATATAACTAACATGGATTTGAGCGGACTTTGGAGGAAGGTAGAAGACAGGAGGGCCATGGGGTCACAAAGAGTCAGACTGAATTGTGTGACTGAACAACAAAAAGGCATACACTTTTAGCACCCTCACTGGCTCAGCTTTTTGCAAGGGCTCAAGTAACCCAAGGGCAAACTGCCCAGTGGGAACAGGGGCAGGTTATTGGGTCATGCTTTAATAAACCAATTATAATTAATCCATCCCACACTGGATTTGTTATCCAAATGTATATAAACTGCTGTGATGGACCTGATTCCTTGAGAGACACAGGGCAGACTGGTATAGAAAGAGATTGTGGAGTGTTTCTCCAGGCCTATTGATAATCCTTATATAAACAATTCCTGCTTCAATAGAAATCCTGCTTTGTTGACTGGGTGAGGAAACATGCTTGGCTCATGGTTTATGTACAACACTACCAGTGCTGGCCCTAGGGCACATGGCACCCCAGGCAGGCTCCCTGCCCGGTGCCCCCCCCCCCCCAGTGCTGGTGTTGCCTCCTGCCCTTCCTCCTCTGTGCTGCTCACTGTCTCTCACACATGCACCCCTCACCCTGATGAGGCTGGGCCCTACCAGTATTGAGGCAGCTGCACGTTTTTTGAAGATGATTAGTCTCAAAATGTCAGGCAATGGAGGCTCAAGGCTGTATTCATTGAGACAATGTAATACTTTTATTGGAAACTCATAGCTTGAAACAGAAATTGAGACGAATACCTTGGCAGGGGTGTTTCTGGGTCTTATGGAATCTACATCAAAGTAACTTCTAAACAAAGACATTATTCTCAAAACAACAGGGAGTAAAGGTGCAAACTTTCACATGAGAGCCTCTGCTTATCTTCTAGCCTCTGGGAAGATGTTGGCCAGCGGCGGTATCTATTAACGGTCACATTCCTTTGCTCTCTTCACAACCTAAACAAAGTTAACACTTCAAATGTTCCCTTTGATATGCATGGTAACTACAATCTCACAAAGGCTAGGGGTTAGTATAGAAAAGTCCATTTGGTTAGTATTTTATACTTTCAGTATGATAGAGTTACAGAGCCTGACAGAGGAGGCCTCTCCCCTCTCCTTTCCAGAACCAGAAGTGAGGGGGAGCGAAGCCTCCTCCAGCGCTGGCTTCAAAAGACGCATGGCTGCCTCAAAGCTGGTAGGGCCCAGCTTTGTCGTGGGAAGCTGGAGGGGGGGAGCATGGTGGAAGGGAGGGGGCTGGCAGTAGTGGTGGCAGCAGCAGTGGGAGGGGCAAACTAGGCAGTTGTCTTGAGCACCGGGATGGGGGAGCCCAATTTGGTGCCCCCTCCTGTCGCCCTAGGCAGCTGCCTAGTTTGCCTTGCGGGCAAGGCGGTTCTGAGCACTTTCTTACATCATTGTGATCCTGTCGTGCCTTCTGTATACCTCAACAGTCTCACTTATTAGGCAACAAGTTAGTGGCCAACACAGAGACTGAGACAGCCATCCAGGGTCATTGGAGTGACCCTCCCATTCATTAGGATTTTCTGACCTTTCACACAGAAACTAGTCTACACCCCTTTAGCTGAAAGTGCTTTGAAATTTGCCTGATTCTTTAAAAATATTGCTGCCAGAGACATTGCTTCTGCGTTGTTTTGTCCTAGAACAAATATTAGCTTATGATTCCTGCGTGTTATTTCAAGGTCTTTTTGGAGACAATGATTAGGGGCTTTACATTTCCAATTGTAAATGATGACATACTGCTAAAGCACAACTCAGCCACTGAAAAACCTGGAACAATTTGGAAAAAAACACAACTGTTTTGAAGTGGAAGGGGAGCACGTGCGCACACACACACACATCTTTTACAACCTCAGTGACAAGTTAGTTCTATTTCATACTGTTTGGTCACAGTGGTTTCCTGGAATACTATCTACATAAAAGGTAAAAAGGTAGTCCCCTGTGCAAGCACTGAGTAATTACCTACCCATGGGGTGACATCACATCATGACATTTTCTTGGCAGACTTTTCATGGGGTGGTTTGCCATTGCCTTCCCCAGACACCTACACTTTACCCCCAGCAAGCTGGGGACTCAGAAGAATGGAAGACTGAGTCAATATTGAGCTACTTGAACCCAACTTCCACTGGGATGGAACTCAGGTCAAGAGCAAGCTTGGAGCAGAGTATTGCAGCTTACCACTCTGCATCATTGGGCTCCTTCAACTACATATAGCCCCTCAAAAAATCTAGAAAGGGGGGAGCAGAGTGTTGGAGTAAATGACTCAGCATTTGGGATGGGTACAAACAGGAGTGGAATTCTAGCAGAAACTCCTTTGTATATTAGGCCACACATCCCTGATGTAGCCAATCCTCCCTTACAAAAAAAGAGCCTTCTAAGTTCTTGGAGGATTGGCTATATCAGGGGTGTATGGCCTAATATGCAAAGGAGCTCCTGCTAGAATTCCACCCCTGGGCACAAACCACGTGACAAGCCAAAATCCATTTCTGAATACTGGCCATCTCAGGACCCAGGAGGTGACGTTTGGCACACGTTTTTTCTGAAGAAATGTCCCAGCTTTTGGATGTGATCTGTTTAGAAAATGAAACCCACTTCTCTCCTTCTCTCCCCTTGCCTTTTCATCCTACAGTTTATGCATTATTTACTCCCCCTTAGATTTTACCCTATCAGTAGTTGCGTTGCTTAGGTTTATTTATTATATCTATTTCGGCACTTCCCAGCCGAGCGACCCATCGGCCGCCTTAGGCTGGGGGCCGTCCATTGCCTCCCCTGTAGGATGGGAGACAATGGTTCTTTCCCTGCTGCTTGGGGCGGGCAGCCTTATATAGGCTGGCCCGTCCCCTCGTGGCGCAGTTGAAAAGCAGGTTTGTCGGGGCAGCCACGAGCGTGCGTGGCTGTGAGCACCTGCTGTTGGGCCCTGCCCGCGGACGGAGAGCTAGCCAGCTTACCGGGCGGCGGCAGAGGCCAGAGGCGTCGTGGGATCTTCGGCGAGCTTTCGCGGACGTCTGTGGACGACAGGCTCGGAGCGGCGCATCGCGCTCGCCTCCTGAGCCTGCGGCGTTTTTTCGGCGCGGCTTGGATTGACGTCTGCTGGGGCCGGGAGAGCGCGGAGAGCAGCTGGAGGCCGTTGCTTCACTCGACGTCGGGCGCGTCGGCGCGGATCGCAGGGAGTATCCGCGGGGCTTTTTGGGACGCGGGCCTCAGCGACCCGAACCCCCCCCCCCGCGTCTTATTTGAGGCCTCTTGTTTGTCTTTTAGCCACCCCCCCCCCTCCACCTGGTAGCAGCCGTTATTCCAAGGTCCTGTAAGGGACTGTGGGGCAGCTTACTTTTCTGGCTGGAAGGAAGGCAGGGGTTTTCATAGGATACCATTGCTTAAGAGGGCACGGTCGCTCCCAGGGGCCTACGGCCTTGCAAGGCTAGGCATATATTTAAAAAAAAAAAAATTAATTAACAATTAGCCTCAGCTCAAGACCCCGGGGAGCTGCTGCAGTCTGTTTAGATAAGACTGACTTGGGGCTTGGTGCCAGCTATTGTGTGGAGTATTCAGCGGGGGGCAGTCTGCTTGATCTATAGGGAGTCTCACAGCTCCACGTTCAACGGCAGGGGGAGGGGCAGTGCATCAATTGGCGAGATGGCGCCAAAGAAGGGCCAGGGCCCCTCGAAGGGTAAACAGCCGGCTAAAAAGCCTGCAAAAAGGCCAGTTCCTGCTGAGCCCCCTAGCGAGGATTGGGACGATGCCAGCACGCGCCTGGCTATTCTTGAGAGTTTGGCGGCATTGGAGGGGGAAAAGGGTGTTGCTGGCCCTTCACGGCGTGTGTCAGGCTTAACGGGTGGCGGCAGAGCGGCGACCATTGCATTTCAAAAAGAGGTGCTGGCACGTTTATCTGCCCTACAGGGTGCCGGGAGCAGTGAGACGTCAGACCTGGTGACGCCGGAGGAGGAACAAGGGCAGGAGCCTGAGGAGGTGGCGGTGGTTCCACATCAACAGGAAGGTAGGTGTCCATCGCAGCCTCATGGTGGGGCGTGGCCCTGGGGCCCGTGGGGCCCTGTGGTAGGACCCGGGTTGGGTTCAACTGTGACAGCCCATGGGCAGGCCTTCCAATGCCCTGTGGGGGGCGCCCCGTTGGGTCAACAGTCGCAGTTGGTTTGGCCACCGCTCCTGCCTGGAACATCAGGACAAGCAGGTTCTATGTCCGCCTTCGCATCGTCATCCTCAGTAGGGGGCCAACCCAATGTTGCCGGGGGTGTTTCGCCCCCTTTAGGCGGTTGTGCCCTTCCCTGGGGCTCCCAGACGGTTTTGTCACCCGGCTTTCCGTGGCACGCTCAGCAGTGGGGAGGGTTGGGGTTTCCCGCCCATCCATCTGCGGCCTATGCTTCAGTTCCTTTCCATGCCATTCCCTTTGGCGACTCAGCCTTACCGCTAGGTGATCACCTCACGGCGGCGACTAGAGAGAAGATATTGAAAGGCGAGTACGTGGACGTTTTTAGTCTACTGTTTAGGGAGTTGGAGAAAAAACCGAAGGAGGAAATGGACGAAAAGGATAAGGAGAAGCTTAGGAAAAGAAAAATTGATCGGTCCTGGTCTAATTGGTTGCCAGGGTTTTTAATCTACGCGGGAGTGATTGCCCGGGCTCAGCCATGGCGTGCGGCCTCGCTGTTTCAATACTGCGATATCATTTATCGCGCCTACAGTGATTTTGTGGGTGGGGCTTGGCTCCAGTATGACGAGGCCTTCCGGATGAGGGCCGCTGTGAATCCCAATCTACCTTGGGACCAGATCAGCCAACAGCTCTGGTTACAGCTTATGGCTCCTGCTAAGCCTAACGCAGGTGAGCGATCTGACAGCGGCCATATCGTCCAGAAATCCAGTCACCCTGCCGGTACCCGCGCGCCCGCGGGGCAGTCGGTTCAACCTCGGCTGCTTTGTTGGGAGTTTACCTCCCAGGGGGCGTGCTCTCGGAAGTTCTGTAGGTACCGGCACGAATGCCCGGTGTGCGGAGGTCCACATGCTTTCACGGCATGCAGTAAGTCCAAACAGAGAGGGGGTTTCAAGAGACCCGGGGGCTCCAATCAGCCGCCTGGAAAAGGGTCCCAGCCCAATCAGGATAGCGGTTCTCACTGAGCTTTTGCGTTATTATCCAAGTTTGGAGGATAAGCGTTATTTGTTGGAAGGTTTTGAATTTGGGTTTCGGATTCCATACCAAGGTCCTCGTACCCCCTTTATGTGTTCCAATTTGAGGTCGGTTAAGGGGCTAGAACACGTGGTGCGTAATAAGATCCAGAAGGAATGCGCAGAGGGCAGGGTTTTGGGCCCCTTTGCCGAGCCCCCAGTGCCTAATTTGAGGGTCTCCCCATTAGGGGTGGTACCCAAGAAGGCTAAGGGGGAGTACCGGCTGATACATCATTTGTCATATCCGAGAGGCCAGTCGGTTAATGATGCCATCCCCGACGAGCTTTGCTCAGTCAGGTACACATCCTTCGATCGGGCAGTGCGTATAGTGCGGCATTGTGGGCTGGGCGCTGAAGTTGCCAAATGTGACATCAAGTCTGCTTTCCGCTTGCTGCCTGTGCACCCCGAGGACTTTGAATTGTTGGGTTTTTGTTTCGAGGGTAGTTTCTATATGGATAGGGCCCTCCCCATGGGATGTTCCGTTTCTTGTTCCGCCTTTGAGCGTTTTAGTTCTTTTTTGGAGTGGGCACTGCAATTTAGGACGGGTTTGCGCGACACGGCGCATTATCTTGATGATTTTTTGTTTGTGGGCCCCGCGGGTTCTGGCCAATGTGCTTTCTTGTTGCGGTCGTTTGAGCGGCTTGCGGCGGACTTGGGAGTGCCGCTAGCTCCGGAAAAAACGGAGGGCCCCGCGACACTGTTAACTTTCTTAGGTATTGAACTGGACACCATTCAACAGGCCTCGCGACTGCCCCCGGACAAGCTGCGTAACATGCGGAAAATGGTGACTGCCGTTAAGGGGAGGAGGAAAGTGTCGTTGGTGGAGCTTCAACAGCTAGTCGGCCACTTGAATTTTGCATGTAAAGTGGTTGCCCCTGGGAGAGCCTTTTTGAGGCAATTTTGTGAGGGCATGACTGCGTTGCGCTCCCCTCACCATGTCACGCGTGTAACTCGGCGCATGCGCGAGGACCTGGAGGTGTGGGAGTCTTTCCTCCACCACTATAACGGGACATCCTTCTGGAGGGAGGTCATGTTGCTGGAGGCCGAACTGCAGATTGTTTCAGACGCTGCAGGCTCCACTGGGTTTGGAGTTTATTTCCGGGGCCAGTGGTGTGCAGAACAGTGGCCGGATGAATGGCGCTCCTCCGATCTGATCCGCAATTTAGCATTTTTGGAATTTTTTCCGATTGTTGTAGCTGTTTTCATTTGGGGTAGGGACTTAGCCAATCATACGGTGCACTTCTGGTGCGACAACATGGCGGTTGTGCATGTTGTCAATAACCTTACGTCCAGGTCCCCCCCCCCGTCATGGGTTTGGTTAGGCGTTTTACTTTGCGCTGTCTTGAACTGAATGTGCTTTTTGCCGCCCGGCACGTTCCGGGGTCTAATAACGGATTGGCGGACGCCCTGTCTCGCCAACAGATGGAGCGGTTCCGCCAACTCGCCCCGGAGGCCGACAGTTGTCCCGTGCCAATGCCCGCGGAGCTGTGGCGAATTGGAGGGAAGAAGTGACACGGGCCATTCAACTCGCGGTTGCACCCAGTACAAGAAGGGCCTATGAACGGGCGGCAAAGCAGTTTTCCATGTTCAGAGCAGGTGCCGGGCTAGAGGCCTGTTGGCCGGCCCCTGTGGAGCAGTTGTTACAATATTGCGTGTTCCAGAAGGAACGGGGCCTGTCCGTTAAGTCCATTAAGGGCCAGTTGGCGGGCCTGGCCTTCGCCAGCAGGTCCAAGGGGCACCCAGAGTTCACTAAGGACTTTCGTATTTCCAAAATGTTAGAGGGGTGGGCCCGCGAGGCGGGCCGCCAGGTCGACAATAGGGCCCCAATATCCCCATCGATTTTGCGGGGCCTTCATGCCACATGGGCAGCAGTTTGTGGGTCCAGCTTCGAGCAGGCGCTTTTTCACGCAGCGGCGTTAACCGCATTTTTTGGAGCATTGAGGGTCTCCGAGTTGGTGGCCTGCTCGCGCAATGACGTGTCGGGTAGGGCCCTGATGGTGGGGGACGTTAGTTTGGTTGGGGGGCAGGCTGTCATCCGAGTCCGTAGGTCCAAAACTGACCAGAAACAGAGGGGGAACGTCATCTCCCTGGGCCCTTGTGTGGACGAGGAGTTATGCCCTGTCCGGGCGTTGGAGTTATATTTGGACATGCGGGGCAAGTCCAACGGCTTGTTATTCTGCCATGAAGACTATACCCCGCTTTCCCGGTTTCAGTTTTGGGCCGTCACTTCCCGGGCTTTAAAGAAGCTAGGACTTGGTGGGGTTCGCTTTGGTACCCACTCCTTCCGCATAGGTGCGGCTTCTACCGCCGCGGCTATGGGATACGAAGGCGAGGCCATTCGCCGGGTGGGCCGTTGGAGGTCCCGGGCCTTCAGGTCTTACATTCGCCCCCTGGTGCCTTAAGTATTCATGGAGTTTTCAGTTATGTTGGTTATTAACATTGTTGAATTTACTGTTTCTTCTTAGGTGCTGTGGCTGGCCGGGAAAGGATGAGGATCCTCATTTGCGGCCACAGTATTGTCTTCTGGGCGGCACATCAGGCACGTCGGATGCCAGGAGGACCTCATTTGGGCCTGAGTGAACAGGCCACGATTGAGTGGCAAGGCCGGCGTGGAATGAGGTGGGCAGGACTCCTCTCACTTTGTTCAAGGAGAGGAGGGGCCTGCCCCCGCATATCCTGGTGATTCACCTGGGGGAGAATGATTTGGGCCTAGTAAAGGGTAAGGCCCTATCAATTCAGGCCCGGGATGATATCGCCCTGATAAAGCGCAGGTGGCCTGGCGTCCTTGTCTTGTGGTCGGCCATGTTGCCGCGCCGGGTGTGGCGGGCAGCCTGGGACCCGGAGGGCCTGGAGCGGGCTAGGATGAAGGCTAACAGGGCCTTGCATATCGCCATGGAGGCGGGTTTGGGAAAGTATGTTCCGCATACATCCATTCGGGCCAAACGTGCCGAACTGTTCAGGCCGGATGGAGTCCACTTGTCTAAGAAGGGCAATGAGGTCTTTTTGGCCGACCTCAGGCAGGGGTTAGAGCATGTCCTGGCTTGTGGGGGGTCAGTCGCCTAAGCAGAGGCTTGGCGCTGTCCTTGGCAGGTTTACCCTTGGGGACATGTTCTATTGGGGGCATTTCGGTGAGCGCACATGGCAACGCACCTTTGGGGGTGCAGGGCCTACCTGGGGAACCTATGCTGTACGGCGCAAGGTTGGCTCCAGGGAAGCCTGGTGATCCAGTCATTAGGGAGTGGTCCACAGCCCAGGCTGTACGGCACGGGGAGGGTGGAGCTCAGGAGGACTGGATCGGTGCCTGGCCGGCCGGTTTTGAGCCGTTGGGTCGGCTCAATCCCGGGGCCTGTGGCTCGCCCTGTTTTCAGGTTGGGGAGGTGGTCTTGGTGTGGACCCCTGGCTCATCCTGGCCCCATGTTTTACCCCATTGCCATTAATTAATAAAGTGGCCCTTCATACCAACTTGTTGTATGTCTCATTATTCCGAATGGGGGGGCAATTCGGCACTTCCCAGCCGAGCGACCCATCGGCCGCCTTAGGCTGGGGGCCGTCCATTGCCTCCCCTGTAGGATGGGAGACAATGGTTCTTTCCCTGCTGCTTGGGGCGGGCAGCCTTATATAGGCTGGCCCGTCCCCTCGTGGCGCAGTTGAAAAGCAGGTTTGTCGGCCCGCCCGCCCGCCCTTCATGCAGTGTAGGCACAGGCTGGTCGCCGTTACGGGGCCAGGTAGGAATTTTTCGCTTCCAAGCGATTGGCCTGTTTGGGAGTGTTTTTGCCTACCTTACACTGCTGGAGGTGTGCTGGCAATTGGTTTTCGGCGGTGCTATCCACAGGCCACTGGCAGGTTTACCCTTGGGGACATGTTCTATTGGGGGCATTTCGGTGAGCGCACATGGCAACGCACCTTTGGGGGTGCAGGGCCTACCTGGGGAACCTATGCTGTACGGCGCAAGGTTGGCTCCAGGGAAGCCTGGTGATCCAGTCATTAGGGAGTGGTCCACAGCCCAGGCTGTACGGCACGGGGAGGGTGGAGCTCAGGAGGACTGGATCGGTGCCTGGCCGGCCGGTTTTGAGCCGTTGGGTCGGCTCAATCCCGGGGCCTGTGGCTCGCCCTGTTTTCAGGTTGGGGAGGTGGTCTTGGTGTGGACCCCTGGCTCATCCTGGCCCCATGTTTTACCCCATTGCCATTAATTAATAAAGTGGCCCTTCATACCAACTTGTTGTATGTCTCATTATTCCGAATGGGGGGGCAATGTTTTATTGTACAATGTTTTGTTGTATGCAGATTGTCCTGCAGATTTCAATGGCAAGTTATGGGTCTGCTGGTGGACCTCCTGCTGGCAACTGGGTTTGGGCCGCTGTGTGACACTGGGGCTGATTCCCTGCTAGCCTTGCCACGATCTCATGCTCCTGTTTCCTTGGTGCTTCTGTCCGATTTTGCACATGCTGCCTCAGACCCGCGACTTGTCCCGCCTCTTTCCCAAGTTTTCTCCATGGCTGTAGGATTCTCTGCTGGGGGGAAGCTGAGAAGATCAGTGACCGTCAGCATCTTCCAGGGTCCAGCCCACTTTAAGTTCACTTGTTAAGCTATGTATGTGTGGATAGCATATCAATAAATCAACCATGGTACATGCTACAATGACTAGTGAGCTACTTCATCACTGTAACCCCTTCCAATTTGAATGACAAGTCTCTCAGCTAGTTACTTGAGACATGCCATCTCCATTTTGAACATGTCCTCCTCTAAGAGATTAGCCCTTGCTTTTGCTGGCACTGTGCTTTATTGATTGTACACTCTCTTATTCTCTCTTTCTTCAAAACACACGAGCTTTCATCTTCATCCTTGCCTTAGAATTGTTATACTTAATACCCCATAGGTTCTGTATGCTTCTAGTGACTGTGGAGTATTGATTACTCTGTTGTGGAAAACAACCACTAGAAAAGCACTAGGTATAAGTTCTCTGCCACCACATAGTTCTGAAAGTAGGTGGATGGTAAAAATAGCCTGGAGCTATTCCCTGAACATGTTTTAAGGTGGAAAAGACTTTAGAATTAGCTACATCAGGTGTGTGTGGTCTAATATGCAAAGGAGTTCCTGCTACAAAAAAAGTCCTGAATAAAAGTCTGTCTGTCTGTCTATCTATCTATTCCTAGCAATGCTATAAGTACAATCTATCTGATGACCATAATCCCACCAAGAGCTGGAGCAAGTCCTGAAGTCTGCATACAGATATGCAATGAAGTGTGTCATTTAGTATTAGCAAATGATGCCTTTGTGCAGTCCATTGTTTATGAGTGTTGAATTTTGACATCAGTAATACTTTACACTTCTATAAATTATGTTTATATGTACAATACAGCATTTTACTATTAGATGATGACATTAGATGGTCATTCCCTTGATCCATTTGCTCTTGAGATATTGCCATATAACAAAGCAATATCAACAATGCAAGAACAGAGAATCTGGCACCACTCTGAACGGCATTCTGCACAACCTTCTCTTATTCCTTTTTGCTTTTCCAACTAAACTGCTAAGGTTTCACTCCCAAGGAGACTTTCCTGAGTAAGCCCCACTAAATAACATTGTACTTACTTCTGAGGAGATCTGCTTAAGATGGTTGTATTAATAACTCATGAGCAGAGTTCCGAAGACTGAGGGGCAGGACTGGATTTAGGTGAGGCTGAGGGGGGTGCTTGCCCTGGGCACCAATGCGGGGGGGGCACCAAATTGGGTATGGAATCCATTGTATTCTGTGGGCCCATAAGATAGAATGGGCCCATAAAGGGGCATCATTTTTTAATTTTGCCCCCCCTCGAAAAACATGTAGATCCGGTCCTGCTGCGGGGGGAGGTGTGGAAAAAATGGCAGAAGGGGAACAAATTTTTAAAAAATTCTGAGGCATTTTTTTTCCAAATTGGAAATTACAGGGAGTGCTAAAAAAAATGAACTCTTACAAATTATTTTGTCTGTTAGAATGAGTAAAATGCTTTTAAAGACAAGGTGGGCACACTGTAGATGTGTACAACTCTTAAATACACAGTGCATTTCTGAACTTAGAAGGATGCCAGACATTCTTGAGGGCTGCATAAAGGTCTTTTTTTGGTAGAATAACCTCAGCAGGGACTCATTTTCATATTAGGCCACACCCCCAAAATCACCATTGTTTCACACAGGGCTTTTTTGTGGAAAAATCTCAGCAGGGACTCATTGGCATATTAAGTCACACCCGCTGACACCAAGCCAGCTGGAACAATGTTCCTGTGAGTTCCTGTTAAAAAAAAGCCATTTTCTACTGATGAGGCCTCTGTTTCTTGACAATAGGCATTTTTGCACATGCTTAATAATATACTTTCCATCTATATTCAATATACTTTAGGGATCGTTTGCAAGTGGATTTTGGCATTTCACACAATAAAATCCCATTGCAAAGCAGCATCAAGGTTTGTTTGGTTGTGTTTTTTTTTTTTACAATTTAAATTTTATTAAAACTTGTATGTGCAAAACCAGTACAAACAACAAGAAAAATAAAACAAAGCATATAGTGCATAGTGACATTGTAATCTAAATAAAAAGCAAGGAACAAACAACAGTTGTCAAATACACTACCACGCCATAAGGTAAAATAATACACCATGTTAAGCCATAGAACAAAATAGGAGTCAAGTTACACCTTTAAGACCAACTTAGTTTTATTCAGAACGTAAACTTTCATGTGCTCTCTAAGCACACTTCCTCAGATGAGGAATCTGATACAGTGAGCAAAGCCACACATAGCTTGTAGTCAGTGGCTCAGAATGCAAAGTGGTACAAATTTAAGATCCAATGGCAGAACAGTAAAATTAGCTGGTAGGGAGTGGTTTAGAATGCAAAATGGTACAAATTTAAGATTCAATGACAGAATAGTAAAATTAACAAATTGAGCAAACCTTTGATCTGAGTAGCATGAGCATGCAAAAGCAATAAAACAGTAATATGTCAAAACGTGAGAATGTCTGTTGATGACTATATTGTATTAAGCCTTGGTCAAAAGAAAGGTGTTTATATATGTTCAGCCATATAATTAATACATCATAATATTCATGTATTTTAGTGGTATTTTGCCAAAATTAGATTCCTTATTATTTACGTATTCTAGAAAGAGAAAGCATTTTTCAATAGACCAGTCACCTGTTTTGGAATTATCTTGCAGTACGATACTGGTAGCTAATTTATCTTGGATCAGAATATCCCAAACTTTGTCAAACCAACATTTTTAAGTAGGAACTTTAGATACGTTCCAGCAACTGGAGTGCAGAGAAGTTAGAATTAGACCAAAAAATTAACAACAGAGATTCTGGTGTAAATGGAGCACTTAGTTGTGTGCACACATTCTGATTACATTTGACAAAGTGTGTATTTCTGTGTCTTACATTAAAAAAAATTCAAAGTGGAATCAAGTCATGATCGATCAAGTAAGACAGAGGATGTGTGTGCTCATGAACTATGGAGCAGAATGATGTTAAAACAATGCACATGAAGCCCAGCAGCCACCTCTTGCTTCTGGAACTACAATTCATTGCAGGTCTTTCCTTTCCTTTGGTACCCCAGAAGCTCATGAATCTTGAGCAGCAGAAGACCAGGGCCTTAAAAAAAAAAGCCCGACAGGAACTCATTTGCATATTAGGCCACACCCCAATGCCAAGCCAGCCAGAACTTTGTTCCTGTGCATTCCTGCTCAAAAGAGGCTCTGCAGGAGACACTGATTTCTTCATTTTTTGATGCTAGCACTAAGTGGACTGAAACAAATTTCATGATTGCTAGAGTGTTCTTAGGATTCTTACCACTGAACATAAGAACATAAGAGAAGCCATGTTGGATCAGGCCAGTGGCCCATCTTGTCCAAAACTCTGTGTCACACAGTGGCCAAAACCCCCCTGGTGCCATCAGGAGGTCCACCAGTAGGGCCAGGACACTAGAAGCCCTGCCACTGTGCCCCCTCAAGCACCAAGAATACAGAGCATCACTCCCCAGACATAAGAACATAAGAGAAGCCATGCTGGATCAGGCCAGTGGCCCATCCAGTCCAACACTCTGTGTCACACAGTGGCCAAAAAAACCCTGGTGCCATCAGGAGGTCCACCAGTGGGGCCAGGACATCAGAAGCCTGCCCACTGCCCACTGTGCCACTGACCAAAAAAGCCAGGGTTTCTGGTGTATGAGGGTGAAGATTGGTTGAATACAGTCAGTAATCCCTCATAATCTCAAAAAAAAAAAAAAATTGCATTTCAGAAGAGCGTGAAAGGATGTATCAATCCTGTTAAGGCCACAGAGGGAGATTCTTTCAGTGTAAGGCCTATTCAAAAAATTTCCCTTGCAAAACCATTGTAGGGATAATGTTCAGACTTGCAAACAGAAAAGTTCTGCAATAATGTGGATGGTAAGATAGTCCATAAAGGAGGGTAAAGATTTTGGGTAAGAAAGACCAAAAAATTGGGGCAAGAATACTCTACGGGCTCTCAGGTTCGAACTGCCATGGTCAGTTTCAAGGACTCGCATTTTGATAAGAGAAAATGTTTTAATTTTGCTCATCTCTAAAATATCATAAATCAGCATATCAACTTCTCATCCAGAACTCCCTGCTGATCTAATGTTTGCTTCCTGTTTTTAGGATACACTGAGAAACTTGGTAAACTATGTTGTGCAATCATTAGAAACTGTCAGGAGCCATTTGTAGTTTTTTTTTTTTTTTGCAAACATTATATTTGCAGCCGAATTTGGGTTGAGCTAAAATCACTTGTTGTTTGAATGTTACTTTTTCAGCTTTCAATGACAGAGGGTTTCTCTCTCTTTCTGATCATCTTTCCAAGCTTTGCTTTAAATTATTCATTATATTTATTCTTTTGTTTTTGAAACTGTCCTGAAATTTGGCAGTGGTCTTTCATCGTCATCTTAGCTGGAGACCATCTTCCCTTTTTTTTTTTTTACTCAGAGGCTGCAAAGAGACAGCTTTTCCTGGAGGATATACAGGTAGGCCTTCTGGGTTTGGCTCACTTTGAGGGTGGGCTCTGATTTTTTTTCCTAATACTTTATTTACATTATGGTATCTGAACTCAACTCAAAGCAGTCTCTGTCTACCTTCTTTTCTGTGTCCTCCTAGCTAAACCTCCCTTCTGCCTTACACACACCTACCTTCTGTTGGGAACGTTAACCTTCTGAAACCTTTCATGAGGAACACAGTAAACACCTAGAGGACATAGTGGTTAAGAGGGTTGAACTGGAACCCAGAGGGCTCAGGATAGAACCCACGGTTATCATGAAATTCACTGGGTGACCTTGGGCCAGCTGCTCTCTCTCCCTCTCTCTGCTTAACATATCTATGGGATAATTATAACAATACAATGGAGGAGTGGAGAGAACCAGGTATATTGGAATAAACTCCTTGGAGGAAGGATGGTGTAAAAAGGTATTACATAAATAAAAGGAATAAAACACTTTAGCTGATCATTCTGCAACATCAAGCTAACTAGGGGTCATTTTGCAGAAATAGCTGGCAGAGCTCAGCATAACTCATTAGCAAATACCGCCCCTCCCCCAGCCAAAAGCAATGTGATGCAAGAAAGGAGAGCCCTGGGCGAATGAGGCCTGCTTTGCCTGGCTAGAGATCCAGCCAGTCCAAGCAGGCCTTACTCGCCTGGAGCTCTCCTGGGCTACCCTCCCCCCACCCCGCAATCAAAAGGCCAGCAAGCCACCCGCTGCCCAAAATCACACAAGAAGTGGAGAAAGGGTGGTGCGGGCTTCTCCAGGGGTTAATCAGGGCTGCTGGGGGGCGTGGCAAAGCCCCTGGTGGCTGGCTGGCTGCTCACTCTCCTAATCCAGGGATTGTTATGCAGCTGCACCTACCATTTAATGGACAAGGTAGGTGGGGAGGAAGAGGGGGAACCTTTAGAAAGGTTCAGGAGCTGCACTCCTGTGAGCTCCTGCTGAATCTGAGGCCTGAATCTAACAATAGTTTTGTTGTGGCAGCTACAAGATTATGGGTGGTGGTGGGGAGCTGCTTGATCACATCCAGGGCTTTTTTTTTGTAGGAGGAACTCCTTTACATATTAGGCCACACCCCCTGATATAGCCAATCATCCAAGAACTTACAGGCCTCTTCTAACAGGGCCTACTGTAAGCTCCAGGAGAATTGGCTACATCATGGGGTGCGACCTAATACCCAAAGGAGTCCCTGCTTCAAAAAAAGCCCAGATCTCATCCCTTTCAACAGCAATATTCTATTGAAGGTCCATAACTTTATTAAGAAACTGACACCATTTTTTTTGTCCTGAATGTGTAGATGCCACAAAAGAAACTGGAATTCTTGAGCCACGGCTGCATAGTCATAAAAGGTAGCTACATCCCTATTCCCAGCCAGTGCCATTGCAGACTCTGATCAGCTGTGTTAACCCCAAATGATTGTATTTACTGAAACCTGATGGAATCGTCACATCAGGTGCTCTGGTCTATTATTTTCCTGTTTGCAATCTGGCATCTGAATCAGCAGGTTTGCTGAATGCATCACCCACTGGACTGAAAATAACTGGGGGGTATAATTTGGCTACGTAGCCAACACAAATCCTATTCCAGAGATAATGTCTATTTGTGCAAGAAATGAAAAACCATGACATTTGGTACAATCCTATGCAAAATGTTTTCATTATGCATTCATGGCAGTCATGCCAAAGGACATCAGTGTGTTTTGTGCGTTGTAGGGTTGCCAATCCCCAGGTGAGGCAGGGAAATCCAAAGCACGACGCTGCGGTGAAAACCAGCCTCAATAAACCCAACAAAAAATTAACAAACAATAATACAATACATTATAAACACAATTTGGAATGGCGAATTCAATCACTCATATAAAGAATACAAGAAATGTGCTCACCAAGACGCCAGCTCCATTTCTTCCATGCAACTCAATGCCAACTCTTAGTAGGAAAATCCAGGTGAAGAAGAGCTTGATAACTGATGTCGAATCAGTCCAATATGTCTTGAAATATGCAGCCAGCAGTCCAAGATAGCGACAAGGTCATACTGGTGCCCTTGTTTCATGTTAGCTTCTTCAAGCAGTTCTCCAAGAATGGCCTCCAGTCCAAGCTAAGTCTCTCTCCTCTGGTCTTCAAAATGGTGCTCGACTTGACATATCTGCATCAAGGTTGACTGAAACATCCCATTATTCCCAAGGAGGTCATGCCCTCTATGTGTTGTTGTTGTTTAGTCGCACAGTCGAGTCTGAATCTTTGTGACCGTAAGGACCAAGTCACACCAAGCTCTCCTGTTTTCCATCATCCTCCGAAGTCTGCTCAAATTTGTGTTAGTTACATCAGTAATGCTGTCCAGCCATCTCATCTTTTGCCATCCCCTTCTTCTTTTGTCTTCTGTCTTTCCCAGCATCAGGATCTTCTCCAATGAGTGCTCCCTTCTGATTTGGTGGCCAAAGTATTTGAGCTTCAGCATCTGACCTTCCAGGGAACAGTCAGGGTTGATTTCCCTTACGACTGACTGACTGGATCTTCTTGCAGTCCAAGGGACTCTCAAGATTCTTCTCCAGCACCACAGCTCAAAAACATCAAAAGCAAAAGCCACCTATGTATCCAGTGTTAAAGGAAGCAGTTTGGCGTATTCTAATTCAGAGGCATGCTCTTAATCACAAGGGGGTACAGGGCTTTTTTTTTATATAGCAGGAACACACAGGAATGCAGTTCTGGGTGACTTGGCATCAGGGGTGCGTGGTCTAATATTCACATTAGTCCCTGTTGGGCTTTTTATTAAAAAAAAAAGCTCTGTGTGAAACAATGGAGACATCAGGGGGTGTATGCAAATGAGTTCCTGCTGGGCTTTTTCTACCAAGAAAGCCCTGAGGGACTAGACTGTCATGGGAAACTTTTTGGAGGAGGATATTTCTGAAAACACTGGATAGCCTAGACAAGCCGCATTTTGTCAGACCTTGAAAGCTAAAGACAGCTAGCCATGGTCAGTATTTGGATGGGAGACACCAAGGAAGTCCAGGATTGGAAGAAGAAGAAGAAAAGGAGGAGGAGATTGGATTTCTACCTTACCCTTCACTCAGAGTCTCAGACAGGTTTTTACAGTCTCCTTTCCCTTGGTCTCCCCATAACTGACACCCTGTGAGGTAAGAGGGGCTGAGAGGACCTCTTTGAAGAACTGCTCTTGAGAGAACAGATTAAAGGAAGTACTTCTTCACCCAAGGGGTGCTTAACACATGGAATTCACTGCCACAAGAGGTGGTTTCAGCTACATGCATAGATGGCTTCAAGTGGGGATTAAATAAATGTATGGAGCAGAGGTCCATCAATGGCTATTAGCCACAGGGTATAGATGGAACTCTCTGTCTGGGGCAGCAATGTTCTGCATTCTTGGAACTTGGGGGGGGGGGGGGCAACAGTGGGAGGGCTTCTAGTGTTTTGGTCCCACTAGTGGACCTCCTAATGGTGCCTGTTTTTTGTTTTGTTTTGTTTTGCCACTGTGTGACAGAGTGTTGGATTGGGTGGGCCATTGGCCTCTGAGAGAACTGTGGCTTGCCCAATGTCACCCAGCTGGCTTGCATATGGAGGAGTGGGGAATCAAGCTGAGTTCTCCCAGATTAGCGTCAACACTCTTAACCACTACACCAAGATGGGTCTCAGTTTGAAGTATTGAGTGCTACACAGAGGCAGGCAATGGCAAATCACCTCTGAAAGGCCCTTGCCTTGAAGACCCTACAGGGCTGTCCTAAGGCAGCTGCAATTTAGCAGTAAAAACAAAAACAAAAAAGGATTCCCCCCCCCCCCCCGGCCAGCATAGAAAAAATGTAAGTTCTTGTTAGAAACACTGGAGGGCAATCCTAAACACAATTAAAAAGGTAAAGCTAGTCCCCTGTGCAAGCACCAGTCATTTCTGACACTGGGGTGATGTTGCATCACGACATTTTCATGGAAGACTTTTTACGGGGTGGTTTGCCATTGTCTTCCGCAGTCATCTCCACTTTCCCCCCAGCAAGCTGGGGACTCATTTTACCGACCTCGGAAGGATGCAAGGCTGAGTCAACCTGGAGACAGCTACCTGAAATCAGCTTCCACCAGGATTGAACTCAGGTCATGAGCAGAGAGCTTGGACTGCAATACTGCATTACACAATCTTAAATCCTTTGAGTTCAGTGAGTTTAGTTGTCTGCAACTTGCCTTGTACTGTTTAGAAAAAGAAGATATCACTTAAAGCGTTTTTTTTTTTTAAAAACCCATGTTACAAAATGTACAACTTAGAAAAGTAAACAACAGAAATAGCCCACTGTTAACTTTATACAGGCCCATTTAGCAAATCTAATCTTGGCAATGTTTGGGTGTCAAGAGAATTTAATGAGCACCATCTAGAGGACGCTATAATATTTCATTTCTCAATCAAGCAAGCGCTTGAATGTTCAGCCATACCTGATTAGCCTGAGCCAGTATTTGCCCAGTAATGGGAACCACTGTGAGTTTTATAGTCATGAATAAAGTCACAAAGGAGTAACTTATTTGAAAAAGATGCACATTATGCTAAGAGATTTATCGAGTGTACATACATATTACACAAATACTGTAAATATACCTTAAGAAAATGACTTTTAACCCACTCAAATTTATGAATCTATTTACGGAACATTTCACACATCCAAAATACAGAAAGGAAATGCCATAACTTAAGAGGGTCATGAAAAAGTGACAAAAGCATAGCCTTTTTTTTTTTTTTAAAAGCTTTATTTATAAATGTATGATTTAATTTTGACTTTCTGAGGAGGAAAAAAAAACTGTTATGGAGAAGAAGAACCGTATTGTGATTTTTCAGCTCTCAGAATGTTATTTCACACCATTATATTTCTTTTCATTTGGGCTTACTTTCTCCATAACTGTTTAGTACAGTGACATATATGAAAAAGATGAATTTAGGAACCATCGTTTGCTGTTTCATGAGTGTTTCCATATTGGTCATTGTTGCCTGTCTCACAGCTGTACTGGTGAAGGCTTTCATAAGACTCATGAAACCCAAGCAAGAATTGCAAAAAAACCTCCCCTAGAGTAGCCCTATTTAAGAGTGGAATTTTCCTAGGCAAGATTGTACACTGCTGAAACTGAGTTGGTTACATACTTAACGTTCTTCTGTGAAGGAAAGGAAAATTGCTTTGTGGGAGTAGAAGTCTTTGATTCACCACTTGAGCTGTTGACTTCTTGAGCTGTTGAGCTGTTGTGTGTGGGGAGGGGGGTTGCCACTGTGTGACACAGAGTGTTGGACTGGATGGGCCATTGGCCTGATACAACACGGCTTCTCTTATGTTTTTATGTTCTTATGTACATCTCAGGAATGGGTTGCCAGGTCTGCTCTGAACACTAGTGAGGCATTGGGGGTTTGGGTTGCCAGATTCAGGTTGAGGAATTCCTGGAGATCTGGGGATGGATCCTGGAGAGGACAGACACCTCACTGGGGTACAATGTCACGTTCTCCGGGTGCAGGCAGGCAGGAGTCCAAAACCAGTCCAAGGTCAAAGTCCAGGAAGTCAAGCAGGAGCCAAGTCATCAATACAGAATCACAAACCGGAATCAGAAGTCAATGTCCAAAAGGTCAGGGTGCCAAGGAAATCAAGCAGGTCAGGATCAGGAAGGAGCAAGCCAGAGAATAGACTTGTTGCTTCCACAAGGTTACCAGGTCCTGGGTGGAAGCTATATGGGAGTCTCAATAAGCCTGCTCCCTGGGTGGCAGTGACTCTGCTAGAACTCAGGGCTGAGAGACCTGAAGCATCAGCATGCCTCATGTCTTTGCTCTGAAAGTTCTTTCGGAAGCCTGCTTCGAACTCTTGAGATGGGAGGAGGAGAGCTTGGAGAAGATTGATAGTCAACAGCTGACACTGGTGCCTGGAGAGTGATTGATGGGCCAGCTGCTGTTTGTTCAGCTGAGGAACTGGCTGGCAACTCTTCCAGGTCTGTTAACCCTTCCATCCCCTCCTCATCAGGGCTCATGACATACAACGCCATAGGGTGCTGCCTCTAAAGCACCCATTTTCTCCAAGGGAACTCCTCTCTCCATAGTCTGAAAATGAGCTGTAATCTGTGGGATCCTCAGGTCTTATCTGGAGGCTGGCATCCCTATGAGGGTCCTCTAAGGAACAACTTTTTAGGTGGTGAAGGAGGTTTCAGAAGATGTGGGGAGGCAGGAAAGATGCATTCCACTAGTTTTGCTTGTGGTTCTTTGGATCTGATATATTGATTTTGTATGTTTTTCTCCCACTTTTCTCACAGATTCAGGCCCACAGTATAAAAAAACTCAAGAAAAAAAACCCCACCAAGACATCCTTGTTCTACATTCAACAGGTCAATCCATCTGGCTGAGGCCTGTGACCAACAGGCTAAGATCCATGGGCCAAGAAAGTTTGCCCTTCAGCTCACACCCAAAGTCTCATGCCTCTGGCCACACCCAGACTATAAATACAGTCCTCTCTGTGTTAAAGTATGCAAAGAGGTGCAGTGGTTCCAGTGACTACTCAGTATTATCTTCCCAATAATTTACAGCTTCCTGAAAGCTTTTCCTGCAACAATGGTCACATATTTGGAAGAAAGCAGAATCATTATGTTTTTCTACAGATCTTCAGGCATCTTTTGTAGCAGGAAGAAGAAGACGGCTGCAGATTTATACCCTGCCCTTCTCTCTGAATCAGAGTCTCAGAGCAGCTTACAATCGCCTATATCTTCTTTCCTCTTCTTTCCCTGTGAGGTGGGTGGGGCCAAGAGGGTCCTCACAGCAGCTGCCCTTTCAAGGACAACTCCTGCGATAGCTATGGCTAACCAAAGGCCATTCCAGCAGGAGCAAGTGGAGGAGTGGGGAATCAAACCTGGTTCTCCCAGATAAGAATCCAAACACTTAACCACTACACCAGGCTGGAAGATTGGCTACATCGGGGTGTGTGGCCTAATATGCAAAGGAGTTCCTGCTACAAAAAAAGCCCTGCAGGTCTTTATATCTGGCAATATAAAGTGCCTGCAATAATTTTACATTTATTTATTTATTTGTACACACCCCTCCTTTCTCCCTGATGGGACCCGAAGTGCCTTACAGCATTCTCCTCTCCTCCATTTTATCATCACAACAACATTATGAGGTAGGTTAGACTGAGAGCATGTGACTGGCCCAAGAACACCCAGAGTGCTTCCATGGCATGACTGGAGATTTGAACCTGAATCTCCCAGATACATTAACATTATATACATATGTAAGTTCCACTGAAGTGCCTCATTGCGCAGAATGGTAAGCTGCAGTACTGCAGTCCAAGCTCTGCTCACAACTTGAGTTTGATCCTTGCGGAAGCTGGGTTCAAGTAGCCAGCTCAAGGTTGACTCAGCCTTCGGTAAAGTGAGTACCCAGCTTGCTGGGGGTATAGTGTAGCTGACTGGGGAAAGCAATGGCAAACCATCCCATAACAAAAGTCTGCCATGAAAACGCCATGATGTGACGTCACCCCATGAGTTGGTAATGACTTGGTGCTTGCACAGAGAACTACCTTTACTTTTTTAAGTGCCATTGAGCGTTAACTGGCTTATGGTGACCCAAGCAAGGGGCATTCAAGGCAAGCAAGAAGCAGAGATGGTTTGCAATTACTTTCCTCTGCGGAGTCTTGCTGGGTGGTCTCCCATCCAAGTTCTGCCCCACTTAGCTTCCGAGATATTACAAGATAAAATATAAAGGTGCAAGCACCAGTAATTTTCAACTCTGGGGTGACGTTGCTTTCACAACGTTTTCACGGCAGACTTTTTTATGGGGTGATTTTCCATTGCCTTCCCCAGTCATCTACACTTTCCCCCCAGCAAGCTGGGTACTCATTTTACCAGAAGGATGGAAGGCTGAGTCAACCTGAGCCGGCTAGCTGAACCAACTTCCACTTGGATGAACTCAAGATGCACCATACCATATACAAGGCTATGCAATGCCACCGCTTGTCTCCCAGATATTGCATAGTGTACTTGAATGCCATCTTAGCAAATGTGTTGGGATATACTTTGGAAAAAATGTTTTCTCAGTGCTAGAGAAGTACACTGCAGTGGAGTGCTTTTTCAGAACTTTTGTCTCCCTAGGATTGGAGACTTGGAACAAAAACTATCAACAGTGAACATTCCTTGCGGCTGGTATTCAAATGCCCTGCTTGAAATGTCAGCACTGTTGGTCTGTATCAAGCACTGAGCTGATACACTGAGCGTATTTTAGGCAAGCTGGAAAGATGTGAATGTCAAGTAAGGCTAAACATAACAGAAGGCTATTACTAAACGCATTTAAAAGGCTGCATTTTTTTTACTACCCTATCATTCTCCATTTCTGTTAATATCAATTTAATGGTATAACTTTACAACAAGTCATTCTGTTAAATAATGTCATTTCCAAAACTGTAGAAAAGAAACAAAATGTCCTGTGACAACAGTGAGTAAATAGGTGGTGGAGCTCATCCAGGGATTGTTATGCAGCCGCACCTACTATTCAATGGGCAAGGTGGGAAGGAGGAGGTGGAACCCTCAGAAAGGTTCAGGAGCTGTGCTCCTGTGAGCTAGCTAGATGACAGACAGACAGACAGACAGATATGGATGGATGGATGGATGGATGGATGGATGGATGGATGGATAGATAGATAGATAGATAGATAGATAGATAGATAGATAGATAGATAGATAGATAGATAGATAGATAGATAGATAGATAGATAGATAGATAGATAATTACAATTAAAAGAAGGTAGATTGGTCATTACAATTAAAATAAGAAGAAAAAGCTATTACATGCCTAGAGTTATAAAAATCGCATTCAGTTATTCAATTCCGTTATTCAAAATCTAAAATGTCTAAAATACCTCAAATTAAAAATGTAAACAACATTTCTAAAATTCCTTTTTCACTTGTTACTACTACTGTGTCAATGCCTTACATCTCAATAAGTTGCATTCCTAAGAACCATCTTTCTCTAACTTTTTCCTGCTGCTAATGCAAAGAGAGCTTCCTGTAAGAGACTAGAAAGCGGTGGTCACACACACACTAAATAATGCACTTTCAATCCACTTTCAATGCATTTTCTCACTGGAATTTGCAACTTCACACAGTAAATTCCAATTGTAAAGTGCATTGAAAATGGGTTGAAAGTGCATTATTTAGTGTGTGGGATTGCAGCCAAAGATTCATGTCCGACAACAGATAAATTAACTTATTATCACTGTCGCAGAAATTATGTAGTTGATTTAGTAATCCAGATAGGAATCTATTTCTAGGCTCCGAATATAATGGACAAACCATTACATAGTGGAATAGGTCTTCCACAGAAATTCTACATAAACAAATACATTGATCTGGGGAAATTTTTGATTATCTTCCTGTCAGCACTTCTGTTGGCATGGTCTGAGATCGTAATGCTGTGAAAGCTTCTCTTACCCTGCAAGCAGTAATATTAACCAAGTAAGGGGCTCTTAAATGATCTTTCTTGCTAGCCAAATCTTGTCAGATCCTGGAAGCAAAACAGGTCAGCATTTAGACAGAAGACTACCAGGGAATATCAGGCTCACAACATGGAGGCAGGCAATGGCAAACCACCTCTGAACGTCTCTTTCCTTGAAAAACTCCACTAGGGGTCACCGTAAGTCAACTGTGACTTGACATCACTTAACACACATTCAATTCCATAGTTTTATATCCCTTCCCAGCATAAAATACTAGATTCCCACTACAGTTAGCACTGGATAACTTTGGATGGGCAGCCATGTTGGTCTGAAGCTATAGAACAAAGTAGGAGCCCAGTAGCACCTATAAGACCAAAAGTTTTATTCGGAATGTAAGCTTTTGTATGCATGCATACTTCATCAATGAAATGGGGTACAGAGAGCAGTGCTACATATAGCTGGTAGGCAGTGGTTAAAAATGCAAAGGGGTACAAAGTTAGAATCCAGTGGCCAAATAGTGAAATTAACAAATTGAAAGAACCTTTGGGCTGGATTGCATTTGATTGGGAAATCAACAAAGCAATGTTTGGGAAACCAATAAAGATTGCCACAGCACAGACATTGTCTCCAGGTTTTGATACAGTAATTCAGAGGAAGAGGTGTCAGTTATCAGAAGCTGTTAAATAAACAGTTTTGGAGAATGATGTTGAGATTGTCACAAGGCAATAAATGCAGCCACAGGTGAACAAAGTTAAAACAAGCACATTGCCTCTAGCAGGCTGGGCCAGGGGCCTGCAAAAACTTACAGGAGGAGGAGAAGAAGAAATTATTGAATTTATATCCCACCCTTCACTCTGAATCACAGTCTCAGAGTGGCTTGCAGTCTCCTTTATCTTCTTTCCCCACAACAGAAACCCTGTGAGGTAGTTGGGCCTGAGAGAGCTCTCCCAGAAGCTGCCTTTTCAAGGCCAGCTCTGCAAGAGCTATGGCTGACCCAAGTCCATTCCAGCAGCAGCAAGTGGAGGAGTGGAGAATCAAACCCAGTTCTCCCAGATAAGAGTCTGCACACTTAACTGCTACACCAAACTGGGTCTCTACACCAAACTAAGCCCAAGTATCATCAAGGCTTAATGACAGCTAATGAAAGTTGTTGATTTTGCCCATTTGCAGGTTGGCCCTTGCAGAAGACCTTGCTTACATGAGGAAAACTGTCGGGGCAGAGCACAGGGGGGGGGGGGGGGAGGAAGTCTCACAAATATGAGGCTCCAAGGCCATGAAGTATTAGCTATATCAGGGGTGTCAAACATGCAGCCCATGGATCGAATCAGGCCCCCGGAAGGTTCTCATCAGGCCCACAAGCAACTCACTGTCATCTGCTTCCTTCCTTCTTTCTCTCTTTCTTCCTTCTACATTACAGCTGGCTTTGCCAGGCTTGCTCAGTTGCACAAAAGCTACAGAGCAAAACCTCTATTTTCTTCATTGTCTGACCAGCACATGAAGCAGTTTATATGCAAAAGCTCGCAATGCCCAGCCATTTCATGCTTTCCCTTGGGTCTTAGGCTCAAAGCATTGACCATGAGGTTCTGTAATAAATGTCAATAAATCAAAAGTAGGTTTACAACTTACAGACACACACTGAACAACATGCTCAAGATTGCTACAGCACATTGTCTCCAGATATTGACACAATAATTCAGAGCAAGAGATAATTCAGAGCAATACAATAATTCAGAGCAAGTTATCAGAAACTGCTAAATAAAATATTAAGAACATAAGAACATAAGAGAAGCCATGTTAGATCAGGCCAATGGCCCATCCAGTCCAACATTCTGTGTCACACAGCGGCCAAATATATATATATATATATATATATATATACACACACACACACACTGTGGCTAATAGCCACTGATGGACCTCTGCTCCATATTTTTATCTAACCCCTTCTTGAAGGTGGCTATGCTTGTGGACGCCACCACCTCCTGTGGCAGTGAATTCCACATGTTAATCACCCTTTGGGTGAAGAAGTACTTCCTTTTATCCGTTTTAACCTGTCTGCTCAGCAATTTCATCGAATGCCCACGAGTTCTTGTATTGTGAGAAAGGGAGAAAAGTACTTCTTTCTCTACTTTCTCCATCCCATGCATTATCTTGTAAACTTCTATCATGTCACCCCTCAGTCAACGTTTCTCCAAGCTAAAGAGCCCTAAGCGTTTCAACCTTTCTTCATAGGGAAGGTGTTCCAGCCCTTTAATCATTTTAGTTGCCCTTTTCTGAACTTTCTCCAATGCTATAATATCCTTTTTGAGGTGCGGCGACCAGAACTGCACACAGTACTCCAAATGAGACCGCACCATCGATTTATACAGAGGCATTATGATACTGGCTGATTTGTTTTCAATTCCCTTCCTAATAATTCCCAGCATGGCGTTGGCCTTTTTTATTGCAAACGCACACTGTCTTGACATTTTCAGTGAATTATCTACCATGACCCCAAGATCTCTCTCTTGGTCTGTCTCTGCCAGTTCACACCCCATCAACTTGTATTTGTAGCTGGGATTCTTGGCCCCAATGTGCATTACTTTGCACTTGGCCACATTGAACCGCATCTGCCACGTTGACGCCCACTCATCCAGCCTCAACAGATCCCTTTGGAGTTCCTCACAATCCTCTCTGGTTCTCACCACCCTGAACAATTTAGTGTCATCCGCAAATTTGGCCACTTCACTGCTCACTCCCAACTCTAAATCATTTATGAACAAGTTAAAGAGGATGGGACCCAGTACCGAGCCCTGCGGCACCCCACTGCTTACCGTCCTCCACTGCGAAGACTGCCCATTTATACTCACTCTCTGCTTCCTATTACTCAGCCAGTTTTTGATCCACAAGAGGACCTGTCCTTTTACTCCATGACTCTCAAGCTTTCTAAGGAGCCTTTGATGAGGAACTTTATCAAAAGCTTTCTGGAAGTCAAGGTAAACAACATCTATCGGGTCTCCTTTGTCCACATGTTTGTTCACCCCCTCAAAGAAATGTAACAGGTTAGTGAGGCAAGATCTTCCCTTGCAGAACCCATGCTGAGTCTTCCTCAATAACCCGTGTTCATCAATGTGCCTACTCATTCTGTCCTTGATAATGGTTTCTACCAACTTTCCCGGTATTGAAGTCAGACTGACTGGCCTGTAATTTCCCGGATCTCCTCTGGAACCCTTTTTAAAGATGGGGGTGACATTTGCTACCTTCCAGTCCTCAGGAACGGAGGCAGATTTCAATGAAAGATTACAGATTTTTATTAGAAGATCCACAAGTTCAACTTTGAGTTCTTTCAGAACTCTCGGATGTATGCCATCCGGACCCGGTGACTTATTAGTTTTTAATTTGTCTATCAGTTGTAGGACCTCCTCTTTTGTCACCTCAATCTGACTCAGGTCTTTCAACACCCCTTCCAATATTAGTGGTTCTGGGGCGGGCAAACACTTCTCATCTTCCACGGTGAAGACGGAGGCAAAAAATGCATTCAGCTTCTCAGCCATTTCCCCATCCTCCTTCAGTAATCCTTTTACCCCATGGTCATCCAAGGGCCCCACTGCTTCCCTGGCTGGTTTCCTACTTCTAATATATTTGAAGAAATTTTTATTGTTGGTCTTTATGTTTTTTGCAATATGCTCCTCATAGTCCCTTTTTGCCTGCCTGATCACAGTCTTGCATTTGATTTGCCACTGCCTGTGTTCCCTTTTATTAATCTCACTTGGACTGGTTTTCCACCGCTTAAAGGAGTCCTTCTTACCTTTTACAGCTTCCATTACTTTGTTTGTTAACCATGCTGGCCTCTTCTTATACCTGTTTGTGCCTTTCCTAACTTGTGGTATGTATTTTATCTGAGCTTCTAGGATTATAGTTTTAAATAGTCTCCAAGCTTCCCCAAGGGTTTTGACCGTATTTACCTTTCCTTTCAGTTTCCTCCTCACATGCCTCCTCATCTCAGAGAATTTACCCCTTTTAAAGTTAAATGTGGTTGTGGCGGTCTTTTTGGGCAACTCCCTATTTATACAAATGGTGAAATCAATAACATTATGGTCACTGTTCCCAAGCGGCGCAATCACTTTTACGTCTCTCACCAAGTCTTGGGCATTACTTAGGACCAGATCCAGGATCGCCCCACCCCTGGTAGGTTCTGAGACCATCTGCTCCATAGCACAGTCATTGAGAGCATCAAGAAACTCAATCTCTTTCTCTCGACCAGAACACATATTGACCCAATCAATCTGCGGGTAGTTAAAATCACCTATGACGACACAGTTTTTACGTTTAGCCGCTATCTTTAATCCCTCCATCATATTATAATCGTCCTCTCTCTTTTGAGTTGGTGGGCGATAACAAACTCCCATAGTTAAATTTCCTTTTGGGCCCTCTATTTCAACCCAAAGCATTTCTAAAAGGGAATCTAATTCTCTGACCTCAGTCTTACTGGACCGTATATCCTCTCTGACATACAGAGCCACCCCACCTCCAACCCTTCCCTCCCTATCCTTCCGATATAACTTATATCCAGGAATCACTGTGTCCCACTGATTCTCCTCATTCCACCAAGTTTCTGAAATTCCCACAATGTCTATGTTTTCTCCCAACACTAAACATTCCAATTCACCAAGAGCGCTAATTGCAAGAGCGCTAATCTTTTAAGCATATTTTAAGTTTTAATAAAATCTTTAATTGTGTTTATGTCCTTTATAAAGTTTATATCTCCACTACCTGGCATTACATTTTATGACACACATGGCCTGGTTCGTCATATGACACATTATGTCATATTTGACCCTCATATCTAATGAGTTTGACACCCCTGAGTTATATGATAGCTAATACCATAGATTGAACCCAGTAACTGATGGACAGCCAGTGATGCACCTGCAGGATGGAGGCAGGGCCTTCAGGGGCCTGCTTTGGCCCTCAGGCCACATGTTTGACACCCCTGCTCTACTGTATAGCTAGGGGATTTGAATAAGGCTATATAGAGCTTGGCAGCATCCAGAGATTGATGACATCCAGCCTCAAAGCTATGAATGATCTGTTCCAAGGGTTTTACCTACAAATGGAAAAGCATGGACAATAGAATTGGGCCCTGTGGAGCTCCGTAGGATTGAGCCCACGCCGAAGAAAACTGGTCTCCCACAGCAACCCTTTGAGTCAAATTTGTGTAGTTCGACACAACTTCTTTTGAGACATCTGAAGGGGAGACTTTTTGACACATGAAAGTAGGGGGAAAATGGCCAAATAACAATTTCCCATCACTTTTGTTTTTCACTCAAAACAGGGTTATGTTGCTAGTGGAGGGACTGAATCCAAGAGTGTTAACGGTTTTATTTTTAGTTTTCTGAATGAAGTTGATATCCTTCTCAGGACAAAGGTCAAATTACTAACCATAACTGTCGTTCTATGCAGGCGAAGTGCTCTGAACAATGAAAGCATGATTATTTCCCATATCAGGGTCTTTAAAATAATGATTGGGTCTCAGCAAAACACAATGAAAGCCTCATTTTTTGGCTCTGCTCAGAGTTAGAGGTGAATGATAACCATCCCATTGATTAGATTGTCCCTATTACCACCTCTCCTTTTGATACAAGATTTCTCAGCTCTCGTTAACAAGCCAGATTTATGTGAATTGCTTGCTCTGTAGTGAACTGCACTGAAAAAATGTGCAAAGTGTCTCCTTTGAACTATTGTGTTGTGTTAGAAGAAGAGATGTTAACTCATGTAGTGCTTTGTTCCTGAACAACCAATGGGAAGCAAAATTAACTTTTTATGGAACAACTGTTAGTAGAACCAACACTTTCACTTAAAAGTATGAAGCTCCTAATTGTTGGAGTGAGTGATTCAGTATGCCTAGACATTTGGGGGGCAGTACATCACACTGTTTATAGGTGCGGTCTCCTTGAGAGCTCCCCTCTGACCCCTTCCCACTCTCTCCCTCTCCTCCCCTTTCTCCCTTTGTCCCCTCACTCACCTCACATGATCTTCCATGGAGACACGTGTCTTTGCAGTTCTCTCCTGTAGAAACAATGCCCTCATGCTTCCACACACATGATACCGGACAAGCTGGCCATTTGTGTTAGGGAAAATACTCTTCAGATTAGTCTTCTTTTTCTCCTTTTGACTGCAATCTGTATATGACCTGAATCTACTAGAATAAATGCACTTACGACACTGGATAAAAATGCTATTGTTTCCAGGCGAATAAACTGGATGGCAGTGGAAGCTGGCATTTGGCCTCAACTCAGACATCCTGGTAAGGGACCTTAACGGTCATTTAAAAATGCTTCCTTGGCATCAGCATCTGTCCAAAGCTTGTTTTCGAGACATTTTCTCCCCAGATTCAGGAAACTGTCTCTTGCAGTGTCCATGGGTGAGCTGAAGCTATTGTCCCTGTGTCTCCCATCCCCATGTGGTTGTTTGATACTTCTCAGTTACAGCTTGGGATCTGTTGATATAACCTGTAATAATTGCCTTTAGCTTTTACAATTAAAACAACTAGACACTCTCCTATAATTTGCTTGGAGGAAAACAGTAAAATGAGAAACCCCCTCTCAGGACATTTAAATATCAAGTTATACATTATTACGAGAGGTTTTTTTGTAGCAGGAACTCCTTTGCATATTAGGCCACACTCTCCTGATGAAGCCAATCCTCCAAGAGCTTACAGGGCTGTTAGTACAAGGCCTACTGTAAACTCCAGGAGGATTGGCTACATCAGGGTGTGTGGCCTAATATGCAAAGGAGTTCTTGCTACAAAAAAAAAAAGCCGTGATTCTTACTATGACTAAACTTTCCACCGTGGTAACTTGGAAAAGTAGTTTTATTTCATGATGACCTCAAAATGAAGATAGTGGATGCCCCGTAGGGATTAAAGTAAAAGATGGAGAATTGCAGATTTATACCCCACCCTTCTCTCTGAATCAGAGACATAGAGTGCCTTACAATCTCCTATATCTTCTCCCCCCATAACAGACACCCTGTGAGGTGGGTGGGGCTGAGAGGCTCTCACAGCAGCTGCCCTTTCAAGGACAACCTCTGCCAGAGCTATGACTAACCCAAGGCCATTCCAGCAGGTGCAAGTGGAGGAGTGGGGAATCAAACCCGGTTCTCTCAGATAAGTGTCTGTACATTTAACCACTACACCAAACTGGCTCTCGCCTGTTGGACCTAGCTGCTGGACCTAGCTGCCTGGTCTCATTCTAGGGCTGTCAGATCCAGTTTAGGAAACTTCTGAACATTTGGGAGTGGAGCTTGGGGAAGACAAGGACTCCAGTGGGGTACAATGCCACAGAGTCCACTCTCCAAAGCATTCATTTTCTCCAGGAGAACTGATGTCTGTAGTCTAGAGGTGAGCTGTAATAATGGGGGAACCCCAGGTCCCACCTGGAGGCTGGTTTCCCACCTCATGCTGTAGAAGATTTTTTTCTGGAAGTGAAAGGACCGACCCTAGACAGTCTGACACCCTAGGCAAGGCTAACTTCTGGTGCAACCCCCCTGAACTGATAATGTCACCATTCACATAGGGGGCACCCAATTCAGCACCACCAGGAGGCCAGAGCCCTAGGCAATCGCCTAGTTTGCCTAGTGGCAAAGCTGGCCCTCATTACAGCATCTGCGATGTTGGTGCCCCCCCTCATGTTACCAACCCCAAGCTTCTATCACTTTCTGTTTGTTTCCCAGAAGAAGAAGAATTGCAGATTTATACCCCGTCCTTCTCTCTGAATCAGAGACTCAGAGCAGCTTACAATCTCCAATATCTTCTCCCCCCACAACAGACACACTGCGAGGTGGGTGGGGCTATGGCTAACCCAAGGCCATTCCAGCAGGTGCAAGTGGAGGAGTGGGGAATCAAACCCGGTTCTCTCAGATAAGTGTCTGTACATTTAACCACTACACCAAACTGGCTCTCGCCTGTTGGACCTAGCTGCTGGACCTAGCTGCCTGGTCTCATTCTAGGGCTGTCAGATCCAGTTTAGGAAACTTCTGAACATTTGGGAGTGGAGCTTGGGGAAGACAAGGACTCCAGTGGGGTACAATGCCACAGAGTCCACTCTCCAAAGCATTCATTTTCTCCAGGAGAACTGATGTCTGTAGTCTAGAGGTGAGCTGTAATAATGGGGGAACCCCAGGTCCCACCTGGAGGCTGGTTTCCCACCTCATGCTGTAGAAGATTTTTTTCTGGAAGTGAAAGGACCGACCCTAGACAGTCTGACACCCTAGGCAAGGCTAACTTCTGGTGCAACCCCCCTGAACTGATAATGTCACCATTCACATAGGGGGCACCCAATTCAGCACCACCAGGAGGCCAGAGCCCTAGGCAATCGCCTAGTTTGCCTAGTGGCAAAGCTGGCCCTCATTACAGCATCTGCGATGTTGGTGCCCCCCCTCATGTTACCAACCCCAAGCTTCTATCACTTTCTGTTTGTTTCCCAGAAGAAGAAGAATTGCAGATTTATACCCCGTCCTTCTCTCTGAATCAGAGACTCAGAGCAGCTTACAATCTCCAATATCTTCTCCCCCCACAACAGACACACTGCGAGGTGGGTGGGGCTATGGCTAACCCAAGGCCATTCCAGCAGGTGCAAGTGGAGGAGTGGGGAATCAAACCCAGTTCTCCCAGATAAGAGTCTGCACACTTAACCACTACACCAGTTTGGCTCTCCGTGGAAGCCTCACATGCCATTCAGAGAGCTCTGAGAGAGAGCAGATAAGAAGTGCTATAAGGGTGAGGTTTGGCTTTCTAAACAGCTGGCGGAGTTGCTGAGAATTTCTGAGTTTGTGTGACTGTGGGATTGCTGAAAATTCTGAGTTTGTGGTTGCTGGGGAACTGCTGTTTGTTTGGTTTGAGTGGGCTGAAGGTGATTGTTGCTGATTGATTAGGAGTGGCTGTGTTCTTGGGGCAGACTGAGGCCCCACCCTCTTTGCATTATTAAGCTGCGCCTTGCCAGAGAATTGAGCCTTTGGCGCAAGCTGAAGGCCAGAGCTAAAGAGCCCTTGGCCTGTGGCTCTTAGCCTGGGGGCTGTGTAAGGACCAGGAACCCAGATCCCTATTTTCCTTGTGTTCCTAATAAGAGAAGTAGACCCTCCAGAAGGAGAGCCACATAAACAAACAGGATTTAAAAGGGGACTGTATATTTTAAAAAAGCTATTGTGAAGGTAGAATGCCAGCAGGGGGGTGGGTGCTTTCCAATGTTTTGCACTAAGTATCACATGTATGACTATCTGCCCACAGGACAGAAGTCTTGGGTGTGTGCTCGATGCAAGGAGCTCCTGGTCCTCAGGGAATGAGTTCGTACCCTTGAGGTCGAGGTGACTGACCTGGAGAAGCAGAGACAGTCAGGCACTTGGAGAAGACTCTCGAGGACGTGTTAGATGAGCCCCACTCTGAACGTGGCAGCCCCCTTGCTGCCAGGGAGCATGAGGGTCGAGAGGGAACACGGCACCTTGCTGAGGATAAGGGGAATGCGCCCTCAGAAGGGACCTCTTCTTCAGTTGGTGAGCGGGTATCCTTTCACGTCAAGGAACCATCCCTGGGCAGGGAGAGAGGGGGGGTGGTCTTGGTAGCTGGTGAGTTGATGCTTAGGCAAGTAGACAGCTGGGTGGCAAAACCGCATACTGACCGTATGGTGACTTGCCTGCCTGGTGCGAAGGTAGCAAACATTACGCATGTTGTAGATAGGCTAATAGACAGTGCTGGGGAGGAGCCAGTAGTCGTGGTGCATGTTGGCACCAACGATGCGGGGAAATGCAGTTGTGAGGTCATGGAGGAAAAATTTAGGCTGCTAGGCAGGAGACTTAAGGCCAGGACCTCCGAGGTAGCCTACTCAGAAGTGCTACCTGTTCCATATGCAGGGCTGGAGAGACAGGCACAAATTAGAAGTCTCAATGTGTGGATGAAACAATGGTGTAGGGAGAAAGAGTTTAAGTTTGTTAGGCACTAGGATGCTTTCTGGAAGAAGCAGGAGCTATACAAAAGAGACGGTCTCCATTTGTCCCAAGATAGAACCAAGCTGCTGGTGCTTAAAATCAAAAAGGTGGCAGAGCAGTTTTTAAACTAAATCTTGGGGGAAAGCCGACAGGAGATGAAATGTCTCTGGTTCAGGAGGACTCATCTCAAAAGAGATGAAGGGTTAGCTGTTACTTTTCTACTGGGTAATGGATCAGAGTTGTCCACTGAGATGGTGACAAACAATATGGAGCGTCTGCCAAAGTCTCGAGGCAGCAGGAGGAACGTTGTGGGCCTAACTTGCCTGGGAAATTATAGATGTTTGTATGCAAATGCTAGAAGTGTTCGAAGTAAAATTGGGGAGTTGGAATGTTTAGTGTTGGGGGAAAACATAGACATTGTGGGAATTTCAGAAACTTGGTGGAATGAGGAGAATCAGTGGGACACGGTGATTCCTGGATATAAGTTATATCGGAAGATTGGGAGGGAAGGGCTGGAGGTGGGGTGGCTCTGTATGTCAGAGAGGGTATACAGTCCAGTAAGACTGAGGTCAAAGAATTAGATTCCCTTCTAGAAATGCTTTGGGTCAAAATAGAGGGCCCAAAAGGAAATTTAACTATGGGAGTTTGTTATCACCCACCAAATCAAAAGAGAGAGGACAATTACAATATGATGGAAGGATTAAAGATAGCAGCTAAACGTAAAAACTGTGTCGTAACAGGTGATTTTAACTACCCACAGATTGATTGGGTCAATCTGTGTTCAGGTCGAGAGAAAGAGATTGAGTTTATAGACGCTCTCAGTGACTGTGCTATGGAGCAGATGGTCACAGAACCTACCAGGGGTGGGGCGATCCTGGATCTGGTCCTAAGTAATGCCCAAGACTTGGTGAGAGACGTAAAAGTGATTGCGCTGCTTGGGAACAGTGACCATAATGTTATTGATTTCACCATTTGTATAAATAGGGAGTTGCCCCAAAAGACCAGCACAACCACATTTAACTTTAAAAGGGGTAAATTCTCTGAGATGAGGAGGCGTGTGAAGAGGAAACTGAAAGGAAAGGTAAATACAGTCAAACCCCTTAGGGAAGCTTGGAGACTATTTAAAACTACAATCCTAGAAGCTCAGATAAAATATATACCACACATTAGGAAAGGCACAAACAGGTATAAGAAAAGGCCTGCATGGTTAACAAACAAAGTAATGGAAACTGTAAAAGGTAAGAAGGACTCCTTTAAGCAGTGGAAAGCTAGTCCAAGTGAGATTAATAAAAGGGAACACAAGCAGTGGGGTGCCACAGGGCTCAGTACTGGGTCCCATGCTCTTTAACTTGTTCATTAATGATCTGGAATTGGGAGAAAGCAGTGAAGTAGCCAAGTTTGCAGATGACACTAAATTGTTCGGGGTGGTGAGAACCAGAGAGGATTGTGAGGCACTCCAAAGGGATCTGTTGAGGCTGGGTGAGTGGGCGTCAACATGGCAGATGAGGTTCAATGTGGCCAAGTGCAAAATAATGCACATTGGGGCCAAGAATCCCAGCTACAAATACAAGTTGATGGGGTGTGAACTGGCAGAGGTTGACCATCTTGGGGTCATGGTAGATAACTCACTGAAAATGTCAAGACAGTGTGTGATTGCAATAAAAAAGGCCAACACCATGCTGGGAATTATTAGGAAGGGAATTGAAAACAAATCAGCCAGTATCATAATCCCCCTGTATAAATCGATGGTGCAGTCTCATTTGGAATACTGTGTGCAATTCTGGTCACCGCACCTCAAAAAGGATATTATAGCATTGGAAAAAGTCCAGAAAAGGGCGACTAGAATGATTAAAGGTTTGGAACACTTTCCCTATGAAGAAAGGTTAAAACGCTTGGGGTTCTTTAGCTTGGAGTAATGTCGACTGTGGGATGACATGATAGAGGTTTACAAGATTATGCATGGGATGGAGAAAGTAGAGAAAGAAGTACTTTTCTCCCTTTCTCACAATACAAGAACTCATGGGCATTCAATGAAATTGCTGAGCAGTCAGGTTAAAACTGATAAAAGGAAGTACTTCTTCACCCAAAGGGTGATTAACATGTGGAATTCACTGCCACAGGAGGTGGTAGCAGCTACAAGCATAGCCAGCTTTAAGAGGGGATTGGATAAAAATATGGAGCAGAGGTCCATCAGTGGCTATTAGCCACAGTATATATGTGTGTGTGCATGCACACACATACATATATTGACTACTGTGTGACACAGAGTGTTGGACAGGATGGGTCATTGGTCTGATCCAACATGGCTTCTCTTATGTTCTTATTCAAAGAGGAAGGGCACAAATAGCTCATGCACAATTACTGGAGGGGGATGGGCTTGTCCAGGGTTTTTTTGTAGCAAGAACTCCTTTGCACGTTTTGCCACACACCCCTAATGTAGCCAATCCTCCAAGATCCTCCAACTTACAGGGCTCTTAGTACAGGGTCTACTGTAAGCTCCAGATGAATTGGCTACATCAGGGGTGTGTGGCATAATATTCAAAGGAGTTCCTGCTACAAAAAAAAAAAAAAAAGCCCTGGGCTTGTCCCTCATTCATGTGGCAGAGATACTTGAAGTATGAGGTATTTATAATTCCTAGCTGGTTCTTATCTCGGACACGTCCCAAACACCAATCTTACTGGGACGTAGTCTGTTTCTCAGTTGTTTCATCATTCATTGGAATTATTCATGAATTATTTCCTCAGGGGTTATTATGGAATGAATCCCACAAACGCCTCCCGATTTGACTTTTTGCATTTTCAAACACTGTTATTTGGCATTGAGAAGAATGATTTTTTGTCCTTCGGACCACAAATCTCTGCATGAGTAATCCTGAGATATCCTTACTAACAATATCCTTATTATGCTAAGTATGGATGCTTTGAACCATCAAAAGCGTTCATTATCAAGTCCTCCGTCATTAGAGCTGCCCCCTTTTTTATATCATAATGGCTTAATATTAGGGTTGCATTGTCAATAGAAGCCTCTTACACACTGGGAACTGTTGTCGGCTATTAACTCATCTGGAATGCCATGGTGATCAAACTGTGATTTGCAGTGTGTTATTACAATGCCTCTTCCTGTCTTCCACAAGGGTTCAATTTTGAAATGATTTGCGTAGTGGCTCACCAGTAAGAGGTAATCTTCTCCATTTAATTCAAATAAATCTGCCATCAACCTTGAACCAAGGGCACTTCAGAATAGCGTGGGGTTTGAGGGGGTGGGGGAGAGGTTGCAATTTCTCCTCAGGATTCTGCAGAATTTCACAGTGGTGTTAACTTTATGTTTGCCTTAAATGTGAATATTTTTTTTCAGAGGGAATAAAAAGGTCAAGGTAGTCCCCTGTGCAAGCACCAGTTGTTTCCGACTCTGGGGTGACGTCGCATCATGACGTTTTCATGGCAGACTTTTAACGGGGTGGTCTGCCATTGCCTTCAGAGCCAGTTTGCTGTAGTGGTGAAGTGTGCGGACTCTCTAACACGGTTCTCTCTAGGTTCTCAATCCCCAGGTGGGGCAGGGGATCCTCCAGTTTGGAGACCCTCCCCTCACTTCAGGGTCATCAGAAAGCAGGGGAGGAAGGGAAATGGCTGCTGGACACTCCATTATTCCCTATGGAGACTGATTCCCATCGGGGATAATGAAGAATTGATCCATGGGTATCTGGGAGGGGGCTGTTTTTTGAGGTAGAGGCACCAAATTTGCATGATAGCATCCAATGCCTCTCCCCAAAATATCTTTTGAGTTTCAAAAGGATTGGGCCAGGGGGTCTGATTCTATGAGCCCCATAAGATGGTGCCCCTATCCTTCATTATTTCCACTGATGGGAAGATATTTAAAAGGTGTGCAGTCCCTTTAAATGTGATGGCCAGAACTCTCTTTGGAGTTCAGTTATGCTTGTCATAACCTTCCTCCTGGCTCCACCCCAATGTCTCCTGGCTCCACCCCCAAAGTCTCCTGACTCTACCCCCAAAGTCCCCAGATATTTCTTCAATTGGACTTAGCATCCTTTGTGTGTGTTTGTGGAGTGGTGTCAAGTTACAGCTGACTTATGGTTTGCCATTACCTGCCTCTGCATAGCAACCCCGGATGTCCATGGTGCTCTCCCATCCAAGTACTAACCGGGGACAACCCTGCTTAGCTTGCACGATTTGATAAGATTGGGTAGCCTGGGCCATCCATGTCAGAGCCTGTTAAATTGAAGAACCATAAAACCCATCTGAGGAAATTGTGTGAGTCTTTCAGAAACTCTGTTGGCTTCCCTTCATGTCCCTCATATATTTCACACAAGGAGATTCCTCAAATGTCCTTTCAGGTTCTACCTTGGGTGAAATCTGGAGACAACCCAGAGATGTGCAAACTTCTCTAGGTAACGTAGCTAGTCTTCTCTTAAAGTTTGCCTTACAATTACCAGTGGAGTCATCCCAAACTTTGTATTCAGTTTCATATTAAATAGAATTGTGCTGGCAACTAATAGAGGTCTGTGGAACACCTCTGAGAAAGTTTGTTAGCCTCGCTAAAGTTCTTTCTGGCTAAAATTCTCACTAAAACCCTCTTTGCTTCCATCAGCGTTCCTTAGATTTTATCGCCAGGTAGGAACCTTCACATTTGCCTGAAAACCATAAAGTTTCTAGTGATTCCTAGAGCTACCCTTTGTCACTTCCAGGTACAACATGGAAGTGACATAATGATGTCACACATAGCTCCAAGGTCTGTGCCCCCTAGCCCTCCTGCCAGTTGCCAGGATTTACCTAGTACCTGTGAATGTGCGAATGGAACAATGGACATAATTACTGTGCATGTAATGATTCACTACTCATTAATGCATTCCTTTACAAGTGCTGAAGCTATACACTCATTGTATGATTTATATAAAATGGCAACTGTGTGAATCAGGAGGATTACTTGTAGTCTGTGTGCCTACCATGTGTGTTTGGAGCACCAAAATCAAATGTCTGAAAAGGGTCTGTTTATAATGTTGTAGGCCTTCTTACCAAGTTGGTAAACCAGTATCTTGTTTTCATCACTTCAGAATGTACATATAGTCCCACTATGTTCAAATTTGGTTTTGTGGAATCAGAATGGCCAGCTTCCAGGTAATGGCTGGAGATCTCCTGGAGTGATAACTGATCTCCAGGCAACATAGATCAGTTCACTGGAGAAAATGACCACTTTGGAAGTTGGACTTGGTGGCAGTGCTCCCCACCTAAGTCCCTCCCCAAACCCCACCCTCCTCCAACTCCAGTCTCCAAATCTCCAAATATTTACACACAGAAGCTGGCAACCCTACATGAAATACACCCCAAAAGAAGTGTTACCAGAAAAGGTTCCAGTGAGTGCCATGGCAACCGCGGGCATCACATTGAAGACCCCTCAGCTAAGCCAAGGGGTAACCTCCCAACTGTAAATCTTACTAGATATCTTTGGTCCAGTCACAGTCTCTCAACTCAGCTTAAACTAACTATTGTGGGTGGAATGGAGGCAGGGAAACCTATGTATGCTATCCTGAACTCCTTGGGCAAAGGAGGCAGACAGTCGCTGGCTGTTGTTTCCAGCAGAACCCCTGCATCTGCCACAACATCTTCTTCTGCCTTGATGTAGGTGGCGACACTGAACATCTGCTTCTGAATTTTACCCTGCAAGGTCCATCCATTCAGCAACTTCCAAAACACCTTTTTATTGTGTCCAGCTGGTGTTATCTTTCAAGAAGAAGAAGAAGATGACGACGATTATTTTATTTATTTATTTTATTCCATTTTTAGCCTGCCCTTTCCGTAAAACAGGCTCAGGGCAAATTACGTCATAAAAACAGTCAACAGTAAAAACAGTAAAAGACTAGTTTAAAATATAAAATCCAAAAAATTAGACTAAGATGGCAGATTCTGCCTCAGATATGACGTATTGTCCAGGTCCAGCAGATCTTGTAGTGCTGGATGGAATGAGGCGGTGAGGTCGATAACAAGTGACGCCCACTGCCTCAGCTGAAAGCCTGGTGAAAGAGCTCTGTTTTACAGACCCTGAGGAATTGAAGCAGCTCCTGATGACGATGACATTAGATTTGTATCCCACCCTATACTCTGAATCTCATATTCTCAGAGCGGTCACAATCTCCTTTACCTTCTCCCCCACAAGACACCCTGTGAGGTAGGAGGGGCTCAGAGAACTCTCACAGAAGCTGCCCTTTCAAGGACAACTCCTACAAGAGCTATGGCTGACCCAAGGCCATTCCAGTAGGTGCAAGTGGAGGAGTGGGGAATCAAACCTGGTTCTCCCAGATAAGAGTCCACACACTTAACCACTACACCAAACTGGCTCTCAAGAGTTGAGCAAAACCCTGAAATGAATATAAGAATTATAATGTTAGTAACCTGCAGGACTTTTTTGTAGCAGGAACTCCTTTGCATATTAGGTTACACCTCCCTGACGTAGCCAGTCCTCCTGGAACTTATTTATTATTTATTTATTTATTTATATTGGGATTTATACCCCGCCCTTCGCACCGAAGTGTCTCAGGGCGGCTTACAACATGATAATTCAAATACTACAATTTAAAACACTTACAAGTAAAATTAAAACCATAAATTAATAAAAGCAAGATAGATAAAAACCGGCGGTCTACAGATGCATTTTGTTCCATCCAAAAGATTTCCTTGTCAGTCAGTATTATAGGCCTGCCGGAAGAGGGCTGTCTTACAGGCCCTGCGGAACTGCCCTAGGTCCCGCAGGGCCCGCACCTCCTCCGGCAGCTGGTTCCACCAATAAGGTGCCGTTACTGAGAAGGCCCGATCCCTGGTGGATTTTAGACCCCTACCAGTCCTTTGGCCCGGGGACTACCAACAGGTTTTGTGAACCCGAGCGTAGTACTCTCTGGGGAACGTGTGGGGAAAGACGGTCCCTAAGGTAGACAGGTCCTAGGCCATATAGGGCTTTAAAGGTAATAACCAACACCTTGTACCGGACTCGGAATATTACTGGCAGCCAGTGCAGATCCCGGAGCCCCGGCCGAATGTGCTCCCGTCTTGGGAGCCCTAATAACAGCCGGGCAGCAGCGTTCTGCACCAACTGCAGTTTCCGGGTCCGGCACAAGGGTAGCCCCATGTAGAGGGCATTACAGTAGTCTAACCTCGAGGTGACCGTAGCATGAATCACTGTTGCCAGGTCATCACGTTCCAGGAAGGGGGCCAACTGCTTCGCCCGCCGAAGGTGAAAAAACGCGGACTTGGCAGTGGCTGCTATCTGGGCCTCCATTGTCAGTGAAGGCTCCAACAGCACCCCCAGGCTCTTAACCCTGCCCGACGCTGTTAGTGGCGCGCCGTCAAAAACTGGCAGGGGGATTTCCCTTCCCGGGCCGCAGCGACCAAGGCACAGGACCTCTGTCTTCGCCGGATTCAGCTTCAGCCCGCTCAGCCTAAACCACCTAGCCACTGCCTGTAACGCTCGGTCCAGATTTTCTGGGGCGCAGGCGGGCCGGCCATCCATGAGCAGATAGAGCTGGGTGTCATCAGCATATTGATGACACCCGAGCCCGTACCTTCGGGCAATCTGGGCAAGGGGGCGCATGTAGATGTTAAATAACATCGGGGAGAGCACCGCCCCTTGAGGCACCCCGCAATCAAGCGTGTGTCTCCGGGACAGTTCCTCCCCAATCGCCACCCTTTGTCCCCGACCGTCAAGGAAAGAGGAAAACCATTGCAAGGCCAACCCCTGAATCCCTGCGTCGGCAAGGCGGCGCGCCAGAAGCCGATGGTCGACCATATCGAACGCTGCCGATAGGTCCAACAACATCAGCACCGCCGAGCCGCCTTGATCCAGATGCCGCTGAAGGTCATCCACCAGGGCGACCAGCACCGTCTCCGTCCCGTGGCCCGGGCGAAAACCAGACTGGTAGGGGTCAAGGATAGAAGCGTCCTCCAGGAAGCTCTGTAGCTGCAACGCCACTGCCCTCTCGATAAGTTTGCCCAAAAAGGGCAAATTCGATACCGGCTGATAGTGTGCCAATTCGGTCGGATCTAACGATGTTTTCTTCAAGAGGGGACGGACCACCGCCTCTCTGAGCGCTGATGGAAAATGCCCCTCCAGTAGGGATCTATTTGTGATATCCCGTATAGGATATCTTAGCTCCCTCCGGCAGGTCTTAATAAGCCAGGAGGGGCATGGGTCCAATTTACAAGTTGTTGGGCGTGCAGATAGGAGGATCCTGTCAACTTCTTCCAGGCTGAGCGCGCCGAAGCCGTCCAGGGCGCGATCCGAAGACAGGCACGGAGCCTCAGGTTCGCTAACTGTATCTAATATGGCAGGAAAGTCGGAACGGAGCGATGCGATTTTGTCCGCAAAAAAATCCGCAAAAGCCTCACAGCCAATTTCCAATTCATTAAAATTTGGTCTGCCCTGTGGCAGCGTTGTAAGGGTCTGGATTGTATTAAACAGTTGTGCCGGGCGCGAAATTGCGGACGCAATCTCCGCCGCAAAGTAAGTTTTCTTTGCGGCCTTGACTGCCATCTCATAGGACTTCATAACCTCTCTATAAGATGTTCGAGTCGCTTCATCTCGAGTACGCCGCCATTGCCTCTCTAGTCGTCTGAGTCCCCGTTTCAGCCGACGCAGCCCCTGGTTATACCAGGGTGTCGGCCTTGCGCGAGGGCGCAGAGGACGCCTAGGCGCGATCTCATCGATGGCTCCGGTGAGCCTATTATTCCAGGACTCCACCAGGTCATCGAGGGAATCGCCAGGGGGGCAGGGATCCCGCAGAGCCGTCAGGAACCGTTCCGGGTCCATCAGGCTCCGCGGGCGAGCTAAAATAAGCTCGCCGCCCAAACGGGGTTGGGGTGGGACGTCCACACGAGCCTTGAGGGCATAGTGATCCGACCATGGCACCGCTATAGAAGCAAGATCGTCCACTAGAACTCCCGACGCGAAGATCAAGTCTAACATGTGACCGGCCTGGTGAGTGGGTGTCGTAACTACTTGGGAGAGTCCTAGTGTCGCCATGGAAGACACTAGGTCCATCGCCTGATTGGAGGTCACGTCATCGGCATGGACATTGAAGTCACCCAGAATCAAAAGTCTCGGGTGCCTCAATGCCCATCCTGTTGCGGCCTCCATCAGTGATAGTAAGGCGCTGGCCGGTGCGTTAGGCGGTCGGTACACCAGCCAGATCGCCAACCCCTCCCCAACATCCCACGCCAGGCCGGCACATTCAATGCCCTTGATCTCCGGAGCCGGGAGGGCCCGGAAGGAGTAAACCTCTCGAATGAACAGGGCCACCCCTCCCCCCCGCCCGCTAGTCCGCGACTGGTGAAAGACCGAGTATCCCGGGGGCGCGATCTGGGAGAGAGCTACGGTCTCCCCATCGCGGACCCAGGTTTCGGTCACGCATGCCAGGTCCGTGTCCTGTTCGAGCAGGAATTCCCGAAGGATAGAGGTCTTATTATTAATGGACCTGGCATTACATAACACCAGTGACGGAGGCGAGTAATCTCGCCTTGCCCCCCTACCTGTCACCATCGGGATGGGACGCAGGCTGGAAGGTGGTCGAGCACTATCTCGTCTCGATCTCCTTCCCTTCCATTTCTGCCTGTTCCCACCGTCATACCTTCCCCTCCCCAGGAGTACCGG
This sequence comes from Heteronotia binoei, assembly GCF_032191835.1. Taxonomy (NCBI): domain Eukaryota; kingdom Metazoa; phylum Chordata; class Lepidosauria; order Squamata; family Gekkonidae; genus Heteronotia; species Heteronotia binoei. The sequence goes on along the minus strand of NC_083225.1, from coordinate 4,829,304 downwards.
AATCCCCAGACCAATCATCTCTCACTGGTGCCACCAGCTCCTCCACTCCTCCACTTGCAGTAGGCCCTGTACTAAGGTTGGCTACAGGAGGGTTGGCTACATCAGGAGTGTATGGCCTGATATACAAAGGAGTTCCTGCTACAAAAAAGCCCTGGTGACCTATAATTTACCACTCTACTCCACCAGTTTGAAGCTTTCCTCTACCCTATGGAGCCTTCCTCCAGGATAAGTAGCTTGTAGATGTTCTAGGGTGATAAATCTGGGACATTTCTAGAGATGTGGAAAACACATGAGGAAAGGCAAGTTAGGGGAAGGGGAGAAGTTCATTGGGGATGTGATGTCATAGAAACCGCCCTCCAAATATGCTATTTCCTCCTGGGGAACTGAAGATTATACTTTGGTGGTAAAATTACTAGCCTCCAGGTGGGTCCTGAAGTTTTCCTGGAATTACGACTGATCCCCAGACAAGAGATCAGTTCTCCTGGAGGAAATGGCTTTTCTGAAGGGCAGATGCTATAGCTTTCCATTCCCACTGTGCTCCCTCCCCTCCCCGAACTCTACCTTCCCCAGATGCTCCAGGAATTTCCCAACCCAGAACTGACAACTCTATCTCAAGGTCAAATTGTAATTCCAGGAGAGCTCCAGGCTTCACCTCAAGGTTGAAAAGCGGAAGCTTTTCCCGCTGTAGATCCAGTGGTTCTTCCAACCACCGTTTCATTGCGCTTAGCCCAAAAACAGAAAAATCCATTTTATATCCCTTTCATACATTTATTACAGGACATAGATGCCCATTTTCTGAGCGAGAGCTTTGTTGTTGTTGTTTCTATAATATGAGCTATGCTACTTGTCATAAAATTTATGCCCTTCTTTTACGGGTTTATTCATCTCGGATGGATAATTTGCGGCAGGGAAGCGGTTCGGGGGCTATACCCAGAGGCTTGCTTTGCACAGCTGCTGAGTAATTTGCGGAGGAATCAATAGAGAATTGCTTCAGGTGTCCAGATTGTAAGCACGCAATTGGTGAGCAGTGCTTGTTGTTTTGTTTGGTTGGGGTTTTTTGCATGAATGTGTTTGAGGGCAGGGGAAAGGGAACAGTGTTCTTGCGGTCCGTTGAAGCAACGGCAAGATGTCAGATTGTTCTAATGGATCACCAGCACTGTGCCAGTGTGCAGCAGAAGCAATATTTTAAGAAGAATTGTCACAATCTTTTCCATGCTAAGTTTTGTTTAAGACACCCCAGCATCCTATTTGGGATTTTAATTGATGGTTTCTCAGCATGTGTCTCCTATTAAAAAGGCAAAGAGAAGCCTGGCTGTATAAAAAGGGGAAAGTAATGTGGCCGTCACTTTTTTTTTCAATTAGTTTCAGCTCTTTTTTTAAGACCCTCCGATATCCTATCTGCATTTTAACCGATCTGTGCCATGTGGGCAATTAAAGAACCCCCGGCAATTTTTAAAAAACCTATAAAGGAATCCAGGGTGCCATAAAACGAGAGAATATGCCACTGAAAATTGCATGCAACACCATTACCTTATGCTTTCTTACCCAGCTAAATTCCATGGGCAAGAGGGTATAACTACTTCTTTGCACAGAGCACACATATGACAAAAAGAGTTTTTGGATTAAAAAAACCAAATTACATGTTATATTTTTTTTTGGGGGGGGGGGGGTTGGGTTCAGGCTCTCTGGACCCATTTTATTGTCACTGCATTTATACAGCAGATGCAGGGGAAAACATTTTTAAACTCCCCAGGATCCCAGTTCTGTTCAGAACCAGGGCTTTTTTTGAGAGCCAGTTTGGTATAGTGGTTAAGTGCCTGGACTCTTATCTGGGAGAACTGGGTTTGATTCCCCACTCCTCCACCTGCAGCTGCTGGAATGGCCTTGGGTCAGCTGTAGCTCTGGCAGAGGTTGTCCTTGAAAGGGCAGCTGCTGTGAGAGCCCTCTCAGCCCCACCCACCTCACAGGGTGTCTGTTGTGGGGGGAGAAGATATAGGAGATTGTAAGCCGCTCTGAGTCTCTGATTCAGAGAGAAGGGCAGGGTATAAATCTGCAATTCTTCTTCTAGAAAAAGCCCAGCAGGAACTTATTTGCATATTAGGCCACACCCCCTGATGCCAAGCCAGACGGAACTGCATTCCTGCTAAAAAAAAAGTCCTGTCAGTACTTACATGAATGTACTCGCTGTGCTTTCTTGGATTTATTAAATCACAAATATAAGTTTAACATAAATAAAACTTAAACTTTTTTTTTTTATCCTGAAATTTTGTTCTTAGCGCTGGTCAATAAACAAGTCATCAGCAGAAAATATTCATAGGGGAGAGGGAGAAAAAAATCTGAAGAAATCCAAAAGTATGCCATGAATTTTACAAAGCTATTTGTAAAGAGAAGTGTTTTCTCCTGGCAAGCAATCAGCACTCACCCTGAAGCACAACTCTTTGATTACCCTTATCTTAGCTAACATAAGGACAAATGTAATTCAGGAAAATAATACCAACGCTTTCTATAGAATCAAGTGCAGACCTGACTCCATTGGTAGATTCTAAACCACATTTTGCCTGATGTTTATTGATACTCAGGGGTCATTTTGTAGAAAAATAGGTGGTGGAGCTCATTAGCATAACTCATTAGCATATGCCACTCTCCCCAGCCAAAAGCAACCCGATGCAAGAAAGGAGCACCCCAGGCGAGTGAGACCTGCTTGGGCTGGCTAGAGATCCAGCCAGCCCAAGCAGGCCTCGGTCACCTGGGGCTCTCCTTGGCCACCCCCCACCCCACAGTCAATAGGCCAGCAAGCCACCCACCACACAAAATCACATAATTTTTTTTTTTTTTGGGGGGGGGGTTCTGTTTGAAATTTAATTTCTATATCTCAAACAGTTCAATGGCTTGTTGGATCAAATGAGATTAGAAAGCGTTTTGTATAAAAACAAAACATAACTTTATTACTACAACAGGGATGGGGGAACTGGGATGGAAAACAACAAACCCTAAGGACTACATCTTACACTATGAAAGACGCATGGCTAAGAGAGGACACTTCCTCTTTCTTACCGACCTCTGGCTACCTAGACAAAGAAGTCACCTGACTGACCAATTAACACGGATAACAAGCAGTCTTTCCCGGGCTTTCTTTCTATGGACAGACAGCCAACTTCTTTTTCTTGGGTCAGACAGACAATGGAGAAACAGGTTAAACAGTATTGATGCTATAATGACTGGAACTTAGAACATTGCAAATTCCAACAATAAGAAGTGGAGAAAGGGTGGTGTGGGCTTCTCCAGGAGTTAATGAGGGCTGCTAGAGGTGTGGCAAAGCCCCTGGTGTAGGCTTCCCGATCCCCTAGGTCCCAGTGGGGATTCCCCAGTTTTACAAGCTTCCCCACTCCCCCAGCCAGCTGGCCAGTGGGGGAAGCCCCTGCCCCCACACCCACCATGTACCTCTAGATCTCGGGCAGGACCTGCAAACAGGTCCGGTTTTAAAATGAGTGTGTGCCTTTAAATTGGAGCAGGAAGTACTTCATGGGGAAGGGTTAGCAACAGCAGACTTCCTCAGATTGCAGCCCCTTTGTTTGTTTTGCTTTCGTTTTGGACAAGTGAGTGTGTGTGTAAAAGAGCAGGTAGCCCCTGTACTTTCCAGACCTGGTTATGGAGGCACCAGAGACTACTGCTTTGTTCTACGGCTTCAGACCAACACGGCTGCCCACTTGCACCAGAGATAGTTAAGCGTGTGTGTGGATGAGAGAGAGAAAACGGGGGGAGGGGAGGGAACTCTATTATTCCCTATGGAGACTTATTCTCATAGGAAATAATGGAGAATTGATCCATGGGTATCTGGGGCTCTGGGGGGGGCTGTTTCTTGAGGTAGAGGCACCAAATTTGCAGCGTAGCATCCAGTATCTCTCCCCAAAATACCCCCCAAGTTTCAAAAAGATTGGACCAGGGGGTCCAATTCTACGAGCCCCAAAAGAAGGTGCCCTTATCCTTCATTATTTCCTATGGAGGGAAGAGATTTAAAAGATGTGTGGTCCCTTTAAATGTAATGGCCAGAACTCCCTTGAAGTTCAATTATGCTTGTCACACCCTTGCTCCTGGCTCCGCCCCCAATGTCTCCTGGCTCCACCCCCAAAGTCCCCAGATATTTCTTGAATTGGACTTGGCAGCCCTACCCTGGCGGCTGGCTGGCTGCCCGCTCTCCTAATCCAGGGATTGTTATGCAGCTGCACCTCCTATTCAATGGACAAGGTAGGTGGGGAGGAGGAGGGGGAACCCTCAGAAAAGTTCAGGAGCTGTGCTCCTGTGAGCTCCTGCTGAATTCAAGGCGTGTTGGTATCATGTGGATGGATTTCCTGTTCTTGAGGCAGTGAGCCTAAAACTCTTATCTGGAGGCCCATCCCATTTTTTAAAAAAATAAACTATTTGCTGTTCTCTTCCCCACTCCTGAGATTTTGTCATGAAGGGAAATGGAAGGAACAAGCTTACCATCAAAATTAAATCTAAATTTCAAAACTTTTGGCTTGGATCCTACCTAGATTTTTTTGCAGGCATAAGAGGTGACAGTTTTTGCAGATTTCCACCTTCTGTGAGAGATCTATTCCCACATCTATTCCTGGAGGTCTGCCATTCACCGGGTGCACCCTTCAAGAGTGCCTCAGGAAGGAGGGATGGGGGGGGGCGGAATAACCCCTTTCTTGTGCCTGTGGAAATTCTAGATGGCATATAAGGCCTTGGTTGTCTTTAGAAATGCTCTAACACCTGCTGAGCCTAGGCTTCCCAACCCTCCCGCCCTGGCAGGGGATCCCAGGATTTACAGCCTCTTCCCCCGCTCTCCAAAAAAATGGAAGCGGGGGAAGGGGGGAAACGGCGCCAAGGAGCGTGGCGAGCCGCCCCATCTCGGAGGAGCAGCTAAGGTGAACCAGAGAAGAGGCGGCGGCAGCGCAGTGGCATCGCCCGCTCCGCCTCTGAGGTAAAATCAGAGAAGCAGAGGATGGAGGCAGGCCAGGAGTGTGGCAAGCCGTGAATCTGGGTCCTTCTAGGACCCGGACTCGCGGCTCGCCATGCTCCTGGCCTGCCTCCACCCTCCCCTTCTCTGATTTCACCTCAGAGGCGGAGCGGAGTGGGCGATGCTGCTGCGTTGCCGCCTCTTCTCCGCTTCACCGTAGCTGCTCCTCCGAGATGGGCTCAGCCTGAGCGAAGGGAAGGATACGCTGAAGGCAGAAGGTGCCCTCCGAGGCGGAGACCAGGGCTGCCTCCTCAATGGCTCCTCAGCCTCCCGGCCGGCCCAGACAACACCACCGCCGGTTGCCACGGCAACGCCCACCCCACTTCCGCTTCCCCCGTGCCATGGAGGTGGGCCTAGAGCGACCTCACTTCCGGCCAGGCGGAGGAGGAGGAAAAAGAAGTTCGGTCTGCCTAGGCTGTGGCATGCAGAGGCAGGAGGGAAGGAAGACATTTAAAAAGATGTGCCGTCCCTTGAAATACGATGGCCAAAACTCCTGTTGGGGTTCAGTGATGCTTGTCACACCCTTGCTCCTAGCTCCACCCCAGTGTCTCCTGGCTCCACCCCCAAAGTCTCTTGGCTCCACCCCCAAAGTCCCCAGAGATTTCTTGAATTGGATTTGGCAACCCTAGCTGAGCCAGTTCACAGCCTGCTCACCAATCAGGAGCAGAGAGCCAATTCTTCAGCAAGCTGTTTTGACTTTTCTGCAAAAATCTGTATGTACCCATTTCATGTGATTACACTGTTTTCTCACCCGGTTGCACAGGGCCAGCTTGCCCACTAGGAAAACTATGCATTTGCCTAGGGTGCTGGGAGAGGGGTGCCAAATTAGGCTCTCCTCCTCTCCCTGCACCCAAGACAAATGCCTAATTTACCTCTCCCCTCATGCCACCACCGCTGTTGTCATCGTCTCACCCTGCCACTGCCTCCCCCCTCCCCCTTCCCTTCTGTAGAAACCGCTTGTCAGAGGATCTCGCTTGCTGCAGAATAGCGGCGCACCAACTTGCAGCTCCGGGGCAACTTGTGCGAAAATGGAGAGAAGCCACAGTAGCAAAAGGGCTCTCCATCCCGGAACAAACATAGTGTGAAATCGGTCTGTGTGAACTGGCAAAATCCAGTTGGAAAGTGCCCTGAAAGTAGATCGAAAGTGCGTTATTTAGTGCGTGTGTGGTCGCAGCCTTAATCTGCTTGCTACCATGCTGTAATCACAATAAAAGAGCTTTGATTCACCACAGCCTCACCTCTTCATGCAATGAGCCCACAATTTAACAGCTCCCAAGAACCTAAGAAGAAATACAGCTGGAGGACAAAGCCCAGAAGACTATAATTTCTTCTCAATGGCTTCCACCCAGCCTGAATAACAATCGTCTAAGGAGCTAATCCAAGATTATTCAAGTTTTGCTAAAGGCAAATGCGCACCACTTGATTCCAATTGTGCGCCTCTAGTTGACACCATCCCTGAATGTATTCTGAGATGGGCATTAGAAACACAGCACAGTACACCAATTCCCCCTCCCCCCTTCCTGAGCAATTTAGAATGAATTGCTTCCAGGAAACAGAAGTCTTTACAAAGGCCGAGCAGTGTGCCATGCATGAATTAAGCTATCACCTTGCCCTAATAGATTTTCAATGCATAAAGTACATATGAAAGAAGTCCAGGGTAGCAGATGCCATTCTTTGGAAGCTCTCAATATTGTGGGCAGGGCTGACATCTGCATATTCTGAATCAGGGCAGCTTCCAGGTCCCTAGGCTTCTGGTGGGGTCCACTGCAGCTGAGTGATGCGTTGATGTAGCCAATCCTCCAGGAGCTTACAGTAGACCCTGTACTAAGAGCCTTGTGAGCTCCTGGAGGATTGGCTACATCCGAGGTGTGTGGCCTAATATGCAAAGGAGCTCCTGGTGACACCTACCCACCCTCCTCCCCTGCCTCCTGTCTGCAGTCATGCTCCTGACCGCCCAGCATCATTAAGGAAAGGCATGTGGGTGGTGCACAGTGGTGGTACTCTTGGTGGTCATGGCAACAGCAATCCCAGTGACCTATCCAGGCCAGTGCTGTTAGAGAAAAGGTGTTCAGACGGTGGAAGCAATTGAGCATGGGCAGTGGGAGTGCAAGTAGGAGAAGGACCCACAAGCAGGTGGACAGCATGCAGGTGTGGAGGTAGAGAGGAAGGCATGAAGGGGGCCCTGGTGATTGGCAGACGGGGCCTCCTGAATGCAGTCTGCTTGGGGTTCCCACAAACCTGGAACTGCCCTGATCATGGTCACCTGAGCCCTCCACAAACCAGTTGATTGAAGGCTACACCCAGTAGGCTAGCCCACACCCCCTGACACCAAGCCAGCCAGAACTGCATTCCTCTGTGTTCTTGCTCAGAAAAAGCCCTGGGCCTACCACATAATAGCATACCACATAATAAAGATTGGCTGGGGAAATTTAAGTATTTAGGTGTAGCCAGGGGTGGAATTCTAGCAGAAGCTCCTTTGCATATTAGGCCACGCCCCCTGATGTAGCCAATTCTCCAAGAGCTTACAAGGCTCTTTTTTGTAAGCTTCTGGAGGATTAGCTACTAAGGGGTGTGTGCCCTAATATGCAAAGGAGCTCCTGCTAGCATTCCACCCCTGGCTACACCTAAATACTTAAATTTCCCCAGCCAATCTTTATTATGTGGTATGCTATTATGTGGTAGGCCCAGGGCTTTTTCTGAGCAAGAACACACAGGAATGCAGTTCTGGCTGGCTTGGTGTCAGGGGGTGTGGGCTAGTATGCAAATGAGTCCCTGCTGGGCTTTTTATATTCAAAAAAGTCCTGAGAAGGAAGTAGTTGCATTGCCTGTACATGAGCAGAAAACACTTTTGGGGGGAGGATCAACCCCCACCAAAATTATTTTTTAAACATTTTAAGATTTTTCTGCAAACGTGGGAAGTCTCAAAGATGGTAAAAATATCTGTTTTCAGTTAGTGAGGGCCCAATCTGTGGATGATAGTATCCACAAGGGGATCCATATTTGCCTACAAGAATATAAAATAAGTCTGATTAGGATTGCCCTACTGTTCACATACTCTTTCACATGCAGTAAAGTGTAGCCCTGTGACACAGAGTGGTAAACTGCAGTCCTGCAGTCCAAGTTCTGCTCATGACCTGAGTTCAATCTTGGCGGAAGCTGGGTTCAGGTAGCCAGCTCAAGGTTGACTCAGCCTTCCATCCTTCTGAGGTCAGTAACATGAGTACCCAGCTTGCTTGGAGGTAAAGTGTAGATGACTGGGGAAAGTAATGGCAAACCATCCCGTAAAAGTCTGCCTTGCAAACGTCCTGATTTGATGTCGTCCAATGGGTTGGTAACGACTCGGTGCTTGCACAAGGGACTACCTTTACCTTTTAAAGTGCAAGTTTGGGAAGTAGAACAGAAACCATGTGGGGAGGTAGTTGGCGTGACAGGCGAGGAGGATCTATGCTCAAGTCAAAGATGCTGAGAAAGCAGTGACCTAAATACAAATACAATTTTGGTGCCCACCTCAACAATCTGAAGCAGATCCATACCAATCCCAACCCAAGAACATACTAGTTACCAGTTAAAAATCAATGTAAAATAATTTAGAAGTGTGCATCCAAGCAAGCACAAGCGTTTTCAACTCTGTCATTTCGGTATTATCTTCAAAGGCAGTGCCATATAGAGCATTCATTAACCAATAACCTGCTATGAAGGTCACCAAGTTATGAATGATGACAGTGTTTATGTCTATATAGTCACATGTCCAGTAGTAATTGATTAAGTTTAAGGACTGAGCTATACTTTATGGGGGTTTTATTGGTTTGTTGTTTTTTTAAAAAAACTGCATTTCTTCTGTAACTTCTGTAATGTGCAGGACTAATATTTGGCAAGTTGGTCATCTGTACCTATCTTGTGCTTACTGCCAGGTGGAAAGGAGACAATGTTATCACATATGTGGAAGAAATGTTTGTGATAGAATGGTTCTTTATATCACCCGAAGATCCATGCTCTTATGCGATACAAGATTTCCTATTTGTTACTTTTGCTATCTTCTTTGTTAACTTAAACAAACTAATAAAGAGTGCTACAACTCAGAGAACAGGGAAAGTGAAATTTTAAGTTAAGGTTACAAAAAGAGGGTGTGGTAAGAGACCAAGAAGGAGCTCCATGACACAGCGTGGTAAGCTGCGGTCCAAGCTCTGCTCATGACCTGAGTTCGATCTCAGCAGAAGCTGGGTTCAGGTAGTCGGCTCATGGTTGACTCAGCCTTCCATCCTTCTGAAGTTGGTAAAATGAGTACCCAGCTTGCTGGGGGTAAAGTGTAGATGACTGGGGAAGGCAATGGCAAACCACCCTGTTAAAAAGTTTGGCAAGAAAATGTCATGATGTGACATCACCCAATGGGTCGGTAATGACTCTGTGCTTGCACAGGGGACTACCTTTACCTTTTTAACGGATCAAGAAACCAGAAGACTATAATCTTGAATCTGGGATAGTTGTGCCAAAACATTTAATGGTGTCCTTAATAAATATTTTTCTTTCTCAACTGGGAATAATAAATAGTTTCAAAGGTAGTGATTGTGCAGCTGTTTGCCAAATGAAAAACTAGAGTGAAGGGTGAGATAAATTTACAGACTTGAATTATAAACTATGGTTGCGATCCTAAAGACGTTTCCTGTGGACCAAGCCCTATCGAATAACATAGCATCCTCTGGAACAAGCAAATCAAAAATTTTCTTTCAAAAATATATAGCTACTAACAGTGCAGTCCTTGGTAGAATGACTCCTGTCTAACCTTACTGATTTCACTGTGTGTAGACTGGAATAACTGTCTAGGTTTGCGCTGAAGGTCTTTGAAAAAGTAAACTAAAAAATCCAAAGTGGAGTAGAGAGCCTCAAAGAGGTGAAGCTAAAAAGCCCATAAACCCCATTGTCTTTCAGAAATCAGAGCATTAAAAGTTGCTGGGAGGATAATATTGTGTTTGGTTGTGGGGAAATCGATCTACCACTGCTGTTATTACCCCCCATAGAACTGAAAGTGGCAAACTCATTATCAACGATTATAGCATTTCCAACTGCAGCAAGAGGGTGCTGATGTCCTAATCCCTATAAATCTCAATGATCAGGTCCAAGATTGCCTTCTTTCTTGGCTTTCCAGCACTGAAATTAGAAATATAAACAGTATTGATTTCGAAGCAGGAGATGGTGTGAAAAGCACCGCCAACAATGAGCTGTTCCTTCAGCTGGCCATTTATGTTATGGACCAGGGTGGTTCAACCCAGGCCTTTTTTGTAGCTGGAACTCCTCTGCATATTAGGCCACACACCCCTAATGTAGCCAGTCCTCCAAGAGCTTACATTAGGCCCTGTACTAAGAGCCCTGTAAGCTCTTGGAGGATTGGCTACATCAGGGGTGTGTGGCCTAATATGCAAAGACGTTCCTGCTACAAAAAAGCCCTGGTCACAACCTGAATTTGATCCCTGGCGGAAGCTGGGTTTTCAGGTAACCGGCTCGAGGTTGACTCAGCCTTCCATCCTTCCGAGGTCGGTAAAATGAGTCCCCAGCTTGCTGAGGGGAAAGTGTAGATGACTGGGGAAGGCAATGGCAATCCACCCAGTAAAAAGTCTGCCGTGAAAACGTTGTGAAAGCAACGTCACCCCAGAGTTGGAAGTGACTGGTGCTGGCACAGGGGACCTTTCCTTTCCTTTCCTTCAACCCAACATGGTTTACAAGCACCACTTCACTTTCCAAACCACATACAGGAAGGGTTCTGCTAACTAACAATATTAACTGGAGTTAAGTTAGTGTGCATTTTAGGAGGGTGGACTAGCACAGTGCAGTGCTTTGAGTGTCAGCTCAGAATCTTGGAAAACCAGATTTGAATCCCCGCTCTGTCATGGAAGCCTGCTGGGTCACCAGAATCCACCTTGCATGGTTTTTGTGAGGATAAAGTGGAGGAGGGTTATGTAAGCTACCTTGAGTCCCACCTGGGGAGAACGGTGAGGTCAAGTAAAGAAATAAAGAGAAAGCAAGTTTCAGTGCTCAGCTATGATGGCGGGTTGATTTGGGGAACCTTCCTGTTTCAGGTGAGAAAAGTCTAAGGATGGAGGGGCCATGGCTCAGTGGAAGGTCCTCTGCTTGGCATGCAAAGGTCTCAGGTTCAGTCCTGGTCATCTCCAATTAAAAGGATCAGGTGGTGTGAAAGAACTCCACCTGAGACCCAGGAAAGTGGAAGTCCGTCTGAGTAGACAGTATTAACCAGCTGTCATTTTGTAGAAAAATAGGTGGTGGAGCTCATCCAGGGATTGTTATGCAGTTGCACATGCTATTAAATGGACAAGGAGGTGAAACTCTCAGAAGGAGGAGGTGGAACTCTCAGAAGGAGGAGGTGGAACTCTCAAAAAGATTCAGGAGCTGCACTGCTGTGAGCTCCCACTGAATATGAGGCCTGGTATTAACCATGATGGAACAATGGTCTGATCCATTATAAGGCAGCCACATGTATGTTCATGTGAACATAAGAGAAGCCCTGTTGGATCAGGCCAGTGGCCCATCTAGTCCAACACTCTGTGTCACACAGTGGCCAAAAAGAAAACAAACAAACTCAAGTGCCATCAGGAGGTTCACAATTGGGGCTAGAAACCTTTCCACTTTGTCCCCCCCCCCCTCCTCAAGCACCAAGAATACAGAGCATCACTGCCCAAGACAGTTCCAACAATAAGCTTTGCATAATAGCCACTGATGAACCTCTGCTTCATATTTTTATCCAATCCCCTCTTGAAGCTGGCTATGCTTGTAGTCACCACCACCTCCTGCGGCAGTGAATTCCACATGTTAATCACCATTTGGGTGAAGAAGGACTTCCTTTTATCCGTTTTAACCCGACTGCTCAGCAATTTCACTGAATGCCCACGAGTTCTTGTACTGTGAGAAAGGGAGAAAAGTACTTCTTTCTCTACTTTCTCCATCCCATGCATAATCTTGTAAACCTCTATCAGCCAGTTTATATATTGAATACAGAACAAGGACTATTCTTTTGAAATAGTTTTCAGTGTTTGGAAGAGTCTATAAAAGTGGATACAGCAACAGGAGGGGATTCTGACAGCCTCTTTCGAGATGAAGCCATGGGAATGGGAGCAACAGTCCCCAATATGGCTTGTCAGCAACGAGAAAAGAGAATTACCGCTAGAAGAAATGTTTACTCTTGTCAATTGCATTCAGAAAAGCGGGTGAGTTAACACTTAGATTATTCTTATTTGTTTAATTTCCTTCATACAGATCCTAAGCTTTGACAGTGAACAACCAAAAAAAAAAGAAACAGTAAAGCTCTAATTCTTTGTTAATTTATATTAAGATTCCCTCTAATGATTGTTTGGAAGTGCCAAAATACAAGCTTATCTCTCAGCACACTATCCCCATTATGTCTTCCCCCCCATTCACTAGATTTGTCATCCAGTTCTGTTCAGATATGCATGACATTCTCCATCTTGTCTCATAAACTCTGGGAAATTCTTCAGTGTTTTTCTTTGGCCAATGAGATATTTTTCCCCCACCCAAATCTGAATTACAAAAGATCAGATTTCGAGCTGTAATAAAGCATGGGATAAGAACAGGTAGCTGCAACGCCGATTGGCGGTATCAACCTCTTTTTTTGTGTGACCCGTGCGGGAGAATAGATGTTTCCTTAAAATAGGTTCCAATCTTTCTAGAGGAGCATTAAGTGAGAGATTTCAAAAATCCAGCTGGAATTGCACTTTCAGCCTTCCCTTGCACTTTTCTGTTACACAGTCAGAAAACACAGCTACCTAAAATATAGAACTGTGAAAGTTTCTCAAAGTTAGCAACAGCAGACAACAAGAGCCGTGTTCATATGTTCAGCTTACCTACGCTGCATGCTCTACCTTCACCTCTTCCATGTAATTGGGAATGCAGAAAATGCACCATCCCCAATTGCATCTATAGAGACTATGCTATGATCTTTGAGCAGACCTGCTGAATATGAATTTGTTGTGGGCTGGGCCAGCAGGCAAGACACACACACCTCTGCAGGCTATCCTTGGCCAACTGCCTGTCTAGCCAGCTGAGCCTTCATTTCATAAGCCGCAATTCCTGATTATAACATGGTGCCAGCTTAGAATGAGGGTGCAGAGGACACCAGGGAGCAATCTCATCAATGGCTATAGAGAGCTGGTCATTCCAGGACTCAACTAAGTCATCTAGAGAGTTGCCAGGGGGGCAGGGATCCTGTAGAGCAGTGGTGGGGAACTTCTGTCCCGAGGGCTGTATACAGCCCTCGAAGTCACTTGGTGTAGCCTTCAGGGATTGCTGGACTGAACTGAGCCATGCGGCAACCTCCCTGGGGCCTAGCTGGCCAGCGAGGATTGTGGGGTCCACCTGCACTGTGCAGCAGCTTCCCCATGGCCAGGCAGGGATCACAGGGCCCAGATGTACTGTGCGGCAGCCTCCCTGGGGCTTGGCTGGCCAGTCAGAATTGCTGCAGGGCCTGGAAAAGTTACTGTCACCGTTCAGTTTGCACTTGATTATCCCAGATGGCAAGGCCTAATATGCTAATGAGTGTGTGACCTAGTATGCTAATATTAGGGGATGTGGTCTAGTATGCTACTGAGTTCCTGCTGGGCTTTTTCAACAAAAAACCCCTGGACCTATGCATTTGCCTAGGACGGCGGGCCATGTGTGTGTGTGTGTGTGATTAGGCACTCCCCACATGACTTCAAATAGAAAAACAATTATTTGCATTAATTTTGCTCGCCTGAATCATTCTCCCTCGGCGGAGCACTGTTTTTTAAGTTGATAATTTTTTATGGTCCGCGAATGATATTATAAATATTCATATAGCCTTTGGCAGAAAAAAGGTTCCCCACCCTTGCCGTAGAGCCATCTGGAACCTCTTTGGGTCCATTTGACTCTGCAGGCAAGCTAAAATACACTCACTGCCTAAACAGGTTTGAGGTGGCACATTCATACGGGTCTTCAGGACATAGTGGTCCAACCCTGGCACTGCCTCCACAGTGTATGCCCATAGTATCTTCCATGTGGTTGGGAATGCAGAAAATGTACCATCTCCAATTGCACCTATAGAGCCAATGCTATGATCTTTGGGCAGACCTTCTGCTGAATATGAATGTATCTTGGGCTGGGCCAGCAGGCAAAACCACACACCCCTGCAGGGTATCCGTGACTGAATTATGAATTACTTTCATCATAACAATGTAAGAAAATCCCTGCTGGTGCGGACCAATTATTCAGTCTCCTTTATTGTCCAGCCTGCATTAAGATCTGCCTCACAAATAGCTTTGTCAGTTCCCCCTTGGCCAACACTGGGGGATGGGGGTAGGGTTGCCAGATCAAGACTGGGAGACTCCTGGAGATTCAGGGAAGGAGCCAGGGCAAGGCAGGCAGGGACTTCAATGGGGTGCAATGCCATAGAGTTCACTCTCCAAAGCAGCCATTTTCTCCAGGGCAACTGATCTCTATACTTTGGAGATGAATTGTAGTTTCAGGGATCCCCAGGTCCCACCTGCAGGTCGGCATCTCTACTCACATGTCCCGCTCTCTATTTCCATGCCATCAGAAGTGAGGCAGGAGGCAGCCACAGACAGGGCTTTTTCAGTAGTGGCACCTCACAGAATCCCTCGCAGCTCTCCTGGTCACCAACATTGATTTCTTTTATATGTATATATATCTCGTCCCAGTTTGATGTAGCATTTGAGTGTGTGGATTGGGTTTGATTTCCCATTCCTCCTCATGCACCTGCTGAGTGACCTTGGGTCAGTCATAACTCTCTCAGAGCTGTTCTGCTCAAGAGTGATTCTGGGATAGCTCTCTCAATCCCACATTCCTCACAGAGTTTCTGTTGTAGGGAGGGAAGGGAAAGGAGGAGGAAGAAGAAGAGGAGGAGGAGGTGGAAGAAGAAGAAGAGTTATCAATAGAAGAAGAAGAAGAAGAAGAAGAAGAGTTATCAATCCTTCGGGGGGGGGGGAGTAGAGTTCTGCCAGAATTGGAACTGATCTCCAGACTTCAAAGAACAGTTCCCATGGATAAAATGCTAGCAAACTCTATAGCAGGGGTGTCAAATGTCTGTCCTGTGGGTCAGAGCTGGCCTGCCCAAGGCTTTAATCAGGCCCACAGCTCTTTTCTCCCCCCTCCTCTCCTCTCCTTAACCTTTGAAGTGCCAAGGCTGCTGAAGTTCCCAGTTCCTTCCACCTTGACTTTGCCAGCTGCAGCAGGAAGCTCATCTGAGCTCGCAAAGCTGCAAAGAAATTGTGGAATGGATTTTCCATTAAGGTCTCTGTGCCCAGATAGTCAGGGCCCAGAGACCTTAATGGAAAATCAGTTCCATGTTTTCCTTGTAACTTTATCTGTGCTGCAATGTATTTCAGTGAAATGGAGCTCAGTTGCACTTTCCAGCATTCCTATGTCCAGCTGAAGCTATTGCTTCCTGTAGTTGTGTCCTTGCAAATAAAGGCTTGATGTTTTGAGCCAGCTTGTCTCTGCTGAATGGACCTGAGAATTGGTGCCTAGTGAGTACTCTAACCTGGGATATTACACTGGAGAACAATTGCCAATCTGAATAGACCCAGGGAGAGAAGCTTGCAATGCCCAGCCATTTCATGTTTTCCTAGGCTCAGAGCATACTGTATTTTTATTTTATTGCGATCCTTGTGCTTTTTCTTCATGTTTTCTTTTAAAAATTGTATTGCCAAATCCCACTATTTCTCTACCTTTCCCTATTAAACAAAATGTTGCAAGAGTTTTAAGCATATTTATTTTTTAAGTTTTAAAAAATCCTTAATTGTGTTTGTTGGTGTTTTTATAAAGTTTGTACCTCTGCTACCTGACATTACATTTTATGAAATGCATCGCCCATCCCCACAAAGTCCCATTGATATTGTCAGAACTGGAAGAACTTCAATCGAGGCCCAAGACTTGGTTACAAACGTATAGGCGTTTATTGAGAACTACAGAGCTGAAGGTACAGGATAACACTGATGCCAAGGAATAGCATTAGTTACATTTTATGCGGTTGTAGCAACAATAATAAAACGATCTTTCACACGGCTAGAGACAACTGCCCGTTTCTCAGGGTCTGTTATCAGGAGGGAGGATGGAGTCCCGCTGAGAAGGCCTGGTCGGCCTGGCTTCAAAGAGCACCTGCAGATGTTGACCAGGGGTTATCTGTTACCCTCCAGTGATCACAGATTGTTTGAAATGCAGAGGAATTTGTGTTAGTGGCCTGAAGCCAGGCACAGTGTGTTAGTATCGGGTTACAGCATGGAGTCAGTCTGGCTAATGGCACATAGGAAAGTTACAAGTTCTGACAGATATCAGATTCGGCCCTTGCAACAAATAAGTTTGACACCCCAGCTCTATGGTATGTTGTAGATTCTAGGCAAAATCCATCTCCAAATCCCTTCTCTGCAGGAACTGCCCTCAAATCTCCTGGAATCTTTCAGACTAGAATTGACAACCTCAATGATCAATAATGAAACAAGTGCTAGAAGCAAGCCATCGGCATGAAAACAGCAGAAACCAACATTCAGTCGCTTAAAATGGTATTTGTAAAACAGTCTTCAGGCCAGAAGCAGACATTTAGAAGAGTTTTTTTTTAAAAAAAAAATCTTGGGGGGAAAAAAAGTATTTGGGCCTGGCAGCTAAAGGACAACAAGGTAAGTACATTGTGAAACTCAAGGAGAGCATCCCATGGGTGATGTACCCCACTTGGGAGGGGGTGTGTGTCTCTGATCATGACTTGTCATATTTCTGCAGGCAAGAGTAAAGAAACCAAGGTTTGGGAAGAGGATTATAACTTTTGGGATGGACAGTATGGGAGGAAGCAATCCTTCAAATAAAGGTAAAGGTGCAAGAACCAGTTATTTCCAACTCCTGGTGATGCCAAATCACAACATTTTCACAGCAGATTTTTCATGGGGTGGTTTGCCATTGCCTTCCCTAGTCATCTGCACTTTCCCCCCAGCAAGCTGGGTACTCATTTTACCAACCTCAGAAGGATGGAAGGTTGAGTCAACCTTGAGCCGGCTACCTGAACCCAGCTTCCACTGGGATTGAACTCAGGTCGTAAGCAGAGAGCTTGGACTGAAGTACTTTCCCAATCTGCGCCACAGGGTTCCTACAGCCCTTCAAATACCCCAGCCCTAAATTATTTAGGGTCCTGACTTGGATGTCCCAGGAGAGCCAATCAGCTAAGCGTGGTGACTCCCTGGTTAGTACTTCAATGGAAGACCACCAAGGAAATCCAGAGTTGCTACGCAGAGGCAGGCAGTGGGAAACCACCTCTGAACCTGTCTCTTGTCTGAAAACCTTACAGCAGGGGTGTTGAACTCATTTGTTGAAAGCTCTGGCCCTTTCCTTCCTTCCCCAGAGGACTGGGGGGGGGGGGGGGAGCTTCAGCCAACAGAAGGAAAGGAGGCTTGGCTCAGTAGCTCCAGTGTGCAATTGAGAGAGCCTGGCAAAGCAAGCTCTGTCTCCCTCCCCTTCCTCCCCAAGGGAGGAGCCTCAGCCAATGGAGAAAATAGAGGTTTTGTTCTGTAGCTCCTATGCAATTGAGCAAGCCTGGTAAAGCAAGCTGTTATGCAGATGGAAGCAAGAGAGAGGGAGAAAGAAGCAGATGACAGCCTGGGGGGGGGGGGTCTGCTAGGAATTCTCCAAGGGCCTGATTCGGCCCCCAAACTGCATGTTTGACACCCCTGCCTTACAGGGTCACCATAAGTCAGCTGTGACTTAAGGGCACTTCTTACTAACACCAAGTTGCTCAGAGTGTTAAAGCTCATAATGTTGTGGATTAGCATTAAGGCTGAAATTTACAAATTAATTATTTTGAAATATCAGTAACCCCCAACAGGACTCTCTGAGACAAATGGTGTGATGACCGTAACTCAAATGTCTAAACCGTTTTTTTTTTGTTTTTTTTTAAGTTTAAGACTTTTTAAGCACTGCATAATCTTTTCTGAGTCTTAAGGGACTTTCATATATTTGTCTCCTGAACAACTCAGATGCTCGATACAATTCTCGCCATCTCTAAAGTAGTTTTTTTGAAACAAGGGCAGATACAAGGGCAAAACAGGTTGTTTGTGAAAGAAACCACATGAAGGTGAATTGCAAAATCGATAT
The DNA here is from genome assembly GCF_032191835.1 of Heteronotia binoei. Lineage (NCBI taxonomy): Eukaryota > Metazoa > Chordata > Lepidosauria > Squamata > Gekkonidae > Heteronotia > Heteronotia binoei. Next base: position 4,811,168 of record NC_083225.1, on the reverse strand, counting down.
TTTCCAAAGGACAAAGCACCCAGCAATTGGGACTGCTGTTGGATAATATTGACTGTCCCCATAATGGACAAACATATAACCATTAGTGATTTTGAGATTTTCTTTCTAATCTTGGGTAGTTAGTGGACGATGATGCCCTTCCCATTGCATGTGGAGGGTCACACGTAACTTCCTTGTAAAGGCTCTTATTACCTGCTTAGATAGATCCAAGTGGGCAGTTGAACAAAGCAGGAGTCAAGTGCATCTTTAAGACCAACAAAGTTTTATTCCGAACGTAAGCTTTCATGTGTTAAGTGTGCGAACTCTTACCTGGGAGAACCGGGTTTGATTCCCCACTTCTTCACTTGCACTTGCTGGAATGGCCTTGGGTCAGCCATAGCTCTGGCAGGGGTTGTCCTTGAAAGGGCGGCTGCTGTGAGAGCCCTCTCAGCCCCACCCACCTCACAGGGTGTCTGTTGTGGGGGGAGAAGTTATTGGAGATTGTATGCCGCTTTGAGTCTCTGATTCAGAGAGAAGGGCAGGGTATAAATCTGCAATTCTTATTCTTCTTAAAAGCACACTTCAGACGAGGGATCAGGTACAGTGGGCTGAAATACATGCAGTTTGTTGATTAAGAGGGCAAATGTATACAGAGCTGGGACCACATGGTGGACCAGTGTGACAGTTTAGAAGGCCATTTGGTCTAGATATTTAACTGGACTTATTTAACTGTTTAGGTTCACAGAGGTTCTAGCGATTCCAAGAGATGCCCATGTCATTTCCAGTTTTTACAAGCAGTGTAATGCCGCAGCCAATGTCCCAGGGCCCTGATTCCTAGGGTTGCCAGGTCTGACTCAAGAAATATATGGGAACTTTGGGATGGGGCCAGGAGACCTTGGGGGTGGAGCCAGGAGCAAGGGCGTGACAAGCATGATTGAACTCCAAAGGGAGTTGTCACAGTCACACCTTTTAAATACTTTCCCTCCATTTGGAAATAATGGAGGAGAAGGGCACCTGCTTTGAGGGCTCATAGAATTGGACACTCTGGTCTTTTTGGAACTTGTGGGGTGTTTTGAGGAGAGGCACTGGATGCTATGCTGAAATGTTGGTTTTTCCCTCAAAAACAGCCCCCCTCCAAGCCCCAAATACTCACAGAGCAATTCTCCATTATACCCTATGGGAATCTGTCTCCACAGAGTATAATAGAGTGCCTAGCAGACATTTCCCTCCCCACTCCCACTTTCAGATGGGAGGCCTCCAAACCGGGGGATTTCCTGTCCCCAGCTACTGATACCATCACCCACAGCCTTCCCATCAGGAAGATGCCATTGCCCTATGTATCAAAGGCTTCACTAATAGAGACATTGTGCTTCCCACATCATATGGGGTTCAGCTGACCCCACTGACTCTGTGCAGAGGCTATGGTTTGTACTGGGCCCAGCATCTTTCCTGAAGTAACAAATTAATGCAGATGTAAAAAAAAAAAAACAAAACAAAGAAGATCAAAGAAGACTATAGATTTATATCCCACCCTTCCCTCTGAATCAGAGTCTCAGAGCAACTTACAATCTCCTTTTATCTTCTTCCTCCACAACGGACACTCTGTGAGGTAGGTGGGGTTGAGAGAGCTCTTACAGAAGCTGCCCAGTAATACATTCTACATAGTTTTGCCTGTGAAGTCAACTTTTAAACTTTGGTTGTTCATGTGAAGCTGTTTTATAGTGACTCAGGCCCTTGGTTCATCAACGTCAGTATTGTCTACTTAGACTGACAGTAGTTCTCCAGGGTCTCAGGTTGAGGTCTTTCACATCACCTACTGCCTGGTCCTTTTTAAATGGACCTGCTGAAGATTGAACTTGGGACCATCTGCATGCCAAACAGAGGTTGTTCTACTGAGCCACAGCCCCTCCGCAGACAGAACTCCACAGGTGTATTGTATCCATTCTGCAGTCACTCAATTGCTTACCAGGTTCAATTCAATGTACTACTTATCACCTACAAGGCCAATCAAAACTTTGGACCCTCACATATGTAAGGTCATCTCTCCTGATGAAAAGTAGTGGGTCAGACCCTATAGTGATTCCAGCATAGTTCTTTTATAAGTGAAAAACCCAACTGAATACACACACAGCTAGCCACAACTATATTGACGGAAACTCCACCCAAAACACACCTCCAGCTATAAACAATCCAATAGAAAAACAGGTGCTCAGAACCTTCATTTGCTTGGGCTTCATTCAAATGCATCTTACCTAATTGGCTGGCTCAGCAAGGGCAGCCAATCTGAATGTAGCTGCAAGGAGCCTCTCAAATAATGGGCTTCATTCAGATGAATATTACCTGATTGGCTGGCTCAGCAAGGGCAGCCACTCTGAGTGGAGCTGCAAGGAACCTCTCAAACAATGGGCTTCATTCAAATGGATATTACCTGACTGACTGGCTCAGCTAGGGCAGCCAATCTGAATGCAACTGCAAAAAGCCTCTCCAACAAATGGTCTTCATTTGAAGCTCCCAGTACACTACACCTGCTATGCTCTGACACCTTTGATCATCTAAGCAAAGTCTTCTGAATGTCCAACTTGGCAAATGGTAATAATTGACTATTAACTGTACATGCACATTCTTCCTTGTGGTCCCACATGGTGAAATGGTTGGCCTTAGGATGTTGAGAAGGATCCATCCTTCTATCATTCCATGGATTGCATAAAACAGATTTGTTTAGAAGGGCATTTTTATCAAGGGGTGTGTGGGTGTGGAGGGCCATCAAGTCACAGGAACCCCAGCAAGAGGCTTTCCAAGCAAGTGAGAAGCAGAGGTGGTTTGTCATTGCCTCAGGGCCTGCCCTAGGGCACATGGTGCCCCAGGCAGACTCACTCCTGCCACCCCCTGCCACTGCCCTCTTCTGCGATGCTGCACCCCGCCACCCACATGGTGAAGTATGGTGGGGAAAGCAACTGGAGAGCCAGTTTGGTGTAGTGGTTAAGTGTGCGGACTCTTATCTGGGAGAACCGGGTTTGATTCCCCACTCCTCCACTTGCACCTGCTGGCATGGCCTTGGGTCAGCCATAGCTCTGGCAGAGGTTGTCCTTGAAAGGGCCGCTGCTGTGAGAGCCCTCTCCAGCCCCACCCACCTCACAGGGTGTCTGTTGTGGGGGAGGAAGGTAAAGGAGATTGTGAGCCGCTCTGAGACTCTTTGGAGTGGAGGGCGGGATATAAATCCAATATCTTCTTCTTCTTCTTCTTCTTGCCCTGCCTCCATTCTGACAGGAAGGGAGGCGAAGCGAAGCTACTGGCCACTGTGCAACTGGGGCATTTGCCTAGGGCACTGGGAAGAAGAAGATATTGGATTTATATCCCACCCTATTCTCTGAATCTCAGAGCGGTCACAATCTCCTCTACCCCCCCCCCCCCCGCCACAACAGACATCCTGTGAAGTAGGTGGGGCTGAGAGAGCTTTCACAGAAGTGTAAAAGCTCTTTCAGCCCCACCTACCTATGGCTGACCCAAGGCCATTCCAGCAGGTGCAAGTGGAGGAGTGGGGAATCAAACCCGGTTCTCCCAGATCAGAGTCCGCTCACTTAACCACTATACCAAACTTGAAGGGGAGGAGCACTCAATTCAGTGCCCCCCCCGGTCTGGCGCCCTAAGCAAATGCCTAATCTGCCTAGTGGCAGGGCTGGCCCTGCATTGCCTTCCACCGCAGAGTCTTCCTTGGAGGGCCCCTTTCCATGTACAGACCCTGCTTAACTTTCAAGATCTGTGTTAGATCTCAGAAGGTAAGTATTTCAATGGGAGACTACCAGACAAACAGACAATGACAAACAGCCTCTGAATGTCTCCTGCCTTGAAAACCCCAAGAGGTCATTAGAACTTGGTGGCGATTTTACAGCATTTTCCAACACCATCTGTAACTCCAGGGTATTTTTTAAAGGACTCCTTTCAAACCATTGGTAAAGAAATCAAACACAGCACTAGTAACTGTTGCATACAGGGTTCACGAACTACCTGCGCACAGTGAATGACCTTGGAATCTGAAAATATAATCCAGCTATGCAAGTGATATTGGATTTGTGTCAGGAGCGTAAAACAATTGAAGGGAAATAATAGGAGATCACAGACTATTCCGGCGTTCTGCGTGTGATCGTTTTGTCAGCTCTTCTATTTACAACTCTGCCTGGGTGGGCATAAAACAGCCAAGCAGTTTCCCAGCAGGTGCCATAATCATTTTACAGGCATTTAAAATGGGAATATGCAACAAGGACATATTTTCCTCCAAAAAAGAGAGACATAAATAACAACAAAGAGGAACTGTCGATGGGAAAGAGCAAAGGATCTGTAGCCCATCTAAATGTGTTATTTCTGTATTTTGTTGCTCTTGGGGGGATGGGGAGCGTGCCAAATTATTTTACCCCAGTGTTTTATTCTTCAGGATCATACATCTTTATAGACTTAATGGATACTATTATGGTCTGTATTTTGCAGAGGATAGGGTTGCCAGTCTTCTGGTGGGTGACTGGAGATAAACCCAAGGTTTCCGTATACCAGCCTCACTACAATAAAGAATATACAAAGAAACCTTACAAATATAACATACGTAATCATAAAAAGGTAAAGGTAGTCCCCTGCGCAAGCACCAGTCATTTCCGATCCATGGGGTGACATCACATCATGACGTTTTCTTGGCAGACTTTTTGAGGGGTGCTTTGCCATTGCCTTAGAAGAGCCCCATGGCACAGAGTGTTAAAGCTGCAGTACTGCAGTCCTAAGCTTTGCTCACGACCTGAGTTCGATCCCCAGATGTAGCTGGGTTTTCAGGTAGCCGGATCCAGGTTGACTCAGCCTTCCATCCTTCCGAAGTCTGTAAAATGAGTCCCCAGCTTGCTGGGGGAGGGGGAGTGTAGATGACTGGGGAAGGCAATGGCAAACCACTCCCTAAAAAGTCTGCCATGAAAACATTGTGAAAGCAACATCACCCCAGAGTCGGAAATGACTGGTTCTTGCACAAGGGATCTTTCCTTTCCTTGCCATTGCCTTCCCCAGTCATCTACATTTTCATGACTCTGCATACTAACTCACTGCCCACTTTCTCTATATTTAGGACTGCTTGCCATTCCATACCATTGTCTGATGAAGCGTGCTTAGAGCACACGAAAGCCTACATTCTGAATAAAACTTGGTTGGTCTTAAAGGTGCAACTTGACTCTTGCTTTGTTCTCCTGCTTCAGACAAACACGGCTGCCCACCTGGATCTATATAGCACGGTCGTTTGTCAACAATTCAAAATATCGGATTAAAAGAATAAAAGCTCCTCATGCAATTTATTCTCTGGAATTACGTCAGACCAACAACTGCTTGACCCACTGAAGAGATCTCTGAAGAAGCGCAATTGCTCCTCGTCCCCCACCCTTCCCACATTCAAGGTCCTTGGATGATCTGTGCTTCGTACTTGCTCCTCACAAGATCTCTTGTTTAGTGGGTTGCATAGTCATTGTCCTTGAATTTATGGCAGGCTCAATCTGACATTACATCCCATCTGAACATTATTATGGTTGACTTCTTTGATTGGTTTTTTGAGGGGATTATTTGTTCATTCTGTTTAGTCAGGAACTGGCCTTGGGAACCAGTGTGAGAAGAGAATGACGAAATCCCTGGGCGTTTTCGCACTCACCTTCAGCCGGCGCGACCCCCCTCTTCACCGCGCAGGATCTGCGCGGAATTCGCACTAAATGCCGCGGAGCAGCCAGAAGAGCCGGAAACTCCCGTCGCAAAAGCCGCGCAAACGGAAACTGCTTTTTGGCGGTTTACGTTTGAGCGGCTTTTGCGCCGGGAGTTTCCGGCTCTTCCGGCTGCTCCACGGCATTTAGTGCGAAATCCGCGCAGATCCTGTGCGGTGAAGAGGGGGGTCGCGCCGGCTGAAGGTGAGTGCGAAAACGCCCCCTGTGAAGCTCTCAAAGCTAGATGATGAGGGCCAGCCCTTCCACTGGGAAAATTAGGCCATTGCCTAGGGTGCTGGTCTTCCGGGGGCGCTCAGCATTATCCATGGGGGGGGGGGAAGCACCAGAAGTTAGCTTTGCCTAGGGTGCCCTCTATTACAAAACCCAGCTACACCTGAGAACGACCATATTATTTAGACTCCTGGCATACTGTCTGAATTATTATTATTATTATTATTATTATTATTATTATTATTATTATTATTATTATTATTATTATTATTATTATTATTATTATTATTATTACCTTTAATTTATATCCTGCCCTCTCCACAAGCGGACACAGGGCAGCTAACAATCAGTTCAAAACTTCAAACAATAAATGCAATTAAACAGTTCAAAACGTCAAACAGTAAATACAATTAAAACATTTTATGGCAATGTTAAGCAACAACCTAGGCAGGATCGTCCTTTTCTAACAGTGAGCCCCTAGTGATTCCAATTTCTCAGTAGTGTAGGGTGGCAGTCCTCTCCTGGTTTAGGTGCCAAAGGCTTTTCGAAATAACTCAGTTTTGCAGGCCCTGCAGAATTGAGAGAGGTCCCACAGGACCCTTATGACCCCCGGGAGTGCATTCCATATTTCAGGTGCTGCCACTGAGAAGGCTCTGGACCGTGTAGCGCAAAGCCTGGCCTCCCTTGGTCCGGGGATGGACAATAGATGTTGTGTCCCTGAACACAGTGCTCTTTGGGGAACATGGGGAGAAAGGCGGTCCCGAAGATAGACAGGCCCCTGATCATAGAGGGCTTTAAAGATCAATACCAACACCTTGAAACAGACTCAGAACACAATAGGTAGCCAGTGCAGTTCTCTCAGCACTGGCTGAATGTGCTCCCATCGAGGGAGCCCCACTAACAGCCACGTTCTGAGCTAGCTGCAGTTTCTGAGTCAGGGTCAGGGGTAGCCCCATGTAGAGAGCATTACATGAAGAACCATTACCATGAAGAACAGAGTGGCCTGCCATGCCCTCTCCATTCAGATTGAAATTGGCTGTTCTAATTAGAAGGGGGGGGGGAAAGTTGGATATCCTTGGGATAGATTCAAGTATCATTAGCCTTTATTGGCATTGGTGGATAGATTCAAAAGACCACTCTCAACCCACGTGGAGCAGCTGGCTCTACCTCTTGTGCAGGGATCATTTTATAGAAAAAGAGGTGCCAGAGTTCATTAGCACAACTTATTTGCATAATGTATTTGCATATGCCACACACCCCTGACATCAGCAGAGGGTGTACTAAATTATATCAGTTTACTCCCATCATACCTTTTTAAATTGCTTTCTTCTGTGAGAACCCTCTCAGCCCCACCCACCTCACAGGGTGTCTGTTGTGGGGGGAGAAGATAGAGGAGATTGTAAGTCGCTCTGAGTCTCTGATTCAGAGAGAAGGGTGGGGTATAAATCTGCAGGCTTCTTCTTTTAAGTGGCCACAGAGGCATGATGAAGGTGTCCATCTGTCTGCTTTATATGTTTGGGTTATTTTCCCAATTTTTGTGAGGGGAAATATGAGAAAGTTTGTCAAATCATAGAGTTCAGCAAAATTCTCACAGAGGGAGTTGAATAATAAAGCCCAGAAGCAAGGGGTTTTTTTTGGGGGGGGGGCGTGAGAGAAAGAAAGAGCACAATAAAATGTAGAGGTTCTGGAGCTCTGCTCCTGTGAGTTCCTGCCCAAAATGGCTCTTGTGGCAGCCATTTTGTGACTTCACACAAACACACACACACATACCACCCTGTGTCAGAATTCCAAAGATGACTACAGATTCAAAAAGGCTGGGGATCCCTGGTTTAAATAAACAAATACAAACAGAATGTGGGCATCTCAAAAACATACAAATGGTGGTTGCTTAGGGGGTGGTGTTTGCAGCGTCTCTGAGAAATGGAAATAGGTTTTAGTGACTGGTCTTTAGTCACAGTTTGCACTCCTCAATACCAACCCATGGAAGCATCTAGCTTCTCAGTTAATTCTCTCCATTTGAATTTTTATGTCGCTATGCAAAGGGACTGAATATGAATATGTAATTCATGTTGTATGCTTTATAAAATCCAGTTTTCAAACTGAGACATGGCAGAATATATTGGTAATGCTGTATATTAGACGTAAATTATTCCAGTTATTGAATTTACTGTGGCAGATTAATACTGACATTCTACTGTCTTAATAGACTGGACTACCAGAACTCCTATTCCATAAATAATCATTGGACTTAATACCAAGAAATCATATTTTCCACATTACTGAACATGTCTCATTCCCCTCCTGCTATGCCTTACGCAGAGAGAGAATAGATGAAAGATTCGCTCAAGGAATCTTATTCATGGATTCCTTATTATTCAATATTATTCAGAGAGAGTTTCGTGGATTGGAAGGTTGGTGCAGCGCAGTGGACTGCGTGTGGGACTTAGGCTGGGGAAGTGAGTTCAGATCCAGGTCAGCCCTGAAACTCCTGGATGACCTTGAGCGAGTCACTCTTTGCTCACCCAGTCGGAATGAAGAGGCTGACACAATATGTTGGGTATAAAACCGGGCCGCTTTATTGAAACAAACTTGAGAAATTTATAACTGGCAGGGGTATTGCCTAACAGGACAAGCCCTGGGGTCAACCCCCTGACCCCACCTTGTCCTGGGAGGGCAAGCCACCCTGCCCCCAGCACAAGCCGATGTATTCTGGCTGGTGCTGAGCGGCCAAGCCCAAAGCCATCCTCCACCTGGGCCAGCATCAATCCCCCATGGAAAAGATCTGCCCAGGTGAGGCTTCCTTGTGATTTGCATTCCCCACACTGAGCCGTACAGCCCATCTGTGGTTCATACAGACCACCCGCACACCTGGTGCTGAGCCATAGGTGCTCCCCTGAAAACACTGTGGCCAATACATCCTCCAGCCTGCGACCAGAAACAAAACTCATGCTAAAACTCCCTAATGCTACAAGGCAGTACAAGGTAGGCAAAAAAACAACTCCACATGGGCCCATTCTGTGAAGATGAAAAAATTCCTACCTGGCCCCTAATAAGGTGACCGGTAAAAACCTGTACTGCCAAAGGGGCAGGCGGGTGGGCAGAGAGCCAAAAGCGAACTGCGTGTTTCTGGGCAGGGCCGAGGCTTATATAGCCCCAACACCACATCCAGAAGGAAGACCTGGATGCCTGGGACTTCCTGCAGCCACCTCCTCCTTCTGGGTAAGCAATCACAGCCCCCAGCCTGAATGCTGGCGATGCCGGCTTGGCTGGGAAGGGGCCGATCCTTCTGCCTCTTCTGTCCTCTTCTGTCAAAATCAAGGAGGAAAGTGAGATATATCCTGCTGTGTCTTGGAGTGCAGCAAGAATTTTAAGTCTCCCCTTCCAAGACCAATTCTATTGTATTGTATTGACAGTGCATCCCTAAGCAGAAATTGCACCCTTCTAAGACTGCTGAAATCAATGGCCTTAGAAGGGTGCAACCAGGGCCAGCCCTAGACCAGGGGGATCCAATTCATTTGCTATGAGGGTCGGATCTGACATAAATGAGACTCTGTTGGACCAGACTGGGCCATGTTGGACAAGGCCATGTGTTTGCCTATTTAAGATTAGGTAGCAGAAATATAAACTTTTTTTTTGCAGTCCCGCAATGCTCTCTAGGGAACAGACAAAAAAAAAAACTTAAAATAATACATGCTTACTCGGTCTTCCACCAGTCGCGGATTAGCGGGCGGGGGGGGCGGGGTGGCGATATTCATACGGGAGGCTTAATCCTTCCGGGCACTCCCGGCCCCAAAGATCGACGGTGTTGAATGTGTCGGCCTTGCGTTGGATGTCAGGGAGAGGTTGGCGATCTGGCTGGTGTACCGTCCGCCTAACGCACCGGCCAGCGCCTTATCATCCCTGATGGAAGCGGTGTCCGGCTGGGCGTTGGAGCACCCAGGGCTTCTGGTCCTGGGTGACTTCAATGTTCACGCCGATGACGCGGCTTCCACTCAGGCGATGGACCTAGTGTCTTCCATGGCGACACTGGGACTCTCCCAACTTGTTACGACTCCCACGCATCAGGCTGGGCACACATTAGATCTGATCTTTGCGGCCGGGATTAAAGTGAACGAAATCGCAACGGAGGCGATACCATGGTCGGATCACTTAGCCCTCAAGGCTCGTATGGAGACGCTACCACAACCCTGTAAGGGCGGAGAGCCTATTTTGGCTCGCCCGCGGAGCCAGATGGACCCGGAACGGTTCCAAACGGCTCTTCGGGATCCTTGGCCCCCTTGCGATTCCCTTGACACCCTGGTTGAGGCCTGGCAAGACTGGCTATCTGGGGCAATCAATGAGATCGCACCCCGACGTCCTCTGCGTCCTCGTTCAAGGCTGGCTCCCTGGTATACCCCGGAGCTACGCCGGTTGAAACAAGGACTCCGACGACTAGAGAGGCAGTGGCGGCGCACTCATGGCGAAGCGGCGAGAACATCCTACAGAACGTTTATGAGGTCGTATGAGATGGCAGTCAAGGCCGCGAAGAAGAAGTACTTCGCGACCAAGATTGCGTCTGCAAATTCGCGCCCGGCACAACTGTTTAAAATAATTGGACATTTAACTACACTGCCCCAGGGCAGACTAAACGCTAGAGAATTAGAAATAGGCTGTGAGGCTTTTGCGAAATTTTTTGCAGACAAAATCACGTCGCTCCGCCAGGACCTGCCCATCACCTTAGATACAGTACATGAGCCCGAGGCCCTATGCCTGTCTTCTGATTTAACCCTGGATCATTTCGACCCGCTCAGCCTGGAGAAAGTTGACGGAATTCTCTCCTCTGCGCGCCCTACAACTTGCGATTTGGACCCATGCCCCTCCTGGCTAATTAAATCCTGCCGGAGGGAGCTTGAATGTCCTTTACGGGACATCATAAATAGATCCCTCTCAGAGGGGCGCTTTCCATCATCCCTGAAAGAGGCCGTGGTCCGACCCCTCTTGAAAAAAAGTACAGCAGACCCGGCCGAATTGGCAAACTACCGACCGGTCTCTAATTTACCGTTTTTAGGTAAAATAATAGAGAGGGCAGTGGCGTCGCAGTTGCAGAGCTTTCTGGATGACGCTTCCATCCTAGACCCTTGCCAGTCCGGCTTTCGCCCAGGTTAAGGGACGGAGACAGTACTGGTCGCCCTGATGGATGATCTCCAACGGCACCTGGATCGGGGCGGTGTGGCGGTGTTGATGTTGCTAGATCTGTCAGCCGCGTTCGACACGGTTGACCATCGGCTACTGACCCGCCGCCTCGCCGATATAGGGGTGAGGGGGTCCGCCTTACAATGGCTCTCCTCCTTCCTCGAGGATCGGGGACAAAGGGTGGCAATTGGTGACGAGCGGTCCCAGAGGCGCACACTGGGTTGTGGAGTGCCTCAGGGGGCAGTTCTCTCACCAATGTTATTCAATATCTATATGCGCCCTTTTGCCCAGATTGCCAGGAGATACGGACTTGGGTGCCATCAATATGCAGATGACACCCAACTCTACTTACTGATGGATGGCCGGCCTGACTGCGTCCCTGAGAATTTAGACCGGGCCTTGTAGGATATGGCAACATGGTTGAGGGGGAGCGGGCTGAAATTGAATCCAGCGAAGACAGAAGTCCTTTGCCTGGGTCGGGGCGCCCAGGAAGGGGAAATACCTCTTCTGGTCTTCGACGGGGCGCCGTTGAAAGCGGCGCACCAGGTTAGGAGTCTGGGAGTCTTACTGGAGCCTTCATTATCAATGGAGGCTCAGATTGCAGCCACTGCCAAGTCAGCCTTTTTCCACCTAAGGCGGGCAAGGCAGTTGGCCCCCTTCCTAGAGCGCCAAAACCTGGCAACGTTACTTCACGCAACGGTCACCTCGAGGCTGGATTACTGTAATGCCCTCTACATGGGGCTGCCTCTGTACCGAACCCGGAAGCTGCAGCTGGTGCAGAGCGCAGCGGCCAGACTGCTGTTGGGGCTCCCTAAATGGGAGCACATACAGCCTGGGCTGCGCGAGCTGCACTGGCTGCCAGTTATCTACCGGGTTCGTTACAAAGTGCTGGTCATTACCTTTAAAGCCCTATATGGTCGAGGACCTGTCTACCTTAGGGACCGCCTCTCCCCATATGAACCCCAGAGAGCACTGAGGTCAGCTGGAAAAAACTTGCTGACCACCCCTGGACTAAGAGAGTTGAAGCTGCAATGCATCCGCAATCGGGCCTTCTCCTCTGTAGCCCCGAGCCTATGGAACCAACTTCCAGAGGAAATGCGGGCCCTGCGGGATCTTGAACAATTCCGCAGGGCCTGCAAGACCTTCCTCTTCAGACTGGCCTTCGCTGAAGAAAGAAGCTGCTAAGGATAACCGCCACCACAAAAGAACGAATAGCAATAGCACTTTTATTAATTTAATTTAATTAATTGATTAATTTTAAACTCATTAGAATCTAAAATGTTGGATGTAACCTTGTTTTTATATAATGCTGTTAGCCGCCCTGAGCCTGCTCCGGCGGGGAGGGCGGGATACAAATAAAATTATCTTATCTTATCTTAAAATATTAGCATTTGTTGGTCATAAAGGTGCATTCTTTGTATCTCTCCCATGGGATCCAGGGAACTGGGCAAAGGAAGCTCTGGCTCTTTCCCTCCCACCCTAGGGGACCAGGAGGGGGAGGAGCCTCAACCAATGGAGAAAATTGAGGTTTTGCTCTATAGCTCCTGTACGATCTTGAGCAAGCCTTGCAAAGCAAGTTGAGATACAGGAGGAAGAGAGAGGGAGAAGGTAGAAGACAAGAGCCAGTTGCTCTCGGGCCTGATAGGAGCTCTCCAGGGTCCTGATCCAGCCCTCGGGCCACATATTTGACACCACTGCCTTGGCTGTCTGGCACCCTAGGCAAGGCTGACTTCTGGTGCCTCCCTGCACTGATTTGTTTATTTATTACCTTTTTTATCCCGCCCTCTCTGCAAGCGGACTCGGGGTGGCTAACAATTAGTTCAAACATTCACAATCATAATTTCAAACAATAAAATGCAATTAAAATGTTTTAAAACATTTTAAAATATTTTATGGTGCAGTTCAGCAACATCATAGGTGGGATCTTCCTTTACTAACAGTGATCCCATAATGATCGTAGTTCCTCAGCAGTGTGGGGTGGCAGTCCTCTCCCGGTTTAGCTGTTAAAGGTCTGTCAAAATAACTCAGTTTTGCAGGCCCTGCGGAATTGAGAGAAATCCCACAGAGCCCCTATGGCCTCTGGGAGCGCATTCCACATATCAGGTGCTGCCGCTGAGAATGCCCTGGTCCGTGTAGAACACAGCCTGGCCTCCCTTGGTCTGGGGATAGACAGTAGATGTTGTGTCCCTGAACGCAATGCTCTCCAGGGGACATGCGGGGAAAGGCAGTCCCGTAAATAGGCAGGCCCCCAATCATATAGGTATCAAGCATGTGGTTCCTTTCTTTGTATAACTGTATTTTCAACTGTTATTCTAATGTACTGCACATCAAAACCATATAACCTATTCTTTAGTTCTCACTAGTAGCAAATGCAGGAATGTCCGCTTTGAAGATAAGGTCTCCTGGGATACTTTCCCAGGGTTAAACCTGGATCCAGGATGTTGCTAAACCGCAAGAACAGATAAAATAGCCAGTGTTAGTTTCACACACCTGTGTTAGAATTCCTAAAATACCTTTTATGTGCCCCCTTAAAATTAGTGTTCTTGAGTTACATTGTATCACTTCCAATCTGGTGCCTACCCAAGCACAATGGATTATCAATAAACTAAGACTTTGTTTCAAAATCAACGCTTGGTTATTTTGAGATCTGATGCTTGACATTAGGGCTTTAAAGGTCAATACCAACACCTTGAAATGGACTCAGAACATCACCAAGTCACATCAGGGATGCCCAACTTGGTGCCCTCGGAAGGCTGGCACACTGGGAAATTGCCTAGTTTGCCTAGTGGCAGGGCCAGCCCTGGGTGTAACTGTGCTTAGGATTCTGCCATCAGCTCCAGGAGAACAAATGTCCTCCTACAAAGGTTAAATTGAACATCTTGCTGTAACAAAGCACACTTGCAGATTGAAGACGATAGACTCCCTGGCACAACTTTGGGAACCACAGGGGCAGATTAATAATGTAACCCGACACAAAGTTTCTCCAATCTAAGTCTATTGAGAGCCAATTTGGTGTAGTGGTTAAGTGTTCAGACTCTTGAACATATATGAACATATGAAGCTGCCTTATACTGAATCAGACCTTGGTCCATCAAAGTCAGTATTGTCTACTCAGACTGGCAGCGGCTCTCCAGGGTCTCAAGCTGAGGTTTTTCACACCTCTTTGCCTGGACCCTTTTTTGGAGATGCTGGATTGAACCTGGGACCTTCTGCTTACCAAGCTGAGCCACGGTCCCTCTTATCTGGGAGAACCAGGTTTGATTCCCCACTCCTCTGCTTGCTCCTGCTGGAATGGCCTTGGGTTAGCTATAGATCTTGCAGGAATTGTCCTTGATAGCTTATGTGAGAGCCCTCTCAGCCCCACCCACCTCACAGGGTGTCTGTTGTGGGGGGAGAAGATATAGGCGATTGTAAGCCACTCTGCAGCCTTCTTCTTCTTGAAATCAACAGGCTTAAACTGGAGTAACTTGTGTGGACAGAGATACATTTTGCTTCCCACCTGCCTTTCCACACTGGTGTGAACATATATCTTGGGAGTCAGCATGGTGCAGTAGTTAAGAGAGGCAGACTTTCATCTGGAAGCACTGGGTTTGATTCCCTGCTCTTCCACATAAAGCCAGCTGGGTGACCTTGGGCCACTCACGGTTCTCTCAGAGTTTTCTGAGTCCCACCTACCTCACAAGGTGCCTGTTGTGTGGAGGGGAATGCAGTTGTAAGCCACTTTAAGACTCCTTAAGGTAAAGAAAAATGAGGTATATAAACCTACTTTTCTTCTTCCATTTCCATTGGTTCTATTACACGACTGTATGCGTACAACGCATCAGGCATGTGTGTCTTCCTCTGAACTAGGTCAAGAGTGCACTGTTTCAGTGCAAAATCTGTAGGTCATATTCAGAGCATTTTCTGATACAGAAGTTGGGATGATTATTCAGGGGTGAAATTCTAGTAAGAGCTTCATTGCATATTAGGCCACATACCCCTGATGTAGCCAATCCTCCAAGAGCTTACGGGGCTTTTAGTACAGGGCCTACTGTAAGCTCCAGGAGGATTGGCTACATTAGCGGGGTGTGGTCTAATATGCAAAGGAGCTCCTGCTACAAAAATGCTCTGGGATCCTCTGTCTGAAGTAATAAAGTGGTATAGTCCCTGTCATCACCTCAGCATTTCACCACCACATCCCTGCCTGAAGTCAGGACTCATCAAGAGGTCCAAGAATAAGCTTATTCCTCCAGCACAGATGTGCACAAAATGGTACTCATTTCCTTTAACTTCCTCCAACATAAAATGAATGTCTTTAGTTCTCTTTTATGAAGGGGGAAATTTTTTTTGTAGCAGGAACTCCTTTGCATATTAGACCACACACCCCTGAGGTAGCCAATCCTCCTGGAGCTTACAGTAGGCCCCTTACTAAGAGCCCTGCAAGCTCTCAGAGGATTGGCTACCTCAGGAGGGTGTGGCCTAATATGCAAAGGAGTTCCTGCTACAAAGAAAGCCCTGCATGTCCCTGTGTAGACGCACTTGTACAGTCCTTCAAGAACAGTGCCCAGCTTCTGCTCCCTGTGGAGCGTACCATTAGTGCACTGTTGGCTTTTGCATGACGTTCAGAATGGCTCTAAACGAAGTCACCAAGACAGCAACAAAATATGCAGTGCAGTCAGTTTTACATTGTTTTGCTCGAGTACATTAGAGAACTCTCTCAAGGGTTTGTGGGCAGGAACAAGCTGTTCTTATTGGTTTGTTTGTTCTGGAGCTGTCATCGGACTTTCTCCCCCTCCAAGTCAAGCAACAGACAATGTTTATTATGCCTCTTTTAAAATAGATTAATATCCATGTATATGGTTGAGGGAATCCTCCAGCCCGGAATACAGAAAAACACAGCTGCAGTATTGCGCTACTTATATCGTGCAAAGATAAACAAAGGGCATTTGGGTTTTCTTGGGACTGAGATTTATCTGTGCAGTGTGCTTAGAAAACACTACTTTGTTTGACAAGCAGGATAGACGCCTAGTGTATCTTTTCTAATATATGTGCTCTTTCTATGTTGATTGAAATACATATAGATTGCAAATAAGTATGGACCGGTACATCGGGATATTCGGCCATTTCCCATTGCAATGCAAAAGCAACTGCTATATTCATGAAGGCATAGTTAGCTCATGTTTGTTTGTTTTTTTTTTTCCCTTTAGGGAAGATATCAGTTTTTTGGAAAATAGAATGCTGGCCACAAAAGCAATAGAGACCTCCACCATGTGATGTGTGAGGCAGATGCACTGCATAGAGGTCGATGTGGAGCTATACCATGGTC
Organism: Heteronotia binoei; assembly: GCF_032191835.1. Lineage (NCBI taxonomy): Eukaryota > Metazoa > Chordata > Lepidosauria > Squamata > Gekkonidae > Heteronotia > Heteronotia binoei. Next base: position 4,794,767 of record NC_083225.1, on the reverse strand, counting down.
TGACATGCACAGTTCTTTGTTCAATAGAGAAGAAATGCAGGTTAGAAACCACTGCTTTGATGTGGATGGCGATTTCATGTGGCTGACCTTCTTATGTTATAGCAGAGACCAGTGGTCCCTCTAAGCTGAGTTAGTGTTAGATAGCTCACAGCTTTTTAGCTTCTGGCTCACACATTTTTGTCTTAGCTCAGGAAAAATGGCCCCAGAGCAAACTGATTTATGCAGTAACTCACAACTTTAATGCCAGTAGATCACATAGTAGAATTTTTGCTCATAAGACTCCACAGCTTAGAGGGAGTATTGGCAGAGACCAGGACCTTTTTTTTTAGCAGGAATGCATAGGAATACAGTTCCAGCTGGTTTGGCATCAGGGGGTGTGGTCTAATATGCAAATGAGTTCCTGTTGGGCATTTTCTTCCAAAAAAAGGCCCTAGCAGAGACATTGGTGACTGGAAAGGATTGCATAAATTATAAGGTTGCTTGCTAGTGAACAAGACAGGAAGACTGTGATCAGGCAGGCAAAAAGGGACTCTGAGGAGCATAGTGCAAAAAACATAAAGACCAACAATAAAAATTTCTTCAAATATATTAGAAGCAGGAAACCAGCCAGGGAGGCAGTGGGGCCCTTGGATGACCAAGGGGTAAAAGGATTACTGAAGGAGGATAGGGAAAAGGCAGAGAAGCTACATGAATTTTTTGCCTCCGTCTTCACTGTGGAAGATGAGAAGTGTTTGCCTGCTCCAGAACCACTTCTATTGGAAGGGGTGTTGAAAGACCTGAGCCAGATTGACGTGACAAGAGAGGAGGTCCTATAACTGATGGACGAATTAAAAACTAATAAGTCACCAGGTCCGGATGGCATACATCCAAGAGTTCTGAAAGAACTCAAAGTTGAACTTGTGGATCTTCTGAAAAAAAATTGTAATCTTTCATTGAAATCTGCCTCCGTTCCTGAGGACTGGAAGGTAGCAATTGGCACCCCCATCTTTAAAAAGGGTTCCAGAGGAGATCTGGGTAACTACAGGCCAGTCAGTCTGACTTCAATACCGGGAAAGTTGGTAGAAACCATTATCAAGGACAGAATGAGTAGGCACATTGATGAACATGAGTTATTGAGGAAGACTCAGCATGGGTTCTGTAAGGGAAGATCTTGCCTCACTAACCTGTTACATTTCTTTGAGGGGGTGAAGAAACATGTGGACAAAGGAGACCCAATAGATATTGTTTACCTTGACTTCCAGAAAGCTTTTGATAAAGTTCCTCATCAAAGGCTCCCTAGTAAGCTTAAGAGTCATGGAGTAAAAGTACAGGTCCTCTTGTGGATCAAAAACTGGCTAATTAATAGGAAGTAGAGAGTGAGTATAAATGAGCAGTTTTCGCAGTGGGGGACAGTAAGCAGTGGAGTGCTGCAGGGCTCAGTACTGGGTCCCATGCTCTTTAACTTGTCCATAAATGATTTGGAGTTGAGAGTAAGCAGTGAAGTGGCCAAGTTTGCAGATGACACTAAATTGTTCAGGGTGGTAAGAGCCAGAGAGGATTGTGAGGAACTCCAAAGGGATCTGTTGAGGCTGGGTGAGTGGGCATCAATGTGGCAGTTGAGGTTCAATGTGGCCAAGTGCAAAGTAATGCACATTGGGGCCAAGAATCCCAGCTGCAAATACAAGTTGATGGGGTGGGAAATGGCAGAGACTGACCAAGAGAGAGATCTTGGGGTCGTGGTAGATAACTCACTGAAAATGTCAAGACAGTGTGCGATTGCAATAAAAAAGACCAATGCCATGCTGGGTATTATTAGGAAGGGAATTGAAAACAAATCAGCCAGTATCATAATGCCCCTGTATAAATCGATGGTGCGGTCTCATTTGGAATACTGTGTGCAATTCTGGTCACTGCACCTAAAAAAAAAAATATTATAGCATTGGAAAAAGTGCAGAAAAGGGCAACTAGAATGATTTCAGGTTTGAAACACTTTTCCTGTGAAGAAAGGTTAAAACGCTTGGGGCTCTTTAGCTTGGAGAAACGTCAACTGCGGAGTGACTTGGTAGAGGTTTACAAGATTATGCATGGGATGGAGAAGGTAGAGAAAGAAGTACTTTTCTCCCTTTCTCACAATACAAGAACTCATGGGCATTCAATGAAATTGCTGAGCAGTCGGGTTAGAACGGATAAAAGAAGGTACTTTTTCACCCAAAGGGTGATTAACATGTGGAATTCACTGCCACAGGAGGTGGTGGCAGCTAGAAGCATAGCCACCTTCAAGAGGGGGTTAGATAAAAATATGGAGCAGAGGTCCATCAGTGGCTATTAGCCACAGTGTGTGTGTGTGTGTGTGTGTGTATCCAACATGGCTTCTCTTATGTTCTTAAACAGCTTCTCACATTCATCAACAAGCAGATTTGTGTGAAAATTACAGGTTTGTGGATTTTTACAGAATAGGAGGATTGCTGGGGGAAAGAGGGGGGGGGAGAGAGAGCATAAACTGAGTCATAGACCATCTCGTTGGCATGCAGAATCTGTCTTTCATATTGGTCCGTCAAGGACAGCATTGCCTACTCAGACTGACAGCAGCTCTCCCTCTTCGCAGGTAGACATCTTTCACCTGCCATCTGATCCTTTTAACTGGATTTGTCGGAGGTTGAATCTGGCCCAAACCTAGTACCTATTGCATGCCATGTAATTGTGTGACAATTCAGGGCTTTTTTTGTAGCAGGAATTTGCATATTAGGCCACTGGAGCTTACAGTAGGCCCAGTACTAAGAGCCCTGTAAGATCTTGGAGGATTGGTTACATCAGAAGGGTGTGGCCTAATATGCAAAGGAGTTCCTGCTACACAAAAAGCCCTGGTTACAGCAAGTATATTCACCTTTTGCTAGAGAGATGCTGGGGCCTTTTGGACTCCAAAACTAGAAATATATTGTTAGCAGACTAATCCCCAATTTACGTATGATTACACCAGATTTCTGGTGGCTGCCAGGAGAATTCGTGATGATTTTGTAAAGGAGGGACTTTGAAATTGACCATTTTTATCCTTTTTGTATATTTTAAAATTTTGCAAAGCTCCCTTTTTTGAAATTTTTTATTCTACTGTAAAAACCAGGGCTAAATGTTTGAGTACTTTGAACACTGGATTTGAATGGATGGGCTTCTTAAATTTTATTGATTATGTACTGTAATAATAAATACTCTGAATCTAATCTGAATATTCAATTTAACCTTTGTAGGACTGTCAAGTCGGCTGAATTCAATAACGAGTCTCTTGATGAAATAGAGTAACAAGTTTATTGTAAACAGAACTAGAGACCATGGCAGAGATTGAAGGACTGAAATACATAGGCACTAAACCAGCATTTAAGGTATGGATTAAAGGAATTCCTACGGTGGGGGTAATCTATGCAACACATTTTCGCACTAGGATGCTACTCCCTTCATTCCCAGGCCGAAGCCTTGACGCCCCATCCTCCCATGGAGAGCAAGGCTGGGAAGGCGCCACTATCTTATTCACATGTTAGCATTTCAAAGCAGACTACACAACAAAGGCCTCTCTAGTGAGGGGGCAGGAAAGTGAGCTAGCAGCAATCGGTGTACACTGTAAAGTACCCAGACTCCTTCACTTCAGAACCAAACTTAATACAGGTATTGAGTAACTCATAGCAGACTTGACAAGGACATTTGTTCTCTTGGAGCTATTGGCGAAATCCTTACTCAGAGCCCTGTAAGCTCTTGGAGGATCATCCACATCACATGGAATATGCTAATGCATTTGAAGTAATTTTTATTGTTGGTCTTAATATTTTTTTCAAACTGGCTCTCTGACACTAAACATTCCAGCTCCCCCACTTTAACTCGGATAATTTGCATATAAACTTCTATACTTCCCCAGACACGCTAGGCCTGCAACCCTCCTCCTGTGGCCTCCAGACCTTGCCAGTTGATATTGTTTGTCACCCACTCATTGGCCAGTCCTAGAATAGTAACAGCAATCTCTTCATGTCTTCCAGTTGAGCCATCCTGAACAAGAGACATTTCATCTCCTGTCTCCTAAAATCTTGGAAAGAGGTAGGTTTTTTTTTTTTTTAAATAATGATAATTCCATTAAGTTGGACTCTGGAAGCAACAGTTGGTTAATGAATAAGAATGAGCCTGATCGCCATTAAACTCTGAATGAATATCAGTAGAAAAGTAGGAATGTGATCAAAGTGTCCCTTGTTTAATGTTTATTGATTCTAAACGTGTCTGAGTTATATGTTAGGCTGTAATAAATTCGGTGATAAGAGCATCCTATGAACTATAACTAATGCCAGCTTATCTTCCAGGTCTTTTAATAAAATCTTCCTCTCTCTCGCTCTGGAATGAATTTTCTCTTTGGAAATTCTTCAGCCTTAGCAGAAGTCATGGTTGTGTCCCAGAATCCAATGGGGGAGGCATTCTGCCTAGAAAGCCTAAGCCACTTGCTTGCACGCAGTTGCAATCATACTGAATGATGGGTTCATACCCTTCGAATAAGAAGCTCTCTGTTTCACTTAAACTATGAAGTTCATCTTCTCTTTTCCAATGCTGGCAGGGAAATAGAAATAAGTAGATTTTGTACTTTAGGCAGAACTGGCTATAATCAGAGCCAGATAAAATTGTAACTAGAAAAGTAATCCATATTGATTTCACATCAGGACACCCTGTTTATTGGGGGGTTTTTAATGGAAAGGGGAATAATGTCTGATTCCAATGAATCTACTTTATAGAACATGCATGGTAGGTTTGGTGTAGAATCAATACCTTGGAATAAAAGTTGTAAAACACAAGAAAATAGGGATAGCTGTATGGTATCATATTTTGTTTTTTAAATGCATACTTTGCAAGAAAATGAAATTTTGTCTGACAAAAGTGCAAGCAAGCGCTCATGAGGAACAATCAAACTGGCAAACTGAAAGTTGGTCGGCCATCAGTTTATCAAACAAAGTAACAGCGAGCGGTAGAACAACAGTTCAGTCATTATTCAAGCAGTGAGTCGCTCAGATGGCAAAATTAGACCAGAATTTAAATTGTATTGGACCAGATGTTCCCTAAGGATCTCGATGGTCCAGGCTAGTCTGGTCAAGGGTTTGCCATGAAAGGGTTACTGATCTAATGCAGGGGTCCTCAACCCCTGGTCTGTGGACCCATACCAGTCCGTGGCCTGTTAGCAACTGGGCTGTAGAGTGAGACAGAGGCATCACACTGCCCCTTTCACTTGTCTGGGTCCCAGGTGGATGAAAGAGGCAGTGCAGCCTCACTCCAAAGCACTACCTCTTTCATTTGCCCAGGTCCTGGGAGGACAGAAGGGGCAGCGTGGAAGTGGCCTTTGCCTACCCCTCATTTAAAGACCTCCATGGTGGTCAGGATGGGGTGTAGGTGTGGGGGGCAGCCTGGGGCAGCAAAAACCTCAGCACCCCCACCGGTCCATGGAAAAATTGTCTTCTGCAAAACCAGTCCCTGGGAACATTGTATCAAAACCGCAACCTTGGACTTGATGGGAAGGGAAACCAAAAGTCCAAAGCAACGCTTGGGAAAAGTTAGGGGGGGGGGGCTCACGCTAGACCTATTGCTGAACCTATATTATTGCTGCCTTATTGATGAATGCTATTTCTGACTCAGACCACGGTTGCATAATCCCCGGGGGTTTCCCACTCCATTTTTTCATGTAGGGCACAAAGAGATATAGTTGGACACATCTTTTTTTCATCCCCAGCCACCAAAACTGTCAAAAATATTCTTCAACCACATCTCTCTTCAGAGGGAAGGGCTCCCCCCTAAGTACTCAATAAACAGTTCTTAGTATTTCTAAATGTCTGACTCTCAGCAGAACCTATGCAGGTTCTGTTCAGGTTAGTATTTGGATGAGAGAACACCGAGAAAGTCTGGGGTTGCTATGCAGAGGAAGGAAATTGTAAACCACCTCTGAACAACTCTTGCCTTGAAAATCCAACAGGGCTGCCGTAAGTCAGTTTTGACTTCATAGCACTTTCTCCTGCAGTTCATCATGGCTCCTTGTGTCACTTAGCCTTCACTGGGGTGGGACCTACATCACTACCCATTGGTCAGCTACACTTGTGGTGTAGAACAGGGTTGTCCCAGCTTTAGGCACTCCATAAATAATGACTGCAACAACAGGCTGCTAGATCATTCATTCATTCAGCATATGACCATAACAGTTTACAGGTCCCACAGACAAAACCCCTGTTTCTGAATCACATTGCTCCTGGGACAGGCTTTCAGTGTCAAATTACAGCATCAGGAGGAACAAGACTGGAGGGATGTTACTATTATTATTAATATTTTATTAAGTGTACATATATCAACATATTTATTCATCTCATATAAATAAAAAGGTAAAGGTAGTCCCCTGTGCAAGCACCAGTCATTTCCGACTCTGATGTGACGTTGCTTTCACAGCGTTTTCACGGCAGACTTTTTAAGGGGTGGTTTGCCATGGCCTTCCCCAGTCATCTACACTTTCCCCCCAGCAAGCTGAGTACTCATTTTACTGACCTTGGAAGGATGGAAGACTGAGTCAACCTTGAGCTGGCTACCTGAACCAGCATTCGCTGGGATAGAACTCAGGTCGTGAGCAGAACTTAGGACTGCAGTACTGCAGCTTTACCAATCTGCGCCATAAATACACTTCATATTTTGCTTATTGTCTTCTACCAATCAAACTGAATACTAACAACAGATAAATATACTCCTTCCTCTTTATCTTATTTCCTTTCTTTATCCAATCTCACCTGATCCCTGTACCACTTATCCTGATTCTTATTTTAATCATAATTATATTCTTTCTTTTTGTTTCCAAAACTTCTTTACTTCTTTCACAGACTTCCATCTTTACACACTTTTTTTTTTAAACTTTAACTATCTTCTCTCTTGCCTGCAAAAGAAAGCTGGACGTTACCTCCAGAAATGGGTGCAGCAGAAAAATCTCTACAGTCGGAGGTCTTGGGAGGGCATACCCACCACCTCCTTGCTAATCCATTGGCTTTAACAGTTCAATTTCCATTTTTCATTCCTATTTATCCTATCTTTATCCTATGTTTTAATTATATACATTTTCTCCTATTAATCGCTCTCAACTTCTCTTCAAAAAAACATAATTTCCCGATTTAAACTCTTCCAGTCTTTTGTTTAATTACATTATCTATTAATAGGTAATGGAGGGATTTTGGAAGTTCAATGTCGAAGCAGTCCCGGAGTCAGGGTACACAATCTCAATAGAAACAAGGCCAGAGGGATTCTTAGAAGTGCAATGGTGAAGTTGGGTTACAAAATACCAGTCCAGGTAATATACCACACAGCGTTCAGCAAGCATGTTGCATCCACTCCCGCAAGCTTTCCTGGCTGAGATGGCATGCTTACAGTCAGCTTCTTAGTAAAGATCTTGCAAAGACTCATCTCCACTCTTAGCGGGCAGCTGCTGCTGAGCACGAAGACATGCTCTCCGATGCCTAGCTTGTAAGCATTTTCTGAGCCTTCTTCTGCAATGTTCAAGGGTGCTGGTGACCCTGGGGAAATGGAGACAGATGTGTGGCCTTTGACTGCGACATTAGAGCTGGAAAGTGAAGATGATTCTGCACCAGCTTTCAGCTGCAAGTCAGGGAACACCTGAACTTCATTCCCCTGCTGGTTGGCTGCTGTTAACTGCAGGCTGGCTTCACAGGGCACCTCCTCCTCTGTGGAGTCCTCACTGTCCTAACTGGTACATAGCAGACCGGTTTAACATTTCTGTAACCTTACACTCACTGAAGACAGAGAAGAAACAACGTCTGTCTGTCTGTCTGTCCGTCTTTCTGCCTAGGGCAGTGATGGCAAACCTTTTAGAGACTGAGTGTCCAAACTGCAACCCAAAACTCACTTATTTATTGCAGAGTGCCAACACAGCAATTTAACCTGAATACTGAGGTTTTAGTTTAGAAAAAAAAAAAACTCATAGTGAAATTAACAAACTGAAAGAACATTTGGTCTGGAAAGCATTTGCCTAGGAAACCAACAAAATAGTAACATGTCAGAATGGGAGAATGATGGTGAGAGTGTCATAAGGCAATAAATGGAGGCTGTTCATTGCTCTGTTGCTTGCAAGTCTGGGTTAAACTGAGAACATGCCTTTCCCAGAGGTGTTCCTGTCCACCTAATGTACTTTTGAACATGTAACATACATTATAAACATCATTCTAGTTTGCCATTAGGAAAAAAGAATACATTAAAATATAGTGTGTTTAATAAGAGCTGGTGGTTAGGGTGTCCAAATCAGATCTGGAAGGTCCTGATTCATATGCCCACTCTGCCCTGGCAGCTTGCTGGGAAACCTTGGACCAGTAATATACTCTGAGTTAACCCACCTCATAGGATCATTGTGAGGATAAAAGAGAAGGGGAGAGTGTGTCAAAACACTTCTGTGTCCTTTTGGGGAGGAAGGCAAGGGATACATGATGTTAGTTAATAAATTAAGATGATGAAAGGTGTCAACTGATTTATATGGCTAAATCTGAGTCTAGCAGCACCTTAGAGAACAAGATTTTTGAGAGTCAAAGCTCCTTTTATCTAATTGAGGGAGCTCTAATGCTGGAAAACTTGTGCTCCCTCCCCCAAATCCTTGTTGGTCTCTAAGGTGCTTCTGGGCTTGAATCTAGTTGTTCTACTATGGACCAGCACAGCTACCCTTGGAAACTTCAGTGATAGTCTGAATTGTATTAACTAGAAAGTCTGATGTGAGAAAGGAGGGCCAGTTTGGTGTAGAGGTTAAGTGTGTGGACTCTTATCTGGGAGAACCGGGTTTGATTCCCCACTCCTCCACTTGCTCCTGCTGGAATGGCCTTGGGTCAGCCATAGCTATCACATAGCTGTCCTTAAAAAGGCAGCCTCTGGGAGAGCTTCTCGCAGCCCCACCTACCTCACAGGGTGTCTGTTGTGGGGTAGGAAGATAAAGGAGATTGTGAGCTGCTCTGAGACCCTGAGATTCAGAGTGAAGGGCGGGATATAAATCCAATATCTTCTTATTTCTTTAAACTAAAACTGCAATCCTGTGCATGTGTAGAGAGTAGGTGCCACAGTGCTCACTGTAGATTACTTCCGAGAAACCATGGAAAGCAAGCCCAATGAGGAAAGGCTAAGGGACCTGGAGATATTCAGTCTGGAGAAGAGGAGGTTGAGGGGGAAGACATGATTGCTCTTTTGAAGTATTAGAAGGGCTGCCACTTAGAGGAGGGCAGGGAGCTGTTCCTGCTGGCAGCAGAGGAGAGGACTGACATAGGAAAAACTTTTTAACAGTAAGAGTTGTTCAACAGTGCAATCAACCCCCTCACTTGAAGTCTTTAAGCAGCGGCTGGACAAACACTTGTCAGGGAAGCTCTGAGAAACCAAAACAGCAGTGCAACAGTTCAAAAACAGCTTATCAACAATTTGCCTTATGGTCCCTGTAACTTGAAAGAGCTCAGCTCAGATACTGCTATCAGAAGCATTGTATTTGAAAGCAAGGAAGTCTGTAGTTCTTCCCTTTCCACTCCTAAACCAGAGGCAATCCCGGCTGCTGTTTCTGCCAGATTAGTGGAATCCAACATTTTCTGTAATAAACCCACATCCAAAAAAACGTGCTTGATTCAAGGTCCTGATCTCTCCTCCCCCCATCCCCACACACCCATGCTCTCTTCTTCCCTTTGGCTTGGACTGTGCCACAACAGTTTTGAAATATGAAACACAACGAGGTCTTGACCACATGAAAATGTGAAGCTGCCTTATACCCATCTCTCTAGTGCAGGGGTGGACAAACTGTGGCTCAGGAGTAGGGGTATGCAAAAAAAAATGGAATTACACGGATTTGGAAATACATGGGGCCAAAAAGATACGGAACACCGTGTATTTCCTATAACCGTACTCGGAATAGCTGCATATACGGTAGATGTGCGGCTATTTCTGAATATACGGCCCCATTATACCCTATGGCCATTGAAATCAATGGCAAAATAGGGTATATTGGAAGCCGCCTGGAGGGGAGGAGGTTTGAGGGAGAGCCCCCAAATTTGCAGGGGACCTTCAAGGGACTCTCCCCTACAAACCCTCCAAGTTCCAAAAATATTGGGCCAGGGGGTCCCATTCCAGGTGCCCCATCCCACCATTATACTCTATGTGCCATTGAAATCAATGGCAACATAGGGCATAATTAGAGGCTACTGGGGGGCAGGGGGTTTGAGGGAGAGCCCCAAAAACTGCAGGGAATTCTTCCCTATAAAACCCCCAAGTCCCAAAAAGATTGGGCCAGCAGGTCCCTGTCTTTGGGCTCCCCAAAAGGCCCATTGCCACCAATGATGGTGAAAGCCCAATTAGCCACTTCCTCCACTATAATTGTTGTGGGGAAAGTGGCTCTGGCCAGAGGGAAGTTTGAGGGAGAGGCCCCAAAACTGCAGGGCAGCTTCAGGGGACCCCCCAGCATGAACCCCCCCTGACCCAAAAAGACTGCACCCATCAGTGGGCACCTCAAAAGAAACACAGCTCCCAATGGTGAGAAAAAACCAATTAGAGCCACTTCCTCACTGTAATTGTCATGGGAAAAGTGGCTCTGGGGAGCAGGAGGTTTTGAGGAGAGCCCCCCCAAACTGCTGTGCAGCTTTAGGGCACTGTCCCACACAAATCCCACAAGGCCAAAAAAAAAAAAAAATTGGGGCACCCAAAGCCAATCCCTGGCATCTCCAAAAAAGGGTCCAGGCATGAAAAACTTCAGCTTGAGACCCTGGAGAGCTGCTGCTAGTCTGAGAAGACAATACTGACTTTGATGGACCAAAGGTCTGATTCAGTATAAGGCAGCTTCATATGTTCATATATGTTCAAACCTAACTTCACACCATATAATCTCTATAGGACCCAAATGCACTACATCCCTCTATCTACTCTATGAACCAGCCATGCCTCAAACAACATGGGGAGAGCTGGCCAAGCACAACAAGCCTGCTGGTTCTGGGTCTCTCACCCAGGTGCTAGCTTCCCCCCCCCCCAAAAAAAAAACAGAACCAGGAAAAGGGACAACAGGAGAAGGCCAAGAAACTCAACTGTTTAAAAAGTGGCCTTTTAAACAATGAAAATTAGGCCAAACAGCGCCCCCCCCCCCCAAGAACCAGAACCAGAAGAGAAAAGGAACAACAGCAGCACAACACAGCAGCAACAAATCAAACACAGAATCCTTTTAAAACAGTGAAAAACTTAACTTTTAACAATACAGGAACTTTACCAACCCCTCCCCCCCCAAAAAACCCTTCACTCTAATCCCAAGAAATCCAAGCCACCCAAATGAAGAAAAGTAAAAGGACACTGCACTTTTAAAAGTCCTCTCACTAAAGTAAGATACGGGCAAATTGGCAAACCCCCGACCCCAGGCCCCCACCCCCAGCAGAACCCCCTAACCCCAAATAAGCTACCCAGTACTAACCCACCCAGATCTGGATAAGTAAAGGGACTCTGAGTCTTAAAAAGTCCTTTTACTAACTAAAATAAAAACAAGAACCCCAAGACTGTCTTACCTTAGACGTCTTCTCTTCTCAAGGCAGGTCAGGAAAGGCTGAGAGAGAGCAGCAGCAGCTGAGGCCAAGGGCCAGCGCAGCACAATCTCTCTCACACACCAACACAAAACACAACAGCAATGGAATGGAGTCCAGTCAGACAGACTCTGACCCTACACAGAGCAGTTTCAAAAAATAGCACTGCTCTGTGATTGGCCAGAGAACACGGTTTACTTAGATACCCAAGAAAACAAAAGAACAACAATGTAGCTGATGGCTGAGGGATTAGCCCAGCCATCAGCTACACAAAACCTCTCCAATGCTTTGGATTGGCTGCTGGGGCTCCTGTCCCCCTCCCCCTCCCTCCCTGATCCCAGGGAGGCTATGGGAGAGGCAGAAAAAGGCTTCCAAAGGTGGGAAAGGAGGCAAGCAGCTCCCCTGAGGCTGCAGAAGCTCCTTTCCGTCTTTTCCATTGACTTCCATATACTTCCGAACATTTATACGGAAGTATACGGGGAGCCATATACGGCTCCCGTTTAATGGCCTGAAAATGGAATCGGAAGTATACGGTGCCGTATACTTCTGAATCAGGGGTGATTCGGTTGTCTTTGCGGTTTGGCCAAACTGAATGCACACCCCTACTCAGGAGCCACATGTGGCTCTTTTACACACATTGTGTGGCTCTTGAAGCCCCCACCAGAGAAGGCATTTGTCTCTTTAAACCACTTCTTCAAGCCAAGCTAGCCAGTGTCTTGGAGAATGCAGTTAAAGTTCAAGTTGCTTTCTTTCCACCTCTTTCTCTCCCTACCTACCTATTTTCCTTACTTCCTTCTCTCAGACATCTGACTTTCGTGTCTGGTGGCTTTCACACATCTGACATTTATTCTATGTGGCTCTTATGTTAAGCAAGTTTGGCCACCCCTGCCCTAGTGGGTCCCATCTAACCCCCTCCCTAAAACTGCAGGAACACCTACAAGGAATTTTCCTCTGTGTGTTGTGCTTGGAGGCTGCATTGTGGTTGCACCCCCCCCCCCCACATCAGAATTCCAAAGGTGCCCACGAGCTCAAAAAGGTTGGAGTGCCCTGTTGTCTCTCTGAAGGAGGCCCAGTTAGGGTAGCCAGGTTTGGGTTGGGAAATACCTGGAGATTTGGGGGAAGGAGCCTGAGTTTGGAGAGAGGGGGAGTTTCAATGAGATACGACTCCAGAGTCTCGTGTGCGGGGGTAGTGATGGTGAGGGAGCATTCGTGCCCACAGAGGGGGCTCTGAGTGCCGCCTTTGACACCCATGCCATAGGTTCGCCATCACTGGCCTAGGACTTCGTTTGTAGAAAAAGCCCAGCAGGAAGTCATTTGCATATTAGGCCACACCCCCTTGTGCCAAGCCTGTGTGTTCCTGCTCAAAAGAAGTCAGTCTGTCTGTCTGCCTGCCTGCCTGCCTGCCTGTCTGTCTGTCTGTTGTATATGTGCTTAGAGTTGTATCTATAAGCTGGAGTTCTTGCCTGGCTCGTTGGGGCCTGAAGGACTAAGCTTGAGGACTCAGGAATGATAGGCAGTAGGATTGAAATCCCTGCTGCCCTGCTCCAATCAAGAGCCCCCAGCTGGTTTGAATGGTCCAACCACAGGCTAGCATGGAAATTTTGGGTGTGTATAGTTGGCCCTGCAGCCCCAGTCTTCAGTCTTCTAAGGCAGCGCTATACCATGCTGTATTCAATAAAAGAGCTATATTCACTACCACCTTGCCTCATCATTGCATAGAACCCACTATATTATACTATCTATCTATCTGTCTGTCCGTCTGTCTGTCTGTCTCTCTCTATCTGACTTCCTTCTGAGAGCCAGTTTGGTGTAGCGGAAGAACTGTGTGGACTCTTATCTGGGAGAACTGGGTTTGATTCCCCACTTCTCCACTTGCACTTGCTGGAATGGCCTTGGGTCAGCCAGAGCTCTTGCACAGGTTGTCCTTGAAAGGGAAGCTGATGTGAGAGTGCTCTCAGCCCTACCCACCACACAGGGTGTCTGTTCTGGGGAAGGAAGATAAAGGAGATTGTGATCCACTCTAAGACTCTGAGATTTGGAGTGGAGGAAGGGATATAAATCCAATATCTTCTGTCTGTCTGTCTGTCTGTCTGTCTGTCTGTCTGTCTATCTATCTATCTATCTATCTATCTATCTATCTATCTATCTATCTATCTATCTATCTATCTATCTATCTATCTATCTATCTATCAGAAGTTAGAATAACAAATTATTTTGAAAGACCCTACTCAATATTATTTCTCTTGTACTAGATTATTGTGCCTAATAGGCTTACATCCTTTACCTATTCCTTTAATTTTTGTAAATGGTCAACTTTTAGAGAATAAAGTTTGCAAAAGAGTGAATGAAGAGATGAAGCCATTTCTGACCTCAAGGTTCAGTCCACTATTGTAAAATAAAATTCTAATTAAGCTCTTTATTACAAAATTACAACACAGACTTTGCCTATGACTGTAAACATTTTGGAAGATTTAACCAAGAGGCTACCAGAACTTCATCCTCATTTTTGAATAAATGAGAAGAAATGATACTTTCTCAGGTTGCCCTGGGGCTCAGATCTATAGGTATTGCTCCCTGGCCTCCCCAGTCTATTCTTCCCTAAGTTCAAGGCTAGGCCAGGCCATGAGTATCTCTGTCAATGGCTGAACCAGACATGACTTTGCCTAAACTGGTGTCAGAGGGGCCAGGTGGATCCATGGCAGCATCAACCCACCCACCCACCCACCCATCCATCCACCCACCCATCCACCCATCCTTTCATCCATTCATAAACCTACCCAGTCATTCGTTCATTCATCCACCCACCGATTTAGTTTATTCATTCATTAATTCATTTAGATTTTAGATTTAGAGAGCCAGTTTGATGTAGTGGTTAAGTGTGCGGACTCTTATCTGGGAGAACTGGGTTTGATTCCCCATGCCTCCACTTGCAGCTGATGGAATGGCCTTGGGTCAGCCATAGCTCTGGCAGAGGTTGTCCTTGAAAGGGCAGCTGCTGTGAGAGCTCAGCCCCACCCATCTCACAGGGTGTCTATTGTGGGGGGAGAAGATATAGGAGATTGTTAGCCGCTCTGAGTCTCTGATTCAGAGAAAAGGGCGGGGTATAAATCTGCAATTCTTCTTCTTCTTATCCCGCCCTCTCCACAAGTAGACTCATGATGGACTCAAGGTAAACTCAGGCCCATCCACCCACCCACCCATCCATCCAGAGGTTCTCAGTGTCTATGACCAAGATTAACATGGTGCAATCTTTGTTAACATTGATGCAGCAATTGAAAAAAGGGGAGGATGAGCATAAAACAAATGCCATCTTATAAAATAAAATCCTCTAAATTAATTTTTTGAAGAAGTGACAGACCCATAAAACAAGGCCTTCCAACGTTAAAACAGCTAGGTTGAAACCCAGTCGCACCTAAGAGATCCACCAGATGGAAGCTCCCTCCTTGACTCGCAGAAACTTATACCCCTAAAATCTTACTGCTCTGTAAGGTGCAACTGGATTCCAATTGAGCTGATCTACTACAGATCAACACAGCTACCTCTGAAATAAGATTCAACTGATAAAGGGAGCCTTGACTTTTTGACGCTTATACCTGGAAAATCTTATTAGTTTTTAAGGTGCTGCTGGACTCGGTCTAGCTGTTTCCCTGCACACCAACATGGCTACCCTCTGAAACTATCTTCAGGCATTAAAGAACCACAGATGCATGGGGTCATCCATCCTCACTGGAAGAGATAATGTTGTAATAAAAGACGAAGCACAATGATGGAAGGAGAACTTGTGTGGTTCTGAGTGAAGACAGCCTTCCACCCCAAGAGTAACACAGACAGATGGGATAGATATATCTTTCTTTGCTACAGAGTCCGGAGGGTGAAGGAAGCGAGTGGATGCTAACAGATTTGTTCCTGCCACTGCAACTAATTACAAGGGATCACCGCAACCACCAAAGCATTAACTTCTTAGCTCATGAAGTTCTGGTGCTTTGCGTTGCTTCGCTGACCGAGATGAACAAATTATTCTCTGACTTGGTAAATGATAGTGCCAATTGTGCCTTGTACATTCCGGGAAGAAATAAATGACGGGCTCGGAAAAAAAAATCAACTTCCCCACCCGCAAACCTAATGAGCTTGCGATTTTATATACCTCTGTCTTCTAGTGAAACAAATGGGCCAAATAAATTCAAGGAAGACTCTAGGGGAAGAGAGAGTACCCAATGGAGTTCTCTGGTTGCATTCCAGATAACTGCTTCCTCTTTCAATACTATTAACGTTTCATAAAAATATATGAAGGTGCAGCATCTCTCTATGCAAACAATATTACTATTATGTATCAAATATAGCTCTGCTTCATTAGTATTGCTCTTTGGCATTGGCCTCCCAACAACATAATTAATATTATGAGAGATAGCCATTAGGAATACGGGCTTCATTAAATATCTTGTAAGTCCTTCAACTGCAACACAGCTCACTTCAGAGATAATGCTTTTTGGGGATGATAGCCGAAATGCTGAATTTCTAAGCAATTTACAAAGGTGTGAGTCTCCATACTATGCGAATGACTGCCACACTGGCACTTGATTGGACAGTGCCCCTGATGTAATTATAAGACAAAAATCCTTTTACCCAAGAGCTTACAGTAGGCCCTGTAAGAACAGCCCTCTAAGCTCTTGGAGGATTGGCTGCATCAGGGGTCAATATACTAGCGAATGTTTGAAACTGGAATTTAACTTCATGGACATAAAAATGCTGAACCACAATGATTCTGCCTTCTGGAAATTATAGTGAAATAAGTGGGGGAACGATGAGACTCATGAGAAGAATCGCTCCTCCCCCCATTTGGCAGTAACAGATCTCAGTCCCCCCTCCTCTGCCCACTTGACGTGCTGGCACTGCCTACTTGGATTGAACAACAGCAGAAGGGCAATGGCTTCAGTACCTCCTCCTTTTGTCCACCTGCAGTGCTGATGAACATGGCTACTTCTCTCCATATTTAGTTTACACTACTAACCCAGAGGCACACCAGGGAATCATAGTTTGCACTTACAGACACACTGAAATGTGATAGACACTCTAATGCCAGGCTTTCAGCTGAGGCAGTGGGTGTCACTTGTTACCAGCCTTCCCCCCCCCCCCCCATTCCATCCCAGCACTACAAGATCTGCTGGACCTGGACAATAGGCCACATCTGTGAGCAGAATCTGACATCTCAGTTGTTGTAATTTTAGATTTTATATATTTTAGTTTGGGCTTTTACTGTTTTTACTGTTGACTGTTTTTATGATGTAACCCTCCCTGAGCCTGTTCTATGGGAAGGGCGGGCTAAAAATTGAATTAAATAAATAATAGAGTTTATTTAATCTAAGCAGCTTCCTAACACAAAATGTCAGGGTAAGCCAACAATGCTCTTAAAGAAGGTAGCTGACACCTCAAAGGAGCCATTGTTCTAACTGCAAGCTGATGCGTCTGCAGTAAGTTTGGGACTTCTTGGAAGCAGGCTATTTTGGGAAGCAAGAGAAAAATAAAGCAAAGCAATCACCCTGGACTGGATGAAGGAACCTGCAAGCTAAGGGAATTTATCCAAAACCCAAGGGTAGTTTTGTAGAAAAATAGGTGGTGGAGCTCATCCAGGGATTCTTATGCAGCTGCACCTACTATTCAATGGACAAGGTGGGGAACCCTCTGAAAGGTCCAGGAGCTGTGGTCTTGTGAGCTCCTGCTGAATCCAAGGCCTGTCAAAACCATAAGAGACTGGTCAGCAGATGCATTCAGAGGGGGCGTCTCCAAGCATATGGACTCATATTGAATTAACCAATCATATCTAGAGAGCTAATCTGCACAGGGCTCTTTTTTGTGGCAGGAACTCCTTTGCATATTAGGCCACACACCCACACACTCCTTTGCATATTAGGCCAATCCTCCAAGAGCTCACAGTAGGCCCTGTAAGAAGCGCCCTGAAAGCTCTCGGAGGATTGGCTACATCAGAGAGGTGTGGCCTAATATGCAAAGGAGTTCCTGCTACAAAAAAGCCCTGAATCTGCATAACTAATCAAATCTGCTTTGTATACTTATGAGTCAAATCATTTTAAGTATAAAATGATCTACACTTTCTGTATTCCTCAGAGACCTGTAGGATTTCATTGAGGGTCTTTTCCCAGTTTGGTGTAGTGGTTAAGTATGCGGACTCTTATCTGGGAGAACCGGGTTTGATTCCCCACTCCTCCACTTGCACCTGCTAGCATGGCCTTGGGTCAGCCATAGCTCCGGCAGAGGTTGTCCTTGAAAGGGCAGCTGCTGTGAGAGCCCTCTCCAGCCCCACCCACCTCACAGGGTGTCTGTTGTGGGGGAGGAAGGTAAAGGAGATTGTGAGCCGCTCTGAGACTCTTCGGGGTGGAGGGCGGGATATAAATCCAATCTTCATCTACCTCACAGGGTGTCTGTTGTGGGGGAGGAAGGGAAAGGAGATTGTGAGCCGCTCTGAGACTCTTCGGAGTGGAGGGCGGGATATAAATCCAATATTTTCTTCTTCTATGTACAGTCTCTCATAATTTATTAATATACATAATGAGATAAATTATGGATAAACATCTGGAGCAGAGGTCCATCAGTGGCTATTAGCCACAGCATATTGCTAGATCTCTGTCCAGGGCAGTGATGCTCTGTATTCTTTGTGCGGGGGGGGGGGGGGCGGGGTGGCAACAGTGGGAAGGCTTCTAGTGTCCTGGTTCCACTGATGGACCTCCTGATGGCACCTGGGTTTTTTTGGCCACTGTGTGACACTGGCACCCATTCCCACTCACCTTACGACGCTCTCACGTTTGTCTTCTCAGCAGGGCTGCCTTCCAATTTCACACTATCTGTCCCAGGGCTGCCAGTAATGTCAGCATTTTCATGCGGCAAACAGAAACTGTTTTTTAGAGGTTTCTATCTGCTGCGTGAAAATGCCAACATTACTTGCAGCCCCAGGGCAGATAGTATGAAATCGAAAGAAAGCCCCGCTGAGAATAGGAACGTGAGAGTGCCATAAGGTGAGTGGGAAATTGGTCAGAGTGTTGGACTGGATGGGCCATTGGCCTGATCCAACATGGCTTCTCTTATGTTCTTAAGTTTTAATGAATTATTTTCAACTTCCTTTTACTGCAGGACTCCAATTGGGTGAGGGGGGCACGCTTGCCCACAGGTTGTGTGGAACAGTGCCACCATTGGTGCCTGACATACATGGCAGTAGCAGAAGCTCCAACTCCCACCTGCCTGTCTCAAAATGGCTCCCAAGATCTTGCACCACAGCATCATGAGAACTTTGGGGTGTGTTTCCCCAAAACCAATTTGTTTGGAAGTACTGGGAAATAGAGACATCACCCTGCCAACAAAAGTCTGTACAGTCAAAGCAATGGTATTCCCAGTAGTAATGTATGGCTGCGAGAACTGGACCGTAAGGAAGGTTGAGTGCAGAAGAATAGATGCTTTTGAGCTGTGGTGCAGAAGGAGAATCTTTAGAGTCTCTTGGACTGCAAGAAGATCAAATCAGTCAGTCCTAAGGGAAATCAACCCTGACTGTTCCCTGGAAGGTAAGATGCTGAAGCAGAAGCTCAAATACTTTGGCCACCAAATGAGAAGGGAGAAGACCCTGATGCTGGGAAAGTCAGAAGGCAAAAGAAGAAGGGGACGGCAAAAGATGAGATGGCTGGACAGCGTTACTGATGTAACAAACACGAATTTGAGCAGACTTTGGAGGATGGTGGAAGACAGGAGGGCCTGGCGTAATTTTGTCCAAGGGGTCGCAAAGAGTTGGATTCGACTGTGCAACTGAACAAAAACATTTTCCTGAAAACTTGTGACATCCTCCAGGCCTGTAGAAAAAACAGGATTTATATTATCTGGCCCCATTCTCTAGATGTTTCTTATTTTCACTGGAGGAGGGAAAATCCAGAAGTAAATATACATTAATTCTGCAATGACATGGTGGCAGTTTTTCAGGGCTGGTTCAATGATCAAGCTATGCAACAGAGCATCAGATTGGTAAGGAGCAGTGGCATGGTGAGGGAGGAGATGGTTTTGTCTTGTCTTGGTAGACACTTCCTACCAAGATGTATGCCCCTGCCACCTGGGTCAACAATTGGCTACAGAGGTACTACAGTCTGTGCTGGTGGTCTAAGAAGAAGCACGTTCCTGCTCCTACCACCACTGATATCGAGCATGGGATATCCAACATGGGATGCAGAAGACCTCTATAGTTTGCTTTGGCACACTCCCTCCCATTCAGGAACACACTCTTGACACCATCTGAAGAAGACCATAAATTTATACCCCACCCTTCTCTCTGAATCGGAGATTCATAGTGGCTTTATCTTTCCAGAGATTCATAGCGGCTTTATCTTATCTTTTTTATCTCCCCCCCCCCCCCCGCAACAGACACCCTGTGAGGTGGGGCTGAGAGAGCTCTCCCAGTAGCTGCCCTTTTAAGGACAGCTCTGAGAGGGCTATGGCCAACCCAAGGTCATTCCAGCAGCTGCAAGTGGAGGAGTGAGGAATCAAACAGGGTTCTCCCAGATAAGAGTGTGCACCAAACTGGATCTCATCTGCTTCAGAACTTGATGTTTGTAGTGGCAAAATGTGTCCAATTCTGCAGGGCCTGCAAGACTATCCTCTTTCAGCTGGCCTTTTCCTAATGTGAACTCTATTGTACAGTTGTCACGAAAAACCATAAGATGAGAAACATTGAGAATGTAGCACCGAGAATGCTGAAATTGAACTTCATCGTTTTAATGAGATGATTTTAATGTAAAAGTATATATAAGTGAATTGTAAAATGTTGTGTAATAGTTGCTTTTATTATTGTAATCCTTGTATTTTATGTTATGCTATGTGAGCCGCCCTGAGCCTGCTTCGGCGGGGAGGGCGGGATACAAATTAAATATTATTATTATTATTACCACTATCTTGCTCTGGGTGTTCTTTTTTCTTTTAAAAACACATCACTTTATTAATTTATAGTTCACCCAGTTCACTTTATTATTCAGGTAGTGGGCTCAAATGCAGGCCAATGAAATGGCTGCGCCATTGACTCCGACTGAATGTCAGAAATATATAATCAAATTGAAGATCATCTGTTTGGAAAGACCTATTAATTTTTCACAGCATCCAAAGTTGGTCAATGAATCCCTCTGGGGCTTCCCCCTTCCTGGCTGGCATTGCCTTCATCACTTCTGGATTTGGTTTCAGCGTCTTCCCCTTCCAGAGCTTCAAGACCATGATTCAGAACTGAGATAACCGCTCCTGGGGGCTTTGAAAATGACATATAGAGCAATGTGTTGTTTGCATATTTATGACCTCCTACTCCTTAACAGTTTACTATAACTATTGGAAAGTAGTGGCACTGAGTTCAATGCACACACATGATGACTCAGCCTCCCTAATAGTAAGCTTCTATTTCCTTGGACGGGGAGGGAGTCCAAAACCAATGGAGAAAGCCCCTGCAACCCCTACCACTCTATGGTAAAATTTAGTGTAGCAATTTCTTATTGCTAACAGTACAGAGATGTGAGTTTGCAGAAATGGTGGGCTGGTAGGGTTGCCAGGTCCAACTCAAGAAATATCTGGGGACTTGAGGGGTGGAGCCAGGAGACTTTGGAGGTAGAGCCTGGAGCAAGGTTGTGACAAGCATGATTGAACTCCAAAGGGAGTTCTGGCCATCACATTTAAAGGGACTGACACCTTCCCTCCATTGGAAATGATGAAGGATAGGGGCACCTTATTTGGGGACTCATAGAATTGGACCCCCTGGTTCAATCTTTTTGAAACTTGGAGGGTGTTTTGAAGGGAGGCATTGGATGCTCCACTGAAAATTTGGTGCCTCTACCTCAAAAAACAGCACCCCAGAGCCCCAGATACCCACATATCAATTCTCCATTATACCCTTTGGGAATCAATCTCCATAGGGAATAATGGAGTGCCCAGCAGACATTTCCTCCCCCCACCCCCGCTTTCTGATGACCCTAAAGTGGGGGGAGGGCCTCCAAACTGGGGGATCCCCTGCCCCCACCTGGGGATTGGTAACCCTTTGGGTTGGATTCTACCACCTTTTCTTCCTGCTCTTGCACTAATCACTTCTTCCAGTAGCCTATGCCCTCCACATTTTTCATCCATATTTTCTAGCATATTCTTTTCAGCATCCAGAAGGTAGCCTTCCTCCCACTTCACCAACATAAAAGGTGGTAAAATCCAACTCGTTCTTTGGGCTTTGTGATGGTTCCCAGGGCTAATTCCCCAGGAAGCTTGTAGATTCTCCTGATACTTTACTTATGCATGGTTCCTCTTTAACTCAAAGGCTCGAAGAGATGTGAATGCATACCTAGCTCTAAAATTCTCTTTTATCTTAACTACTGCAGCACCTGAAACCCGCACTGACTGGTTAAATAGAAAGTTTTCACCATGTTATGAGCAGTTAAGAGCAGTAGACTCTACTTTGGATAACTGGGTTTGATTTCCCATTCCTCAACACGAAGTCTGCTAGGTTCTCTCAAGCCAGTCACAGTTTGGTGTAGTGGTTAAATGCATGGACTCTTATCTGGGAGAACTGGGTTTGATTCCCCACTCCTCCACTTGCAGCTGCTGGAATGGCCTTGGGTCAGCCATAGCTTTTCCTTGAAAAGGCAGCTGCTGTAAGAGTTCTCTCAGCCCCACCTACCTCACAGGGTGTCTGCTGTGGGGGGGAAGTAAAGGAGATTGTGAATGCTCTGAGATTCAGAGTATACGGCGGGCTATAAATCCAATATCTTCATCTTCTTCTACAGTTCTCTCAGCCCCATCTACCACACAGGGTGCCAGTCATTTAAACCAGCATGATAGAATTCTAATCTGGAGGGCCAGGTTTGATTCCCCACTCCTCCACCATGTGAAGCCTGCTGGGTGACCTAGGGCCCATCACAGTTCTCTCAGAACTCTCTCAATACCCCACCTACCTCAGAAGGTGATTGCTGTAAGGAGAGGAAGGGAAGGCGATTGAAAGCTGCTTTGAGACTCCTTCGACCAGAGAAAAGTGGAGTTTAAAAACCAACGGTGGACAAAATATGGGATTATTTCATTTTAACAAAAATGGCATATTTTTCTCCAGTGTCCTCCTCAGTCTTTTGAGAAAAAAAGTTGTGATACCTTCGTTACCAGTTGTGACTTACCTTATGAATAATATTTTACCACAAAATCCTGTATCACAGTTTGATATATATTTTAATGTTGATTGTAAGTGAAGTTATTTATTCAATAAAATTCATTTAATTTAAAAAAAAACCTCTTTGTCTTTTTGCCATCCAGTCACAGCCCCACCTACCACACAGGGTGGCAACCCCATAGTGTTTTCACAGCAAGAGACATTCAGAAGGGGTTTGCCCTCATCAGAACCTCCATAGTGACTCTGAGATTTCTTGGTGATCTCCCATCCAAGTACAATCCAATGGTCCCCATGTATTCATTGATTCAATATTGATGGAATGGACAACCTTGTTTCTACAGACCAAAAGATGCTAGCGGGTGGATCTGGTTCCTGGGTCATAGGTTGTGAACTGTTGTTGTTATCTAACTCAAGTGTAAGGATCAAGGGCAAATGGTCACTCTATAGCTGATCTTGAATTGAGAAATCACAAATGAAGAACTGAAAAGTTAGTGAAACTAGAATATAATCGATTACACTGCAAGCTCCAGTGGAGATAAAGGTATAGCTATCTGCCTCTCCAAAGACTATTAAACCATTCAACCAGAGTAAATGAAATTGGGCTCATGGTTGTATAAGGTATTGTCCCCATCTATTAATCTGTAATCCATGTTATCCTCATTAGCCAATGATCCCCTTAGGGTATAATGGGGAATCAATCCAGGGGTATCTGGGGTCTGGGGGTTGTTTTTTTAGGTAGAGGTTGCCTGTTGTGTTCCATGTTCGCTTCAAGGTGTTGGTATTAACCTTTAAAGCCCTTTATGGTCAGGGACCTGCCTATCTACGAGACCGCGTTTCCCCATATATCCCCCAGAGAGCACTGCGATCAGGGACAAAAAATCTGTTGTCTGCCCCTGGCCCAAAAGAAGCCAGGCTATGTATAATAAGATCCAGGGATTTTTCGGTGGCAGCACCAGAACTTTGGAACACCCTCCCAGAAGCTATAAGGGCCCTGCGGGATTTGTCTGCGTTCCGCAGGGCCTGTAAGACCGAATTGTTTAAACAGGCTTTTGCGGTCTAATTGAAAAAGGGCTGCCACCGGACATCCTACAGAATGCTGGCGATCATAGTCGAGAAGTCAATACCACCTATACTGGACTGAAATAGCGCTATAGAATGGTTTTAAAGTTGATATGTAAATTATGGTTTTATATGTTTTATTGGACTGATTGTTTTTATAATGTTGTAAGCTGCCCTGAGTCCGCTTGCAGAAAGGGAGGGATATAAATGGAAAGTAATAAATAATAAATAATAAATAAAAACAAATTTGCAGCAGAGCTTATGGTGCCTCTCCCCAACCCCCACCCCAAGTTTTAAAAAGATTGGATCAGGGGGTTCAATGCTATGGGCCTCCAAAAGAAAATCCTCCCTTGCTTTCAAAAAAAGGGAAAACAGCGTTTAAAGGGATCATGGTCTATTTAAATGCCTTCTCCAAGCCACAAATGAACTCTGAAGGCATCTAAAGGTCTCAGTTCTTTTAAACATCATCTCCAAGCAGTGAGTTCACCCAGAAGGCATTTAAAGGGACTCCGATCCCTTAAGTGCCCTTTAATTGTGACTGATGGCCCCAAAACCCCAAATATTTTGAGGATTTGGGGGATTTAATCATTTTGGATAACCAAAAAAATACTCAAATCTATATCCATCTGGAAAAAAAAAATAGCTTATTGGTATTTTCTGGATTTTTTTTTTGGTGCGGATATAACCCAATGCAGACTCCTAGATTGTGGGGTTTCTTGGTGGTCTGCCACCCAAATACTGACTAGGGCCAATGCTGCTTAGCTTCCAGAATGTGAAGAGATAGGGTTAGCCTGGACCATCCAGCACAGGGCTATGGCTGTTGAGATCCCAGCATAATGTACATCCCTTTTTCCTTTGTCCTCCTATTAAATAGTAGGCTGCATGCACGAGGAGACTTAGTTGCAGTTGATCACAGCTCTTTATTAGTGATTACAGCATTGCAATAGGCAGACTAAGACTACTCTACTGGGCCAACTATATACATGCCACAGTTCCAGCGCTAGAACATAATTGGATCATTTGAACCAGCAGGGGGCTGGTGATTGGTCTGGGAAAGCAGAGATTTGGATCCTACTGCCCTTTGTTCCAGAGTCCCCAAGCTCAGTTCATAAGGCTCCAATGAGCCAGGCAGGAACTAACAACCCATACCAAACACAGAGTTACACATACATAACATCTCCCTTTTGACTTTCGTCAGCTGACCATGGTTGAATAAAAAGAACAGTACTTTTAAACATGCATACACAAATAATGGAAATTGTTTGAAACCACCTTCATTGCAGGAGAATATATCTGGCTCATGAAGTCACAAAGATTAGAGGAAAACATTTTACCCCTTTTTCAATTACTTCATTTATTTATGCCCCTTTGGGTGCATTATTGACCCAGATGTGTAGAGAGATGAAAGGAAGTAGTTTTAACAGACCCAGTTAAGGGTGTCATTTGATTTCAGAGCTCTTTTGTTTCATGGTTTCATTTTAAAATATGAATACTGGTTTCTATAATGCTGCATTTATTCTTCTTGTTTTGTGTTCATATGAAATGATGATATTATGTTTGATGATGAAGTTTTGGGGGGGTTTAATGTACAGCCATTCCAAAGCTTGCTAGTAACTCAGTGAATTTTGGAGCAGTTGTTGATAAGGGTGGGAATGCTTGTTTAGTTTATTGCCCGTGATTTGGGTTTGTTGCACCAGTATAACGGGTGAGGTGCATCCATTTAAATAGAAATGAGCTTTGCCATGATCGCCACTGCAGCCAAAAACTCTGTGCCCGTATGAATAGCTGCCATGGTTGCCAATAACTATTTGATTGCTTGTGTGAAATAACATGAGTGACAAACTAGTGGTATGGAAAGCTTATTAACATTTGATTTATTTAAATACTGCTAGGCTTCGTTTTTTTTAAAAAAAAGATATGTCCAGTTCACAGGATTTGAAAAGGCCTTGATACAAAGCGAAGCAAGATCCAAGTGTAACATGTTTTTATTCAGGTTTCATTCCATGGGATTTGTGTCTCCCTCTATAGCTCTGATTTGGATGGACCAGACTAGTCCCATCTCATCAGATCCCAGAAGCTAAGCAAGGTCAGCCCTGCCTAGTAATTAGATTGGGAGACCACCAAGAAAATCTAGGGTCTCTATGCAGAGGCAGGCAATGGCAAACCACCTCTGAACCTCTCTTGCTTTGAAAACCTACAGGATTGCTGTAAGTCGACTGCAAGTTAATGACACTTTCCGCCACTGCTGGTTACCTCACTATGATGAACAGAACAAATGTCAAGGAGAGTTCACAGCCCAAATAAAACTCTGTGGGTCTTAAAGGTGCCCTTGGACTCTAACTTTGCCGCATTGCTTCAGAATGACACTGCTACCCACCTGGGTAGATCTGCAAAGTTTGGAGCAACTTAAGTTGGAGGAAGTCCCCTTGGGTTGGAAGGCTTCAATGTTTGCTGAGTAAAGTGTTTTGGCCCACCACATTTTTTTTAAATGATTGATTGCAATCCAGGGAACCACAACCACAACTCACTGGTATCTGACAAAAGGACCTTTGAACCTTGAAAGTTTATATCTCCAAAATCTCTTAAGTTCCTACTGGACTTGAATCTAGCTCTCATGCAATTAGCTAAACAGCTCAAAGAGGGCACCTTAAAATGAAGGTCTCAATTTGTTTTTCAAAACATATCTCAGTTTGCTGCCTAAGGATAGAGTTGTCACCACCAGGGCCAGAGCATGGGAGTCAGTGAGGTCAGCGGCTGCCTGGGGTGCCACCTCGCCATGGGGCCCTCCCTGTCCCCCCTCCCGGTGAAGGAAGAAAGACGCAGCTGCTGCCTGCAGCAGTCAGCTCCCTTTGAAGAGGGGAAGTGCCGGGCAAGGGTGGGCTGAGTGAGAACGCCCGCTCCTCAATGCAGAATCCTGTCTCCAGTGCCCTCCAAACTCAGCCAGCATTGAGGAGGGGAAGTGCCGACTCAGTGTTCTTTCTTGGCTTTAAGGGGTCAGAGGAGTTCCCCCAACCCCTTAAAGCCAAGAAAGAATGGCGCTTCCCATCTGCAGCACCCACTGAACTCAACAAGGACTGGGGAGGGGATGCTCTGGGTGATGTCATCATGCCCCCCTGCGTGCAAGCTTTGTGCATGCAAAAAAACAAAAACACAGGTTGGGGTTCTGCTTTGGGCAGCAGAAACCCACGCGCCGGGCCTGGTCACCACTGAGAAAGACCTGCTCCTTATCATTTCAGCAGGACCAGATGTGTCTAGAACTAACATCTCTACACTCTACACAGCTCTAATTTATATTAATTCATCCAAGAGCCTCCACACAACTTCAGACTGGAAAGAGCAAACAATGCACATGGTTATTTTACTTACTTCACTGTACATCCGTTAAGTGTTTCATTCTCTGGTTCCCAATCCCAGCTACCAGCTTGCACAAATGATACACTGAAAACCATTACAAAATTAAAACAACAACAGAAATCAAACAGCAAATTTGGAGCCAGTTTGGTGTAGTGGTTAAGTGGATGGACTCTTATCTGGGAGAACTGGGCTTGATTCCCCACTCCCCCACTTGCACCTGCTGGAATGGCCTTGGGTCAGCCATAGCTCTGGCAGAGGTTGTCCTTGAAAGGGTAGGTGCTGTGAGAGCCTTCCTAGCCCCACCCACCTCACAGGGTGTCTGTTGTGGGTGGAGAACATATAGGAGATTGTAAGATGCTCTGAGTCTCTGATTCAGAGAGAAGGGCGAGGTATAATCTGCAGTCATCTTCTTCTTCTTCTTCAAATAAAAGGTATAAGATGATGGTAGCACCTAGCTTAGCTCAAAAATCTGATCCTCCCCCTTAAAAAAAGAAATGCATTCTTGTTGTGGTGGGTCAGCCAGGGCTCAGCAATAGCAAGGACTCCTCAGGAGAAGAGGATTCCTCAGGAGGAAAGGAGCCCCATGTAGCCAGGCTTGAGTTAACAGAAGCTGCCCAGCAGGAAAATGAGCTGTAGACTTGTCAGGATTCACACCCAACAGCTGGTACACAGCCATGACTCCCTCCAGCCCTGATTCAGCAGGTGAACCTCAGTTGTCTATTCCCAGCCCACAAGTATCACCCACACCCTTAAAGCACTGCAGATGGGGGCTGAGAACAGAGCTACAGACAAGATGGCAAAGTGCACAGCTGCTTGCTGATAAGAGTAGTTGGAGGATTGCTTCTGAGCAGTTGGCTGTAAGCATGATCCTTAAGCATGAGGCTATAAAAACCAGCCAAGAGAGGCTGTTAGGCATGGATTCAATAAGCAGTGTTCCTGCTAAGCCGAGTTAGTATGTGCTAACTCAGTTTTTTAGCCTCCAGCTCACAAATTTTTGTCTTAGTTCAGGAAAAAAAATGGCCCAAGAGCAAACTAATTTAGGCAGTAACTCACAACTTTCAAGCCAGTAGCTCATGAAGTAGAATTTTTGCTCACAAGACCCCACAGCTTAGAGAGTGCATTGGCAATGAGTATGATAGATGCTAAGCCACCATCTCTGCCTTGCCTAACTTCTCGACCCCTGACCTTGGTCTGAATTACTGTGCCTTGCCTATCTTCTGGCACCTGCTGCAAACCAGTATGTTTGCCTTTCTAAAAAGACCTGTGGGATGGACTGGTGGATATTGCTCAGGAGAGAATTTCATGAACAAAGCCATTCCCCAAAGCCCTATTTGTAGTGATAGATACCAAACTGATCTACAATGGGAAGGGAAGGGAAGACTTGAAAATGGAATGAAGCCACTAGGAAATGGGAGAAGCCAAGCATTGGCTTTTCATACAACTCTTGAACAGTGTTCCCTCTAAGCTGAGTTAGCATGAGCTAGCTCACAATTTTTTATCCTCCAGCTCACACATTTTTGTCTTAGTTCAGGAAGGATGACCCCGGAGCAGAATAATTTATGCAGAAGCTTGCAACTAATGCTAGTAGCTCACAAAGTAGAATATTTGCTCACAAGATTCTGCAGTTTAGAGGGAACATTGTTCTTTAGTCCCGTTTCAGCAATACTTAGCAAATTCCTCCAAGGATTCCACACAGATGGCTGATGATCAACTGGGAAAATCCATGATTGGCCTCACCAATGAGGTTCTAAGTACGCACATGTGCACTAGCACATGAAATAACATGGTCTGGTCCACTGGGAAGGAGGAAAGAGACTGTTCCAGAACAATGGTTTCCAAATTCTTTGCTATCCTTGCCCACAGATGATTAATGTGAATGCTAGATGGGATTCTGGGGACTGTCCGTGCTGATTGAACCAGCTGGGCTACACTGACACTCCACAAGGAAGTCAAATGTATTCTATGGCTGGCCAATTGGAGCCAACATAGGCACTTCCCCCAGGGGATTAAAAAGTCAAGGTCAGACAGGCACAGCTGCTGCCTGTTCCACTCTCGCAGTCACCCCATCCTCTGACGTCTGCGAGACGGATCAAGCAGCTACCAGTCCCATCACACCTTGGCAAAAAGAAGGGGAAGACATGGAGGTAGTGACAGACTTCACATTTCTGGGATCCAAGATCACTGCAGATGGTGACTGTAGCCATGAAATTAAAACTCGTTTGCTCCTTGGGAGGACAGCTATGACGAACCTGGGCAGTATAATAAAAAGTAGAGACATCACCCTGCCAACAAAAGTCTGTATAGTCAAAGCGATGGTATTCCCAGAAGTAATGTATGATTGTGAGAGCTGGACCATAAGGAAGGCTGAGCACAGAAGAATAGATGCTTTTGAGCTGGGGTGCTGGAGAAGACTCTTGAGAGTCCCTTGGACTGCAAGAAGATCAAATCAGTCAGTCCTAAGAGAAATCAACCCAGACTGTTCCCTGGAAGGCCAGATGCTGAAGCTGAAGCTCAAATACTTTGGCCACCAAATGAGAAGGGAGCACTCCCTGGAAAACATCCTGATGCTGGGAAAGACAGAAGGCAAAAGAAGGGGACGGCAAAAGATGAGATGGCTGGACAGCAGTACTGATGTAACAAACACGAATTTGAGCAGACTTCGGAGGATGGTGGAAGACAGGAGGGCCTGGCATGACTTTGTCCGTGGGGTTGCAAACAGTCGGACGTGACTGTGCGACTGAACAACAAGAACAGGAAGGGAAGTGGTAGCAAGATCTTCTGCCACACCCCCTTGTTTCCTGGCTTCTGACTGCAGGAGCATGCAAGCAAGCTGAATTGGCAGTGTGAATCCTCCAATTCCCTTTAGGCAATCACTGGCAGGCCTTATTTTGGGCAGGAGCTCACAGGAGCAGAGCTCTGGAACCTCTAGATTTTATTGTGCTTTCTTTCTTAGCCACTCCCCCTCCCAAATACTTGTTTCTGGGCTCCATTGTTCAACCCTCCTGTGAAAACTTTGCAGAACTCTAAGATTTGACAAACTTTCTAATATTTTTCCCCACCAAAAAATGGGAACATAACCAAAGCAGCTAAAGCAGACAGAATTCTTCCTCTTGCCACTGTGGCCACATAGGAGAAAGTAAGGTTTTATTATGACCATTCTAATTCCAGAAGCATTTTAAGGTAGATGCTGAGCTGATGTACTTGAGTCCACCTTCCGGTGATGTCAGGGGTGTGTAGCATATGCAATTGAGTTATGGAAATGAGTTATGCTAATATGTTAATTGTCAGACGTGTAACTTAGTTGTAGTATCATAATATATGTAATGTGCTGCTTGACATGACTAACGCCATATTGTACTCTGCTGTGACCCTGCTTTTTACTAACCGTGAGAACAGCAACCTGTAGTCTTCCCCAAAGCAATTCCAAACCCCAAGGAGAGGAATTTCACACCCGGCCTAGGAACCATCTGGGCCTTTGAAGTTAGCATGCCCAAGGCAACCAGTGGGTAGCTTCCTGGGAGCAAGATAAGGGAGGTATGGGAAGCACTGACTGTCTCTGAGAGTGTGAAAATGCTGTATTGTTTCCTCCCTTTGAAATGTACAAAAAGGCAAGGCTTAGCCTTGGAAGTTATCAAACTCAACTTGCCTCTTTGCTAGACTGATTGTTCTCAAATAAATGGATTAATTTTGCAACACTATGATCCGCCTTTGTTTGAAGTTCCTCGTCTGACACTAATGAGCTCTGACACCTCTTTTTCTGCAAAATGACCCCTGCTCGCCAGTATTCTCCTTTAAAAAAAAATCACTGCCAGGGAGTGCTTGCATGCATAAACACATGAGTGCTTAGCCACTAAAAATGTAAGGCAAAAAAGAAACCCCAATTGTGCTAAGGGGATGGCGTGCAACAACCATGTGAATGCAGCCAGGCGCCCCCCCCCCGCCCCCCGTGTGACATATGGACACCTCAAGCAGGAGTGTGTGAATGGATTTTGTCTGCTCCATTTTGGGTTGACACAATCTGAGATGCCTCCTGGTCACATGGAGCTGCCCATCTGTGCCCAGCCTAGGATATACATGGTTCCCCTTCAGATGTACAGCACAAAGGAAGATTAACAAATTCACAAATCATCTTTTGGGGAACTTGACCACCATTACAGATCTTTTTGTTGAGGAACACTTAACTTTCTGAAGACCCCCCCCCCCTCCAAGGATTCTCCAGAACATGGTGGAAAATAGGATCCATAGGCAAACTGTTCTGTGTTCAACTGTTTATCTTAAATGGTATATCCAGGGGTGGAATTCTATCAGGAGCTCCTTTGCATATTAGGCCACACACCCCTGGTGCAGCCAATCCTCCAAGAGCTTACAGTACAGGGCCTACTGTAAGCTCCAGGAGGATTGGCTACATCAGGAGGGTGTGGCCTAATATGCAAAGGAGCTCCTGCTAGAATTCCACCCCTGGGTACATCCCATTCTTTTGGCGCTTCCGTAACGTCAAGATACTCACATTTAAAAATGGGGAATAAGATTATATCTAGAGGTTCTTCAGCAGTTCTACCAAAGCTCTGAATTGCTGGTATATTACTATTCTTTTCATACGCATAATGCTTAAAAAAAGTAAAGAAAATGAGTTGACATTTAGGTACTTTGACATTTTCCATTTGCTATTAATAGACCCATAAAAATGTCCTTTGGGGTGCTATTTACAAATGAATGAATGCTTATTAATTACAGATTATATCTATTCTATATTAGATATAAAAGGTTAGGCATTATGTTTGCTTCCGCTTTTGAGGAAATCTAAAGCTAGCAGACAATGCAAAACCCTTTGAAAAAGAAAATCTGAACTTTCAACGGGGTTTTTAATCTCCCCAGGACTTTCAAATAGCAAAACCCTGCTGCCCACGAATTCAGAAAACCAGCAACGGTTCCTTATTATTATTTTTTTAAAAATGAATTCTTTATAGGCATATTTCCCGTGCATGACTAATAACCAGTTCTGTGCTATAGAAAGTTTGTAATTCATGTGCTGTTAATTACATGCAAATAGAAAATGCTTTCCTACAGGGCAAGGTTATGAATGTTAATGAGCTCTTTCTCAATATTTGACATGATATATTTGGATGCAGCCATGGAGAGAGGTTCTTAGTCTGCAAAGATGATACTGTTTTGAAGGGAATATGCTCGGGACAGTCAATCTGGATAAAGAATGACACAATAAATCAAAGCTGTTGCCACTCCTCCAACCCGTCTATGTGGCCATTCATCAATCCTCATGGCTGTCTCCCATTGGTCCATAATTTGAGTCCCGTGGAATCAGGATAGGCAGGCCACAATATTTGAGGGGGTTCCATGATTCAGTTTTCATTTTGCTTCCTACAGATCAGTCTGCAACAGCTTGAGGTCATTAACGCTGGAAGATTCAGGGGATATGCAACACTTGCAGAAAGTCATTCTTGCTAGAGTTGCATCTGTATTTGCTCTCAGATGAAATCCACAGTTCTGTGGAACTGTATGTTGAACATCAGAAGTGAAAGATGTACAGATCATCCGTGTTTCTATGGAGGACATGAGATCTTGGATTACAATCTCCTCTGATGTTAGTTCTACACTGCTGCCATTGCTTGGATCTGTCTCACATTACTCCAGGTTAACCAACTTCTGTTTTGAATGGATCATATTCTATACTAACTTCTCTTTCCAACATTTCATTGTCTCATTTCTTCTGGGTATTCAGGAAGACCTAATGAGAGTAACCTCCTCTGCCTTCTGGGGAAGTGAGTTGGGGCTCACAAAAGCTCATGCTGAAATCAATGCTGTTGGTGTTTACAGCGTTAGTTAACTCATGTGTCATTTTGCCATAACGGAGTAACATGTGTGCTGCTTGAAGGGTACTTGGTGTAATTAGTATTCTGATCAAAGCCGCCAAGTAATACACCATCTTACAGTTTGCAAAGATATATTACAAGGATTGTAACTCCATTGTAAGCAATACAATATTGATAGAGACCAGAGGTGCTAAGGCCTTTTCTTAGAAAGCAGCTGCATTGAAGCTTTGTTTTTACACGCACCCACCTTGTGAATTTCAGTTGGACTATTTCCAAATTTGGGCTTATATTTATTCATTTGGGGACGGGGTTTTTTTTTGCTCCCTTGGGGTTTATGTTACTTTAAAAGGCCTTAGCACCGCTAGCCTCTATCAATATTGTATTGTTTTCTATGTGTTGTACACAATCCTTGTAATATATCTTTGCAAACTGTAAGACGGTGTATTACTTGGTGGCTTTGATCCTCAACATCCACTGGAGTGACTTTGTGACCAACACTGAAGTCCTCAAGAGGGCGGAGGTTACAAGCATCGAGGCACTGCTGTTGAAGACGCAGCTGCGCTGGGCAGGGCATATTTCTAGGATGGAAAACCATCGCCTTCCCAAGATTGCTCTGTATGGCGAACTTTCCACCGGCCATCGAAATAGAGGGGCACCAAAGAAGAGGTACAAGGACTCCTTGAAGAAATCCCTTGGCACCTGTCGCATCAACCATCACCAGTGGTCTGACCTAGCCTCAGATCGCAAAGCATGGAGGCACACCATCCACCAGGCTGTCTCTTCCTTTGAGAACGCACGCATAGCTGGTCTTGAAGACAAAAGGAGATTGAGGAAGAATCGCACTGCTACAGCACCAACCCCAAATCAGACTCTTCCCTGCAGCCACTGTGGCCGGATCTGCCTGTCCCGCATTGGTCTTGTCAGCCACCAGCGAGCCTGCAGCAGACGTGGACTACTGCACCCTTCTTAAATCTTCGTTCGCGAAGTCAAGCCGAGAGAGAGAGAGAGAGAGAGAGAGAGAATGGAGTA
Organism: Heteronotia binoei; assembly: GCF_032191835.1. Classification (NCBI taxonomy): domain Eukaryota; kingdom Metazoa; phylum Chordata; class Lepidosauria; order Squamata; family Gekkonidae; genus Heteronotia; species Heteronotia binoei. The sequence continues at coordinate 4,760,784 of NC_083225.1, read as the reverse complement.
ACATAGCTGGTAGAGTGGTGGAAAATTCCATGAAGTCACAGCCATCTTAAATCAATGCCAAAATTTTTTTAAGACAAGAGACTAACAGGTGGTTTGCCATTGTCTGCCTCTGCATAGCAACCAACCTCTTCCTTGGTGGTCTTCCATGTATGTACTAACCAGGGTCAACCTTGCTTAGCTTCCATGATCCGATGAGATTGGTAAACCTAGGTCATCCACAGGTACCCCTCTAGAAGCCTTGACTTCCCGGTGGTACCTAAAAGACATAGCATTACTTGGCTCTCTACATTTACCCACAAACTACAAAAACTTGGTATTGAGGTGGACACTCTTTTCTTATGTGATGAATCATATATCTTAACAATCCAACTAGGTCTTATGGAGCACGAATACCAAAAAGTGTTCCCCTCACATTCCCCTGTTTGCTCTGCAGCCAATCTAGGTATGCCTCAAAGACATGGGAAGATACCCCATTTTTTTTTTTTTTACTTTAGACTCCCCATTCCATCGTCAGACTTTTACTTTGGCGTGTTTAAATGCCTTCCCATCAACAGTTCTCTTTGGTAGGTTTAGACAGATACCTCTCCAAAATAGATTGTGTCCATGTGAATTAGGAGTCCTTGAATTAGGAGAGCCAGTTTGGTGTAGTGGTTGTGTGCTGACTCTTATCTGGGAGAACTGGGTTTGATTCCCCACTCCTCCACTTGCACCTGCTAGCATGGTCTTGGGTCAGCCATAGCTCTGGCAGAGGTTGTCCTTGAAAGGGCAGCTGCTGTGAGAGCCCTCTCCAGCCCCGCCCACCTCACAGAGTGTCTGTTGTGGGGGAGGAAGTTAAAGGAGATTGTGAGCCGCTTTGAGACTCTTCAGAGCGAAGGGCGGGATATAAATCCAATATCATCTTCTTCTTCTTCTTCTTGATTCTATATCCCATATTATTTTAGAATGTCCTATCCTGGCCTCACAACGTAGACAATTTTAGCTGAATATCTCCAACACAATGTATTTACTAAAAGGAAAATTCTATCCTACCTTTTAAAAGATGTTAATCCCCACATTACTACATCTGTTGCAAACTTCTTAGTAGAAGCCTATAAAATTAAATCTAGGTATACTACTGTATTTTAATTGTTGGGTGTCTACTCTTCGTTAGTAATTATTGGCTACTATGTTAATTGATTATGTATTGTTCTTACTTTATTTCAGGCCGTTGTATCTATTTTTGATTGTGAATCATTATTGCTCTTATGCCAATAAAGGTCTGAACTGAACTGACTAATATTGAAATGAATGTTGTTAGTCTTTAAAGACATAAGAACATAAGAAAAGCCATGTTGGACCATCCAGTCCAACATGCTAACACACAGTGGCAAAAAAAACCAACCCAGGTGCCATCAGGAGGTCCATCAGTAGGGCCAGGACACCAGAAGCCCTCCAAAGCACCAAAAATACAGAGCATCACTGCCCCAGACAGAGAGTTCCAACAATACTCTGTGTCTAGTAGCCACTGATGGACCTCTGCTCCATTTGCTTATCCAATCCCCTCTTTAAGGTACCCCTGATTTTTTTTTTAACCAAATATTAGCCAGTTGATGTTACCATTATTTTATGTACATATGTGCCATCATTTTCCTTAAAAAAAAAAAGCAGTTCTAAAATTTTAAACTATCTGTATGTGATCTCTATATAACCTTGTTTCTACAATTGATACTTAAAAGGTAAAAAAATGTTACTTTTTTGGCTCCAGTTTGGTAAGCAATTTCCATATCAATAGAGTCCTGGCTCTTGTAAGGTTGTTTATGTCAGGATGGTGTAACTCTCCACTAATGTTACAGGGCCTTGAAAGAGACATGAATTGACAGAAACTATGTGAACTGTGTAATGCAGGGGTGTCAAACATGTGACCCAGGGGCCAAATCAAGCCCCCAGAGGGCTCCTCTCAGGCCCCCAAGCAACTGGCTGTCGTCTGCTTCCTTCTCCCTCTTTCTTGCTTCCTTCTGCACCTCAGCTTGCTTTGCAAGGCTTGCTCAATCACACAGGAGCTACAGAGCTAAGTCTCAATTTTCTCCATTGGCTGAGGCTCCTCCCCCTCCTGGTCCCCTGGGGTAGAAGGGAAAGAGCCAGACTTCCTTTGCCCAGTTCCCTGGATCCCATGGGAGAAATACAAAGAAAACCCCTTTAAGACCAACAAAATGCTAATGTTTCAAGCATGATTTAAAGTTTTTTTTTTTAAATCTTTGGTTGTGTTTGTGTCCTTTAAAAAGTTTATATCTCTGCTAACTAATCTGAAATAAGTACACACCTGGCCTGGCCCGACACAACACAGTCCGGCTCAACAAGCTCTCATTTGTGTCATTCTGGCCCTCATAACAAATGAGTTCGACACCCCTGGTGTAATGCATAAGGAGACCTTTCGTTTAGATAAGAACATCTTATGCCACATCTATAAGGCAGCTGGGGGAGTTTGCAAACGAAATATTAATGGCAACAAAGTAAAAATAACATTCCTAAAGGCTTCCTTCTCATAATGTGCAAAAGAAATGGTTAATAACAGTTTTGTAAATCAGCAGGGTTGGAATCAATAGGTTAGTTCTTTCCCTCCAAGCCATTTCTTTAGCTACAATATTAAAAACCCAAAGTGTACTAAGGAAGATTTAGGATCTGATCTAAAACACCACACCTTAAATTAGATTAGCAGGCCCGAAAAACAAATGTTCCATTTTCCATTTTCTAATATAGTTGCCGCTGAAACTTATAACTCAACAGGGAAAACTGCTTACCCTAATAACTTCTTACACAATAGCTCTTAACGAAAATGAAAGAAATATATCCAGCCGTGTAAATAATGTTACCCAGCTCTTTCTCGGAACTCTGTAGGCATTCAGGGATGATCCCATTTTGCACTGTGAAAAGGTCGCGGGCAGGTTTCGTTCCTTCTGCGGATGCCACAGAGCAAGGAAGTTCATCAGAAAAAATGGAAGTTCACCGAAAGTAATAAGAAAGCAAGGAAGACACCACATCTTCTTGGCTACATTGAGTTTGATTGGCAGAGCAGATAGTTGCCTCAGGCAGCAGGTTTTATCTGCTCTTAAATAGTTACAAATTGTCACTCATTTAATTTACTTGATTTTACTAATAACACATTCAAATTGTATGCTGCAAGCAGCTCCAGCGCTAGGGACAACCCAAGCCAGAATGGAGTCCTGTGACATCGTTTTCGACCACATAACTGAAACTGATGTCACAGCTTTGTGGGACACTCTAAGCATCCCCTGAGCAAAACTCTATGGTTTTGAGGGAATCATAGAACCTCACACAGCCAGAAATAATGTCATGACGTCATGGAACACTGTTCCAGTGAGTCTCCAACTGCTCAGTCTCCCCAGGGTTGCCAGCTGAGGGCTAACAAGCCTGTTTCCCCCTCCTGGTGATTCAGTCCACTGATTCGTCCAAAATTCTGCTCCTGAGGACCAAGGAACTTCTAGGAAACAGCATATGGAGCAAAGTGGGAGTTCTGTAGTGGGGGTCCCTCCCTGTCTCTGCCAGTGCAAATGTCATTATGCCAGCAAAATAGCCCCTTGGATCAAAGCCAGAGTCCTGCGTCACATTCCTGCTTGTGAGAAATGGCACCCATCCATTTCCAGTTGCTACAGCTGAAGCAGTGTTTCCTAGAAAACAAGAGAACAGTGGGGGGTGGGGGTGGAAATAGGCCGCTGTGAACCCATTGCTAGCACATTTTAATATCTTCTGAAAAGGTAAAGGTAGTCTCCTGTGCAAACACCAGTTGTTTCTGACTCTGGGGTGACATCGCATCATGACATTTTCACAGCAGACTTTTTTACGGGGTGTTTTGCCATTGTCTTCCACAGTCATCTACACTTTACCCGCAGCAAGCTAGGGACTCATTTTACTGACCTTGGAAGGATGGAAGGCTGAGTCAACCTTGAGCTGGCTTCCTAAACCCAGTTGCCGCCGGGTTGCCCAGTTGCCGCTCAGGTTGTGGGCAGAGCTTGGACTGCAATACTGCAGCTTACTACCCTGCACCACGGGGCTCTTTTAATATCTTCTAGGTAGGTCTTTCAAGAGCCCTGTGGTGCAGAGTGGTAAAGCTGCAGTACTGCATTCGGAGCCCTCTGCTCACGACCTGAGTTTGATCCCAGCGGAAGCTGGTTCAGGTAGCTGGCTCCAGGTTAACTCAGCCTTCCATCCTTCTGAGGTCAGTAAAATGAGTACCCAGCTTGCTGGGGGGGAAAGTGTAGATGACTGGGGAAGGCAATGGCAAACCACCCCATAAAAAGTCTGCTGCGAAAAGATTGTGAAAACAACATCACCCCAGAGTTGAAAATGACTGGTGCTTGCACAGGGGACTACCTTTACCTTTTTTAAGGTAGGTCTTTATAGTTTGAATAGAGTCCAAGTCCACCCCAATCTGTCCAAAGAACCCCATTGACTTTAGCAGACTTTATATCAAAGCCCTGTGGTCCGTCAAGCGGGAAGAAAAATAGGTCTTCTCCATCTTTCCCTTTGTTTGATTTATGCTTCAACAGAAGCACTGTAAAGATTCTGCCACCCCCAGTATTTTTATGTGCTCAGAAGAGAAGATGTCAGTCTGAATGATTTCACTTGAGCAGCGATAACATTATACAGTGCCCAGCTCTTGGGATTATGCTATTGTTTCACATTTAATTACCAAATTATCGCATTTCTTCCCCAGCTTGTGTTCATAAATTGACTCCATTGTCAATCACTTGACTTCTCCAGAATAGCAGAAAGGTGCCTGCTACAACTACAGCCAATTATTTAAGGTTTCATTTTTCAACCCAGCTGCCTCTGAAATGGGGGGGGGGGGCGAGAGAGAGAGAGAGATTTTGTTACTTGTGAGCACCATTCCAAATCCCTTTTGTTTTTGTTTGTCATCTACCAACAGAGATGTTTTTGCCTTTCGGAGGCGGCTAGCTTTGAGCACATGAATCTTTCCAATGGTTTCGGGAAGGCAGGGGAAGAACTTCTATTATCGCAGTCGAAATGAGCTTGGAGGTGCAGCCCGCTGAACACCAACGGCAATTAAATTATACAGTTTAAAGAATGGCGATAAAGAGCCCCGGACTGCCCGCTTTAATCTTTTTCCAGAACAATTTTGCATAAAACTGTGTTGCTTGCCTTAATAAATGAGATAAAAAGCTAAAACTGTATTCTCAGGTTAATCAAATGTGTTGTGGACCCCTTAAGTGAAAGATTTCCTCTCTGGTTTAGTAGCATTGGACTCAGAAGCTCAGAATAGACTGTTAGGGATATGTATTAGTTAGAGAACTACTGTGGTGTAGTGGTTAGAGAGTCCGATCTCTGCCATGGAAACTTGCTGGGTGATCTTGGGACAGTCACACATGCTCAGCCGAGCCTACTTCACAGGGTTGTTCTGAGGATCAAATGGTGGATTAGGGAGGGGTTAACTGACCTTGTTCATGATCACTTACCACTTCCCTGCCCTCCATTCCTTTCTTGCCAATACCAGCATAAACTGCTGGTACCTTTCCCCTTATACCTCTCCAACGAAAAGGGTGACAGACTTTGTTTTTAATGATGAGAGCTGGAAATTAGGGGGAGAGGTGGCATATACCTCTATAGCTACAGGCCTACTTTGGGCCTAGAGTTTTCAATTCCCAGGTGGGGACAGTGGATACCCCCAGTTTGGAGGCCCTCTCCCCACTTCAGGGTCATCAGAAAGTGGGGGGAAGGCATTACATTATTCCCTATGGAGACCTATTCCCATAGGATATAATGGAGAATTTATCTGCTGGTATTTGGACCCTTGGGGGGCTGTTTTTGAGGTAGAGGCACCAAATTTTCAGCATAGCATCTGACGACTCTCCTCAAAACACCTCCATGTTTCAAAAAGATTGGACCAAAAAGATTTATGAGCCCCAAAAGAAGGTGCCTTTATCTTTAATTATTTCCAATGGAGGGAAGGCATTTAAAAGGTGTGCAGTCCCTTTAAATGTGATGACCAGAACTCCCTGTGGAGTTCAATGATGCTTGTCACAGCCTTGCTCCTGGCTCCGCCCCAATGTCTCCCCCAAAGTTCCCAGATATTTCTTAAATTGGACTTGGCAACCCTACGGGGCCCAGTCTTGATGACTGCTTTCTCTCAAGCCAACATTTCAAAGCTTGTTGTCAGGATAAAATGCAAAAGAGGAGAAAGTTTGCTCTTTGGAAAAAGAGTTAGATAAAAATTAGATAGCTAATAGTTGGATCAAGAAGAAAGTCAGAGAGTCTGCTTTCCAAGGCAATAGAAAATCTCAGGGGTCGTATTCTTGTTTAGTTTTTTGTTCAGCTTTCTTTTCAGTCTTAAGCCTGGAGGAGAAAGGAAGCATCTAGGCCAGCTGTGCTGATTCTCACAGCTGTACTGGCTCCCCAGAAAAGAAAGAGTTTCTAGCTTTTAGCCATCTGAACAAATCTGATTCCTCTCCTGGCTGTATTTCAATTATTTCTTTTATCCTTCCTCAAGTTGGTTTGGCATTCAGTAGCTAGTAGCAACCGGCCACCAAAAACCATTGAGAAAGTTTCTTCCAGTTACTAGTTATGGGGGGGAAATATTTTTTTGCTGTCAAATACCAGCAAAACTTATGGCAACTCTATATGATGAGTTGCAACCCTAAAATGGCTGCCACAGTAGGTGGAGTCAACCACAAAATGCAAATTCTCGTAATTAGATTCTGCTTCAGAGTGGTCTGAAGCAGTCTATCCCTGTAATTCAGAATAGAAGACTGATTCAATATTGATGGAATGGACAACCTTGTTTCTATAGACCAAAAGATGCTAGCAGGTGGATCTGGTTCCTGGGTCATAGGTTGTGAACTGTTGTTGTTATCTAACTCAAGTGTAAGGATCAAGGGCAAATGGTCACTGTATAGCTGATCTTGAATTGAGAAATCACAAATGAAGAACTGAAAAGTTAGTGAAACTAGAATATAATCGATTACACTGCAAGCTCCAGTGGAGTTAAAGGTATAGCTGTCTGCCTCTCCAAAGACTATTAAACCATTCAACCAGAGTAAATGAAATTGGGCTCATGGTTGTATAAGGTGTTGTCCGGCTAAGTCTAAGCACAGGAAAGAAGGCAGGAAAAAAGCCCAGCAGGAACTCATTTGCATATTAGGCCACACCACCTGATGTCACCATTGTTTTGCATAGGGCTTTTTGTAGAAAAAGCTCAGCATTAACTCAATTTGCATATTAGGCAGCTGGAACTTCATTCCTGTGTGTTCCTGCTCAAAAAAAAAGCCCTCGGAGAGGGGTTATTTTTTATAAAAAGAAAAAAAAAAGGAAAGAGGAGTGAGAGAACAAGACCCCACCCCTCCGCCCCCCCAAAAAAAGATTGCAAAAGAACATGATCTGGAAATGCCTGAATACTTGGAAAAACTTCAAGGTAACTTCGCTATACAGTTGCTCACAGAGTGGTAAAGCTGCAGCACTGCAGTCTGAGCTCTCTGCTCATGACCTGAGTTTGATCCCGGTGGAAGCTGGGTTCAGGTAGCCAGCTCAAGATTCACTCAGCCTTCCATCCTTCCGAGGTTAGTAAAGTGAGTACCCAGCTTTCTGGGGGGAAAGTATAGCTGACTGGGGAAGGCAATGGCAAACCACCGAGTTAAAAGTCCAGTGAAAACGTCATGATGTGACATCAGGCCAGAGTCAGAAACAACTGGTGCTTGTACAGGGGATTTACAGACACAATCTCCTCTCAAATACAACAAAAAGGACAAAATGCTTTGTAAAGTGATTCAGATAGAAGAAGGAATTCAACAATAAATCAAACAATTAAAGCAAGGTCCAGAAAATCCTTTTGATCATATTAAAAAGGAACTTTGAACTCTGAGACAAGATACAGCTATAGGATTGGCACAGACTCAAAAAGAGATTCAAGAAAGCACTGAAAACATTGACCATACCAGTGGATCTTGAAGAAGACTTCCATAAGTTGTTACAAGATCACGATGAGACTGAAGTAGATTCCCTGCACATCGACCAAACATACAGAATCAATTCTAGATTTGCCACCAGGAATAAAAGTCACTGACTGCAGCATCCCAAAGTGGGGGGGGGGGGGGGAGACACCTTCTTCTTGTAAGGGGATTTTTATTATCTGTTTCCTTGCCCACTTGACCCAAGTGGGCAAGGAAACAGGCCGGGTCAAAGAAGCATTTCCTCCAGCCCTTCTTGGAGAATATTCCTGGAGACTATCTAGCATTCTAGTCTTTAAAACCTCTTTTCCCTGCTTCGAGTGGGTGAGGGTTTGACCCACCCCATTGTTTCTACCTAAATCTACTAACATATGTATACAGGTAAGGTGGCAAGCCATTGCACCAACTTCTCCCTTCCCTCTTGCCTGTTCCCAGCTGGGGGAGGGGAGGGCTTTTAAAATGCCAAGTAGGGACTGGCCTATGTGTCAAGTCGAAGGATTCAAGAATGAGTCAAAGTTGATACTAAGTCTTCATTTATTGATAACCGGTACTCTGGCGCAACCTCTAGCTTGCTAAGAATGAAACCAATACATTGATACATGGGTTTTAAGGTGCACTTCAAAAACATTTCTACGGGGGGTCGGGTTTAAAGGAGGAAACATTCACATACAACTACTAGATACTTTCTCAGACGATAGCTAGCAAATGTTCTTGAATTGTTATGCAAGGCCTCCTCCCGTCTCAGGCCTTGAGAAGGCGCCGGCTAGTTCTTCTACACCAGTTACAAATCAAAATAAGAAAAGGGGTGAAGGGGAGCAACTAAGGTAGAACATTAGCAGCAGTGGCTCCATTATGATTTTAACAGGGCCTATTGCTTAGGCCATGATCCCAAGTCTTAAGTCATTATTAGTCGATCTTGACATACTGCCCCCCTTAAGCTGACCGTCTGGGCCTCTGAGGGTATTTAGATAGAAATTTCTTGATAAGGTCAGGGGCTGACACATTTTTCTCTGCTACCCACTCATTTTCACTAGGAGGGAAATATTTCCATCTAATTAGATAATACAACTTCCTATGTTTAAGCTTTGAGTCCAAGATTTCCTGGATCTCATGGTGACTCTGGCTCCCCACCTGGATAGGTTGAGATGCTTCTGGCCGAGGATGCCAAGGGGAACATCCAGAGTCTTTCCAAAGAAGACTGCAATGAAAGACAGGGTGCACTTTACTGAACATCTTTGGCAACTCCAGCTCTACTGTAACTTTATTTATCACCCTCTTGATTTTAAAAGGACCCAGGTATTTGTAAGCCAACTTTTTGGATGGTTGAGTGAGTGGAAGGTTTTTTGTAGACACAAATACTGAGTCTCCTACTTTAAAATCCCAGACAGGGACATGGCTTTTGTCATATTGCTTTTTGTAAGCTTCCTTGGCTACTTCCAAGTTCTCTTGTATTTCCTTCCAACTCTTAGTCAGCGTGCCCCACCACTGATCAAAAGGGCTCGCCTCTTTCTTTAGTTCCCCCCCGGTAGCAGCGGGAGGGACTTTACCTCATACCCACTCACGGTCTGAAAGGGGGAGGCTTTGGTGGAGCTGTGGACACTGTTGTTATAGCAGTACTCTGCAAAGGGCAATAGATCCACCCAGTTGGATTGTTGATGGTTTATACAGCACCTTAAGTACTGCTCTAGAAGCCCATTCACACGCTCAGTCTGTCCGTCCGTCTGTGGGTGGAACTCAACCTCTGCTCCATGCCCATCAGTTTACAGAACTCCCGCCAGAAGTTGGCAACGAATTGCGGGCCGCGGTCACTAATCACCTTGTCGGGGATTGAGTGTAGCTTGGCTACATGGTTGAAGAATAAATAAGGCAGCTTCTTTGCGGTGGGGAGTTGGGTGCAAGGAATAAAGTGGGCTTGCTTGGAAAAAGTATCTACTACCACCAATATTACGGTTTTGCCATGAGAGGGCGGTAGCTCTACAATAAAGTCTATGGAGACTATCAACCAGGGTCTAGAGGTGGTCTCCAGTGGTTTGAGTAGTCCAGGGGGTTTCCCTCCCCTTCTTTTAGCTATTATGCAAATAGGGCAGGTAGATACAAATTCAGATATATCCCTTTTCATGGAGGGCCACCAAAACTGCCTGTTGACCAGAGGCGAGGTCTTGATGGAGGAAACTGAAAGGAAAGGTAAATACGGTCAAAACCCTTGGGGAAGCTTGGAGACTATTTAAAACTATAATCCTAGAAGCTCAGATAAAATACATACCACAAGTTAGGAAAGGCACAAACAGGCATAAGAAAAGGCCTGCATGGTTAACAAACAAAGTTATGGAAGCTGTAAAAGGTAAGAAGGATTCCTTTAAGCGGTGGAGAACCAGTCCAAGTGAGATTAGTTAAAGGGAACATAGGCTGTGGCAAATCAAATGCAAGACTGTGATCAGGCAGGCAAAAAGGGACTATGAGGAGCATATTGCAAAAAACATAAAAGACCAACAATAAAAATTTCTTCAAATATATTAGAAGTAGGAAACCAGCCAGGGAGGCAGTGGGGCTCTTGGATGACCATGGGGTAAAAGGATTACTGAAGGAGGATAGGGAAATGGCTGAGAAGCTGAATGCATCTTTTGCCTCCGTCTTCACTGTGGAAGATGAGAACTTTTTGCCTGCCCCAGAACCACTAATTTTGGAAGGGGTGTTGAAAGTCCTGAGTTAGATTGAGGAGACAAAAGAGGAGGTCCTACAACTGATAGGCAAATTAAAAACTAGTAAGTCACCTGGTCCGGATGGCATACATCCGAGAGTTCTGAAAGAACTCAAAGTTGAACTTGTGGATCTTTTGACAAAAATCTGTAATCTTTCATTGAAATCTGCCTCCGTTCCTGAGGACTGGAAGGTAGCAAATGTTACCCCCATCTTTAAAAAGGGTTCCAGAGGAGATCCGGGAAATTACAGGCCAGTCAGTCTGACTACAATACCGGGAAAGTTGGTAGAAAGCATTATCAAGGACAGAATGAGTAGGCACATTGATGAACACGGGTTATTGACGAAGACTCAGCATGGGTTCTGTAAGGGAAGATCTTGCCTCACTAACCTGTTATATTTCTTTGAGGGGGTGAACAAACATGTGGACAAAGGAGACCCGATAGATGTTGTTTACCTTGACTTCCAGAAAGCTTTTGATAAAGTTCCTCATCAAAGGCTCCTTAGAAAGCTTGAGAGTCATGGAGTAAAAGGACAGGTCCTCTTGTGGATCAAAAACTGGCTGAGTAATAGGAAGCAGAGAGTGAGTATAAATGGGCATTCTTCGCAGTGGAGGACGGTAAGCAGTGGGGTGCCGCAGGGCTCGGTACTGGGTCCCATGCTCTTTAACTTGTTCATAAATGATTTAGAGTTGGGAGTGAGCAGTGAAGTGGCCAAGTTTGCAGATGACACTAAATTGTTCAGGGTGGTGAGAACCAGAGAGGATTGTGAGGAACTCCAAAGGGATCTGTTGAGGCTGGGTAAGTGGGTGTCAACGTGGCAGATGCGGTTCAATGTGGCCAAGTGCAAAGTAATGCACATTGGGGCCAAGAATCCCAGCTACAAATACAAGTTGATGGGGTGTGAACTGGCAGAGACTGACCATGAGAGAGATCTTGGGGTCGTGGTAGATAATTCACTGAAAATGTCAAGACAGTGTGCGTTTGCAATAAAAAAGGCCAACGCCATGCTGGGAATTATTAGGAAGGGAATTGAAAACAAATCAGCCAGTATCATAATGCCCCTGTATAAATCGATGGTGCGGTCTCATTTGGAGTACTGTGTGCAGTTCTGGTCGCCGCACCTCAAAAAGGATATTATAGCATTGGAGAAAGTCCAGAAAAGGGCAACTAGAATGATTAATGGGCTGGAACACATTCCCTATGAAGAAAGGTTGAAACGCTTGGGACTCTTTAGCTTGGAGAAACGTCGACTGCGGGGTGACATGATAGAGGTCTCTGAAGCACAGGGCTCCCCCCGCATCACTGACCCATCCATCTGCTCGAACTGTATGGGGCAGGGGAGGGGGTTGGTAGGCAGGCCTAAGGCCTCTACTTTCTTAGGCGTTATAAATTCCCTGTTGCACCCCGAGTCAATTAACGCCCTCACTTGCAAGAACCTCTTGAGTTTGGGGTTCAGCAGTCTCACTGGTACAAAACATAGTGATCCAGTCACTCTCACCCTCACTGGTGCCAGCTCCTCTGCGACCTTCTGGTGGGCACCCTTCAGAGCAGGTCATTCTCGTTTCCCGACGGCTCCTCCATCCAGACCAACTCACCCAGCTCGTCGCTCAGGAACAGCTGTCTTCCTGTAAAAATAACATCTAGGTATCAGTGAAGGGCATTATTCATCCTCCAATCCCAGTTGAGAAAGCACGCAAAAGTTTCCTGCTTGCAGCCACCCCAATTCCATCAGAGCTCTGTTCACCTCAATATGGCTTACTGGTCCTACATGTATTTGAAGTGGAGTCACCAAATATACATTTTAAATGATTCTATATATCATAATAATGTCTTGGGGAAACATTTTGATATACTGTATTAGAGCAGGCTCCTGGGAGGCAGTTAAAAGAGCCAGTTTGGTGTAGTGGTTAAGTGCAGGGACTCTTATCTCGGAGAACCAGGTTTGATTTCCCCACTCCTGCACCTGCACCTGTTGATGTGACCTTGGGTCAACCACAAGATAGCTCAAAGCTGTACTGCTCAACAGCAGTTCTGGGAGAGCTCTCTCAGCCCCTCCTACCTCATGGGGTGTCTGTTGTGAGGAGGTAAAGGGGAAGGAGATTGTAAGCTGCTCGGAGACTCCTTTGGCTAGCAAAGGCAGGGTATAAATCCAATTTCTTCTTATTCTTGGCATGTCCCAGACCCACCTCTTTAATTTCTACCTGGACTTCTGCACATCTGGATTAGGTAAATATTACCTCTCTAATAATTCCTAAAAGAATTCCTCATCCCTGATTTCCTTAGCCCCTTGATTGTGTGTATTTTTGATTGCTTTATGTGAGATTGTATTTTCTACATATTTTCCTAGTAAACTATTTAAAATATTTTAACTCTGGAGTCTTACTTCTGATTCTGGACCTTTATTTATTTATTTATTTCCCACTCTCCCCGCTGAGGCAGGCTCAGGGTGGCTCACAGATTTGAGGTCACACAGTTACATTGTGTGACCAAATAAAATAAAACAACAATAAAAACATAAAAACACCAACATTATTGGTGGAAAGATCCCTGCTCCAAAAATAGCTCTATCTAGGTCTACCTTTTGCTAAGACAGCCAGTTTGGTGTAGTGGTTAAGTGCACACTTATCTGGGAGAACCGGGTTTGATTCCCCACTCCTCCACTTGCAGCTGCTGGAATGGCCTTGGGTCAGTCATAGCTCTCATAGGAGTTGTCCTTGAAAGGGCAGCTTCTGGGAGAGCTCTCTCAGCTCCACCTACTGCATAGGGTGTCTGTTGTGGGGGGGGGAGGTAGAGGAGACTGTGACCGCTCTGAGATGCAGAATATAGGGTGGGATATAAATCCAATATCTTTTTCTAATTCCTTCATCAAAAAGAGGAGACCCCCAGCATTACTGGTAACAGAACTCACAGTGGATGAAATAGGTAACCCAACAAAGGAAATAACTGTTTCAAACTGATACCGCACCTAAGCACGCCTAAGCCTTTTGAATAAAGATCACTCACCATTAAAAGAAAATGAAATAGCTAGATAATAGTATTATTGGGAAGACTGGGTGTATTGGTAAGAGAGAGGTGCAATCTGTTATCCAGGGATTGATTTCCACAATATGGCTATGCTTAGATTTGGGCCAGGGTAGATTTGTTCCAAACCAGGGCTACACTGAGATAGGGTAACCGATAGTAAGTGGCGGGAATGTTTAGTTATAAATTACATCGATGCTCTGTTAATGATAAACCCTAGTTTCATCCAGTTCATGAGTCCTTTGTCTCCATGCTGGGGTGTGGGCAACAGTTCATCTCTGGCCTCTCTCTTTACCACTGTTGTGGGTAGCTTTCGTTTGGAGAGGGTGCAACCATAGATCTGGGTCAGCCAGCGTTACCTCTTGTCCCACCTCAAAAGTTGAAGGCAGCAGGAAAAGAGGAGGACCCAACATGACATGGATTGAGTCAATAAAGGAAGCCATTTGCAAGACCTGAGCAAGGCTGTCAGTGATTAGACATTCTGGAGGTCATTAATCCATAGGCTCACCCTAGGAAAGAAGTGACTTGATGGCACACAGTGCACACAAAAATAAAGAACTGTGGAAACAATCTTAGAGCTCCAGCATGAAGATACTAGGGGAGCCAATAATTCTTATTCCTGCTTCTCTTTTATCTGCTCTGCGTCTTCTTTGTACCTTGGCTACCCTCCAACAATAACCCACCAACTGATTTCATCAATAATGAACTCTCCAGTTGCACTCTCAATGTCACCTGGAAAGGAGAAATTCTGAAGAACGAGTTGAACTGCTGCTGCATAGCGGGCAGGGAAACAGGCAGCTTGCACTTAGCAACTGCACGTTTTTATCAAGCTGAATAGTTGAAAAGGACCTGGCAGGGAAAACCAAGCAGAAAGTTGCTTGCGTGCTCTTTTTTGGTCTGTTTGTGTTTTCCTTGCCTGGAAAAAAAGGACAACTTCGATCTTGTTTACTTAAGATAGCAAGTCTTATTTTCTTACAGGTTACCAGCATTTGAAAATGTTAATTTGCTTGTTAAAGTCCATGTCTGCTTTTTTAAAAATACAAAACAAACTCCTGAAAAAAAAATCCATTGCTTTTTGTGCTATACTTAATGATCACATCCCCTTTTACAGTCACTGGGACAGTTCAGTATCTTTGATATTCAAATAGATGTTACAAGGATGGGTAGATATTTCCACACAGATGCATTTAATGGGTGTGTGAAGGGATGAAATTACAGACAGATAATTGGTTTGGGAAAGATGAGCTAAAGTTACAGTCATCTAATAGGAGATTTGGGCAAATACAATTAGGCAAAAAAGAGGAGTTTCAAGGATGAAATCGCTTTGTAGGCAGAACATATAAATCAAGATCATATGTGGAGGTTGGATGGGTATGGAAAATTTTCACAGGGTTATAATGCACCAGGGTCATTCCAGCCCAGTCACTATGTAAACTTGGCTTTATTGGGTTTGCAAGTGTTTTTACTGAATCATTTAAATATTTTCATATACATCTGGAATTCTCTCATGGAGATTAGTCTCCCCCCCCCCCCCTCTGTGGCCATCTTCCTCCAGTGGGAAGGAAACAACAGGCGATAATACCATTAAAGCCTCATTGGCACACAATGGCATCAATCAACCAATTAACTAAGGAATGGAAAGGTCCCTTGTGCAAGCACCAGTCGTTTCCGACTCTGGGGTGATGTTGCTTTCACAACATTTTCACGTTTTTATTGGGTGGTTTGCCATTGCCTTCCCCAGTCATCTACACTGGGTACTCATTTTACTGAGCTTGGAAGGATGGAAGGCTGAGTAAATCTAGAGCTGGCTACCTGAAAACCCAACTTCCACCGGAGATCAAATTCAGGTCGTGAGCAGCTTTAACACTTTGTGCCACGGGGCTCTTTCTCAATTAACTACATGATGCGATAAAATGTTGGCTAAAAGCTCATGTGAGCCAAAAGGGTACATAATTGGCACACCTCCAGAGGGAGGGAACTTCTAAGATGGGACACCAGCTCTCAGAAGACCTCGTATCTGGTTGCCATTTCCCTTATATCTGTGGGTGGAGCCTTGGTTTGCTAGGTCAACCCCCTGGCCATCGGCAGGGGATGGGGGTAGGGTTGCTAGATCCAGGGTGGGAAACTCCTGGAGGAGCCCAGGGAGGACAGTGGGTGCAATGCCAATAAACCCCACTCTCCAAAACAGCCATTTTCTCCAGGTAAACTGATCTCTGTAGTCTGAAGATCACCTGGAGCCTGGCATCTCCACTAGAGACCAACAAGAAGACATATATGCCTTTATTGGCATATATAAGAATATAAAATAGAGGGTCAGCCAGGTTACATATTAAAGGAATATATAATCCATACAGAATAAAATTAGGATTACAAGATAAAAACAAAGTAGCAACATAGTAAACCCTGTTACATAGTACTACTTATCAGGATGAGTAACCATGGCTTCATCTGCTGTGCTTAACAACAGTCCAGAAGTAATGGATTCTAGTGTTTATGTCCCTAATGCACCAAAAGAATCAAGAACCTGGAATTACTCTATTTCCAGCTCCTGCCTTCTGGATAATAAACTACTGGAAAAAGAAGTTTTGGAATCCTTTAAGGCTCTGCCATTGGCTGAGCAAATGATGGTTACAAATAGGCTAGAAGCTATAAGAACTAATTTTTAAAAAAAAGCATGCTGGGTAAGTCCCTCCATTAACTCAATCACAGGGGCAGAAGTTCCATCTGTTAGTGATGAGTGCCTACTAGAGACCAAGAGAGCAGAATGAGATGAGATTTTTTAACAGCCACAGTTTCAGGGGGCTCTCCTTCCACTTCCCATACCTGCAAGGGTTGTTCTGTACATCCCCACCACCAGGGCTTTTTTTTGTAGCAGGGACTCCTTTGCATATTAGGCCACATCCCTTGATGTAACCACTCCTGTACTAAGAGCCCTGTAAGCTCCTAAAGGATTGGCTACATCACAGGGCATGGACTAATATGCAAAGGAGGTCCTGCTACAAAAAAAGCCCTGCCCACCACCACCACCCAGAGAAGGGAAGGGAAGGGAAGGGAAGGGAAGGGAAGGGAAGGGAAGGGAAGGGAAGGAAAGGAAAGGAAAGGAAAGGAAAGGAAAGGAAAGGAAAGGAAAGGAAAGGAAAGGAAAGGAAAGGAAAGGAAAGGAAAGGAAAGGAAAGGAAAGGAAAGGAAAGGAAAGGAAAGGTCCCCTGTGCAAGCACCAGTCGTTTCCAACTCTGGGGTGACGTTGTTTTCACAATGTTTTCAAGGCAGACTTTTTACGGGGTGGTTTGCCATTGCCTTCCCCAGTCATCTACACTTTCCCCCCAGCAAGCTGGGTACTCATTTTACTGCCCTCGAAAGGATGGAAGGCTGAGTCAATCTCGAGCTAGCTACCTGAAAACCCAGCTTCCGCCAGGGATCTAACTCAGGTTGTGAGCAGAGTTTAGGACTGCAGTACTGCAGCTTTAACACTCTGCACCACGGGGCTCTTACTCAGTGAAGGCATGTGTGTAAATAGGAGTCTGTCATATCAGAGCTGTCATATTGTGGTGTAAAGTAGATACGTTTCCAATATTATCTTAGGGGCACTTTACATGCTTTAAAGTCCTTGGGGCCATCAGTTTTATTGCTATGAGCTGTCTACTGGGAATTTCCCACTGGAACTTAACAAAATACTTTTGTGTTTGTCGGCTTTCAAACTGGTAAACTGAATGGAGAACAGTCGAGGAATTGTGATACGGGGTCCTGCAAGAATGGAAAATGAAGACTTTCCATCTAATTAAAGACAACATCCATTATATTAATTTTGAGAGCTGTGACAGGTTCAAGCTTCTTTGAGCTTCTGAAAGACAATTCATATTACTTACTTTTTCTCTCTCTCTCTCCCTGAACAACAGCAGTTTCACTAATTGGGAAACAAGAGCACAGTCTGTTGTTCTTTTTATTATTTCAGTAATCACAGCAAATCTCGAGCATTAATTAAGACGGTTCAAGGATATTGCTTAGACTAAAAAGTCTGCTTAGCTAAAAATAGAACTGAAAGGACTCTAAATATAGTCAGATTGTGGCTGAGTTAATTGAATTGGTCTCCAAATGGGACAAGTTAACCCAGGCAATCTGGTCACAACCTGAAGATAGAATCACAGAAACCACCCCTACTCTAATTAAAGTCAGCCAATCCTCCTGGAGTTTACAGTAGGCCCTGTACTAAGAGCCCTGTAAGCTCTTGGAGGATTGGCTACATCAGGGGGTGTGGCCTAATGTGCAAAGGAGCTCCTGCTACAAAAAAAGCCCTGCTGCATGAGGAAGCATTATGCATGTAGTGACTGGATAGGGAAATGGGGTTCCATTCGACTGTATGAACCCTGCAAAGAATCCTCTATGTTGCATGGATGCAGAGTGGAAGTTGTGTCATATCACTTAAAGAAAAGTTACCCATCGCTGATACATAGTACCAAAGTCTTCATTTTGGGCATTTTATCAGTGGGACTTGGAGACCTTGAGGAAGGAAGGTGGCATGGTATAGTCTGATTTTGGCAGATCTCAAAAGCTAAGTAGCGTCGGTGTTTCAAAGGGTGACTACCACGGAAGAAAGCAATGGCAAGTAATGTCTGCTTCTCACTTGCCTTAAAAGCCCCTTTCTTAGGTCGCCATTAGTCAGCTGTGGCCTGACAAGACAGTTCAATAAGATGTTCTCTTCGACATATATAGCAAAATTTGAAGAAAATAATAAAAAAGCAACTGTAGGGTCAAGGCTTTTGATGAGCCAGTTTGGTGTAGTGGTTAAGTGTGCGGACTCTTATCTGGAAGAACCGGGTTTGATTCCCCACTCCTTCACTTGCACCTGCTGCAATGGCCTTGGGTCAGCCACAGCTCTGGCAGAGGTTGGTCTTGAAAGGGCAGCTGCTGTGAGAGTCCTCTCAGCCCCACCCACCTCACAGGTTGTGTGGGGGGGGAAGATATAGGAGATTGCAAGCTGCTCTGAGTCTCTGATTCAGAGAGAAGGGCGGGGTATAAATCTGCAATTCTTCTTCTTCTTTTGTAGCAGGAACTGCTTTGCACATTAGGCCATATACTTCTGATGTAGCCAATCCTTCTTGAGTTTACAGGGCTCAGTACAGGGCTTACTGTAATCTCCAGGAGGATTGGCTACATCAGGTGGGTGTGGCCTAATATGCAAAGGAGTTCCTGCTACAAAAAAAGCCATGTGTAGGGTGAACAATAAACTAAAAAAAACCCAGGATGTTCCATAGAGAACATCTTCTTTGACAAAGTTCTTCTGGACTTTTAGAAGGTATTGGCAGTGGCTGATTCCGCATTTGCCTTTGCTCTGGCTCCGGCGCTGTGTTTCCCCCAGGGCAGATGTTGGTTTCCACATATCTTGACCCAGGGCAGCAGTTTGACCCGCCTCCAAAGTGGTGTCGCCCCACATTTATGAGATCGGCAAAATGCGAGAAGTTTATTTTTGATGCGGTTTCAGGGCTCGAAATTTATGTGCGGAACTCACGCCAATGCTCTGTCAAACTTCTTGCATCAGTAGAACACACCCACATAACTCCATGCCCATGATTCCACCCAGTTATTTCGTCATACTTCCTTCATTTTACTCCCTTTGAAAATTATCCAATATTTTCCTGAAATAGAGTAATTTTTTTTAAATGAATCACATTTCGCATTACAACGCGAAAAATATATAATGATGTAATGTGATTTTCTTTTACTGAATACATCCCTTGCTTCCACCCACCCCCATTCTTTATAGTATTCCACGTGATTTTGATGATGTGTCATTGAATTGTGATTACTTTCTTCCCCCCTCCGATAAAAATCACTCCTCACTATTATAATTTTTTTTCAAATAAGATTGTTACAATGCAACTAAATAAATAGTGATGTTACACGAACTATTTTAAAGATGCACGATTGCCACCTTTATTGATTCCACCCCCCCCCCCCCCAGTATTGCCTCAAACAGGAACAGGAATTTGATTATGTTTATAGGCTTATATTTTTGATAGGTTGGGGAAACTTTCTCCCTTAACCCCTCTGCATAAATCCTCCCCCCCACCACCACCTTCATGCATCTGTTTTTAATTTGTTATAGCTTTTAATGGAAAACGGTGTGCTTAACATTCAGCATGTGTGGATAAAAATGGTGGATTGCCAACTCAGATTTCCCGGGGCTTAGATAACCTGCCAATGACAGGGCAAAAGGAAAACACATGACTTTGCCAGTTTTATGCCTGTGGCATTATGTTGCAACGCAAACAAAGACGATCGTGTTGTTACGAGAACATGCATGCATGTTAAAAAGAAAAAGGGAAATGTATGAGGGAAGGGGAAATTGCTACGATTGTGGGGGAAACTCTGGAAGCAGCAGTAATGTGGAATCAGAACACATGGAACAGATTGGGAATTGAATCCAGGAGAAATCCTCTAGTGTGGAATCGGGAAATCACACCTGCATGGAACAACCTCGGAGCGAAAGGGAGGCAAACGCCAAATGCAGAATCAGCCTTCATAAGAAACCAATTAATTGCAAACAGACATCCCCCCTACCTCCCACACACTTAAAAAAAACCTGAAGATTTTTACTAAGGGCAGGGGTGGAATTCTAGCAGGAGCTTCTTTGCATATTAGACCACACACCCCTGATGTATCCAATCCTCCAAGAGCTTACAAAAAAGAGCCTTGTAAGCTCTTGGAAGACTGGCTATATATATCAGGGGTCTGTGACCTAATATGCAAAGGAGCTCCTGCTAGAATTCCACCACTGACTAAGGGCAATATCAAACATGGACTTCTGAGAAAGGGAACATTTTGGGAACAAATGGCAGATACTGCTGTTAATTCATAAGTCAGATGAGGAGGCCCAAAGCTTTTCTTAAATTCATTGTGAATATTTTGTATACTTTTGTACTAAATTGGAGGGTGGGGGGGGGGGTATGAGGAATAATCACAAGGGACCTGAGAAACAGGCTAAGAACACCTTGCTCTCTACAAATGGAACTCCTGATTAATACATTTGCTTTATTAAAAGCAGAATGAAAGTAGAAAAAATATAATGCAGGAAATATTTTGAAAGGTCAACATGATCGCTTTTCAGTGCTCTTGGCATATTTGAATACAGGCCTATTCTAATCAGTGAAATCCTTTTCAGTGCCTGAAAAGACTCTGAAGTTGAGAATATTTAATAGCCAATGACCTTTTCATTTTACTTTGTACAGACTGTATAACATATGAACTAACAATTAGTTTAGGGTTTTTTTTTTCTTCTCTCGCCAATTGCTCGTGGCTTTCCTCTGCTTAATTCTGCCCTCTAATGATACATCTTCAACTGGCACTGTTCCTGAACTTTCCTCATATTTGTACAGTGCTTCCCCATCAATGGACTGACCTCTCAAAGGATTCATTTTGCTTGCTTTTGTCTCATCAAAAGAACCCTCCAAAAGTGCTTTCTACCTCTATCCTGCTACCTTACCTGTGGAATGTCTAATTAAAGCAGGGGTGTCAAACATACAGCTTGGGGGCCGAACCAGGCCCCCGAAGAGCTCCTATCAGGCCCCTGAACAACTGCTTCCTTTTCCCTCTCTCCTGATTTCAGGAACATCATAGCTAACTTTGCCAGGCTTGCTCAGTGATTACAGCATAGCAAGGTAGATGCTTATATGCATACAAATAACACCACCCTTAAATCCAACAGAAATAACTATAGGTGCACAGCTGGCCTAAGACCCATTATTGGCCTCTTCCCAGGATCCAGGTGGCTATTGTAGCAGAAAGTGTCAACAGTTTTGTTGATGATCAAAACAATGACCAGATTTCATCAACCGTACTCTTTTATCACTGCTCGATGGTGGAACCGTTGGACTTTCCTTGAGATACCAAGAACAAGCTATGGTTCTGAAACTAGCTCCAAAGCAGCTATGGCATAACAACCTCCTCCTTTGTTGAACCTCTGGGTATTTCCTCAACATACTAGCATCCAGCTGAGGTTCATAGACCACCCCTACTTGATTGTCCAAACATCAATAGACAATTATGGGACTTCCGAGGGAGGAAAATGCCGAGCTGGAACTTCTGTTCAGGGTAGTGGAAGGCAAATTAATGCCTACTGTCTACTTTTCTCAGTTAGAGATTAGTCCAAGATATGCACAGAAAAATTGAGGATATTTACCTTGGCTAAAAGGGAGTCCCGGGGGGGGGGGCCTCCTTTGAGGCTTTGAGGGGTCTCCGGGAAGAGCTGCATTTTCATCATCTGCAGAAGTTCTCAGTGTCATTTATTTGACATAAGCTCAACAGAATCCTAACCTTCTTGGACATTACGAAAAATCTAAAGCTACACAAGACCGGTGTGGATCTGGATAATTGGCAGAAAAGGTACAGATTACTATCTTTCATTCCGGGACTGTTTACAGTTAAACAGAATAAATTCAGAAGGTGGAAATTGGAAATCTAGAAAGCTTGGAAGAAGAAGGGAGGAAGAGGTGAAATTTGGACTTTGTAAATTTAAAAGACAGTGCTAAAAGTGGAAGGAATTTATTGTTTGGTCTACTTGCAGTTTTGAAAAAAGAGCACCATCGTCACAGACCTGCAGCATATACAATCAACACAGGAAGTACATCAAGTATCGTGAGATCTCTCTACCAGTGAAAATGAGATTTGGTGGCAAGTAAAGCAGGAAGTAGCAGATGAAAAGCCTACTCTAGGACTATAATACCATAGAGAAACATCGGCGGCCATTACAAGGAGGTTAAAATTAAAATAATATTTTTAAAGTGTTCGGGACATTAAAATTGTTGGAAATAATTGAGGTGATGATAAGAAGATGAATATTATTGGACATATTGCTTATAATGGACTTTAGAAGCCTTTAAAAGAAAAAAGAGATTTTTTTAGAGAGAAGCAAAAAGTCGCGACCACCATTTGGAAGGATTTTAAAAACTTTAAAAATTGAAAATTCTAAGGGAAATTTCAATATTGCAAACTCAACTAAGACATTTATTAAACAAAGAAGTAGAATGGAATTTGAAAAGGCTCCAGCAAAAATCGTTTGAAGGAGCAAATAAGACGGGGAAATACTTGGCGTGGCAGCTGAAAAAAAAGAGGGAAAATAAAATAATTAATAGAATTGTGATAGATGAAAGAGACGTAGTTACTCAAGAGGGAATAAAAAGAGAATTTTTTAAGTATTATGCCAAGCTGTTTAAAGGTGCTGAAGTAAAGAGAAAAAAGATAGACGAATATCTACAGAAAATAAAAATTGAGCCATTAACTGAGAATATGAGAAAAATTTTGAATGACCCAATTGAAAAAATAGAAATTGAGGCAGCAATCAACGTGATGAAAAATGATAAAGCTCCCGGGCCAGACGGTTATACAGCCAAGTATTTTAAAATGTTTAAAGATGAATTAATACCAAAATTACAGAAGCTGATGAATGCAATAAGAGTCAAAGGGAAGGTACCAAATACATGGAAAGAAGCTGTTATTTCTTTGATACCTAAAGAAGAAAGAGATGTTACAAATGTGAAAAATTACAGACCAATTTCACTTTTGAACAATGATTATAAAATATTTACAAGAATTCTGGCAGAACGTCTTAAGCAATATTTGATAAACTTTATAAAAGAGGACCAAGCCGGTTTTCTTCCCAAAAGACAAATAAGAGACAATATTAGAACTGTTGTAAATATTGTAGAATATTATGAAAGACATCCAGAAAAGGAAGTAGCGCTATTCTTTGCGGATGCAGAAAAAGCATTTGACAATTTAAATTGGGACTTTATGTTTGCAGTGATGGAAAAAATGGAGCTTGGAGAAAGTTTTATAAGAATGATAAAGGCAATATATTCTGAACAAAGTGCAAGGCTGTGCATCAACGCAGATCTTACAGATGAAATGAAAATTAGTAAAGGTACCAGACAAGGCTGCCCGCTTTCGCCATTGCTGTTTATAATGACTCTTGAAATTTTACTAATGCAGATTCAAGAAGAAAAAGATTTAGAAGGACTACAAATAAAAGGATTTACCTATAAATACAGAGCATTTGCAGATGATATAATGTTTATAAATGAAAATCCTTTACAAGTTACACCTTTGTTGTTAATGAGAATACAAGAGTTTGGGGAGTTGGCGGGACTTTATATAAACAAAGAAAAATCAAAAATCTTATGTAAGAATATGCAGAAAAATAGACAACAAGAACTACAAAGACTAACGGGTTGTGAAGTTACCTCTAAGGTAAAATACCTAGGGGTAGAGATAACAATGAAAAATATTGATTTGTTCAAGAACAATTATGAAAAGCTATGGCGTAAAATAGAAGAAGATATGCTAAAGTGGAACAAGCTCAATTTGTCACTGTTGGGTAGAATAGCTGCAGTAAAAATGAATATTTTACCAAGGATTATGTATCTGTTTCAAACCATCCCCATTGTGAAAGATGCTAAGCAATTTGATAAATGGCGAAGAAAAATTTCGGAATTCGTGTGGGCCGGGAGGAAACCTAGAATTAAAATGAAAGTCCTGATAGATGCGAAAGAGAGAGGTGGATTCCAATTACCAGATTTGAAACTGTATTATGAAGCAATTTGTTTAGTATGGTTAAAAGAATGGATAACGTTATTAAATAAAAAACTTCTAATGTTAGAAGGCCATGGAAAAAAATTCGGCTGGCATGCATATTTGTACTATGAAAAAAAGAAGATGGACGGTCTTTTCTCTCACCATTATATAAGGAGTAGCTTATTAAATGTGTGGATAAAGTACAAGAAATATGGTGATGAGAGGAGACCTTTATGGATAGTGCCGGCTGAAGTGATAAAGTTAACGGCCAAAACAGTCAAGGAAAAACAACT